>NC_067163.1:11366238-11718738 GCF_903995435.1 Acomys russatus | reverse complement strand
CAGTACTGTATCTAACACTTAAAAAAAAACACAACAACAACAACAAAAAAGACCAAAAAAAAAAACCTCTTAAAAATCCCCAAAGGAATGTAAGAAAACACTTCTATTTTATAATAGCATAGATAATAAAATGAAGTATTGAAGAGTATATTTAACCAAAGAGGTGAATTGCACATACTCTGAAACCTAAAACTTCTCTGACATGAGCTAAAAAGGCATGGACAGATGAAATGAGCAGCTCATGTGCAAAGATTGGCATCAAAACCATCAATGCTTGTATACTACCCAGAGCAACCTCCAGATTGAATACAATTCTCACGAACATCTGATTTGCCCAAGACATGCGGCAGGTACAAAGGTTTCTTCTACCGTTTCAGCCTCTTCAGTCCCTGTGGTGGCTTCCCTCAGTGATGGAGGGTGACCTGAAGCCAAATAAACCCGTTTCTCTCCAAGTTGTTTCGGTTGTACTATTTCTCACAGTAACTAAGAGCAAACTAGGACAATAATATACACCAGAGTGTTGGTTTTGCTGTGATGGACCTGGCCATGTGCCTTTGGGGCCTTCGAATGTTTTGTGGGAGGATTTTGAAGTGTTAGGTTGGAGAAGCCACTAGTACTCATAATTTGGTGGGAAATTGGAAGACAAGAATGCTGAAAGCCATGCAGACAGTGGAGGCCTGGCTCATGAAGTTTCAGAAGGAAGTCTGAGAGTCCCTCAAAGACTCTATTTAGAGCCCTTCCTGTGGCGTTTTAACTTAGCAATCTGTGGTTTCTGATAACAGCTGTGTCTAAAGACTCAACTGTAAGCAATAAGACCAGCACCACTGAAGTAAACATGTGTGTGAATGGGACAACTGAGGATGATCAGCTTGTACTGGATAATAAACTGTGACAAATAAGAGACCAACATCACTGAAGCTACGTCTTCTGGGAGAGTATTTCCTCAGTGTGCGTACACAGACACTATGGTCCAGAGATTACCAAGGATGTATACCAAATTGACAATAGACTACTTGGTAAGTAATGTATGGTACTACTTTTGGCAATGTGAAAGCTACAGGGTTGAAGGGGTCATGGAGAGCAGCTGAGGCTTAGCACTATGAGAGGCCAAGACAAGCTGTTAGTGACAGTACAGTGTCAGTTCCAGTAGAAAGCCTAGGATAATGGAGATACCTATGGGATAGCTACAAAGGACAGCAGCATACATGGAATAGAACCAGCCTAGGATCATGAGATAAATTGGGTTTACTGTACATGGATGGCAGAGCTGAAGAAGGGATGAAGCAACTAGGTCCTACTGAGCTCAAAAGAGCATGAATGAGTCCAAGATGTCAGACAGTGAGCTGCTTACACTGTTGAATTTGTTTTTGTTTTGAAGTGATACTTGTGTGCTGTTTTTTCCTCCTTGGAATAAGAAAGCATGTAATTTGGTTTTTAATTTTACAGAAGCCCACAGTTGAGAGCCTGTGGAGTTTTAAAGAGAATGTGGACTTTTAAATCTTTAGAATTTTTAAGCACCACGGGACTGTTAAAGTTGTACTATAATTTATATTGTGATTATTACACGAGAACAGCAAAAGAGCAGGTAACGACTTAATAGCATGTGTTTGTATTTCAGGTTTACAAGGGGTGCGTTGTGATTTGTTTGTCAAATCTAGACATATCCACAAAGATGCAGGCTACACTAAACTCACCATTCTAATTTTGTATGTTCTCAACCTCCACTAGAGATTTCTTATTTATCCTGTGTTGAAAATTAAATCTGACCCAAATGCCATTATGTGATGACCCAAGACTCTGTCTAGTCTAAGCTATTGTGGTAGTCAGTCTCAAACTTAAGGAAATATTTTAAGAACATTTCAGAAAAAAAAATGTTTAGGTAAGGATTTGAAACGTGTTTTAATTTTTTTTTTTTTTTTTTTTTTTTTTTTTTTTTGGTATGTGGC
Organism: Acomys russatus; assembly: GCF_903995435.1. Taxonomy (NCBI): domain Eukaryota; kingdom Metazoa; phylum Chordata; class Mammalia; order Rodentia; family Muridae; genus Acomys; species Acomys russatus. Next base: position 11,716,792 of record NC_067163.1, on the reverse strand, counting down.
TACTTTCTTAAACAAATTAGCTTTGACCCAATAGCCACCACAGGCAGGCAACAGGTATGACAGGGTCCTGGAAAGTACAATGTCATCCACATTCTTTGATTCTCATGAAATTTATTTTGGGTCTTTTAAAAAAGTTTCTCCACACCCAAAGGACATTTTAGTCATCTTATTAATTCCTCAATTATGTCAAGGGACCTTAGTTTAGACAGAGCTTTGATTCTTCACAGCCTAATGCACCATAGGACTCAAACAGTTATTCGTGATCTGGACAAGCCAGTAGCTCAACCATTCCAGCTCTCACCCTGCATGAAAACCAGGGACAACTAGTCATGGAGAATTAAAGTTGGTTTGATGAAAAATTGTACGACATTGGTTCAAATTATCCCTTCTCCCCAGGCATGTTACACACACTTTCACTGGATATTGACAGTTGTGTACTGGACGTGGACACAGAGGGCACGCTTGGAAGTGCATTCTTTGAGAATGTACTGTTACTTCCTTTGTTCCTTGATATACCTTGAGCTACATGAATGATTAAAACACCAACCAGTCTCTATTGGGTCTCTAGAAATACTGAGCAGATGACATACTTGGCCATTACCTTAGCTATTTGACTTTAATAGCTATTAGTGTAAGCCATTGACTAGTAACACAAAGGCCATGTGTGGTTTGGCAGTTAAAGTGGTGTAATGTATAACAAATATTGCACATTGATTGCCAGGAACTCGACATTCAGAGAAACAATTTACATTATAAAATCTAGCTGGTCCTACCAAGGCCACAAAGGGCAGAGAGACAGAAAATGCCAGGAGGGAGACTGTGTCTAAGAAGCAGAGAAGATTGGCAGGTGAGGGGCTTCCTGCCAGTCAGAATCAATACGCTCTATGTGGCTCAGAATATCAGATCATTGGTTTTCTCACATTTTCTTTCATTTTCAACTTCCAATAGTTTAATTATTAATTTTCTAAAAACCAGAGAATGCACAACCATCACATCAAAATTATATCCACACAAATATTAGCTCAATAGTATTTTTATATTTATGTAAAATCCATAGATTAATCTTCCCAGGAGCTCAGAATTCTGTTTCTAAATTTTTAATGGAACTGCATGATTAAGGATGAAATAAAAGCCGCGCATGTCACCAACCTTCTGATGTGCTGCTCAGGTCGCTTTCTGCTCCTAAGAGGATTTTTCTCCCGCTGTATGGGAGCATTCCAGGTTGAGCTCTCCAGCCTGAGGAGAGCATGTCTCCTATACTCCTGCATAACAACCTCCCCCTAGAGCCATTTCCCAGGGGAAGGGGACCTGTCACAAGCCCCTCATCACATTTATCTCTCCACCACCTGGTACTATTTACATTCCTATAGCCTTCTTTTTGTTTCTAATGACATTGTCAGTCTTTAGTGGTTCAGGAAACCCAGGTTGTGTATGCTGTTGTAACTGTAGATTTCGTCTCACAAGCGAGCTAAAGGTGAATAGAATACTCTAGGGGAGTGTTCTTACCCTATCAAGCATCACCATGTCCTGAATGGTGATGCTAAACCAACTAATAGACTCAGGTGGAAAGGATGGTGGCTCTCAGATAATTCACATTAAAACGCATGCTCAGGCTGGAATGTTTGTGTTCCCTAAAGTTCATATATTGATGCTCTGCCCTCCAAGTGTTGGTATTTGGAAATGAGGTCACTAAGAAAAAAAGAAGTGGCTAACTGTGCTCTGTGGTAAGGTGCAGCTAGCTGAGATTCCTCCCCCTCCCCTCTCCCTATCTAAGAAGGAATTCCTCAGCTGGTTGTGGAGTTTAATTTCAGAACCAAGCCCTGGATGCTTCAGTCTAAATCGATTCAGTGAATGCCACTAGGATTTACAATTCCACTTAAGCTCAAACACCTCACAAAGCATGAGATACTGTGTGGGAGAAGAACATTCCTGGGTTTGGATGATGCTCTGGAGGAGATAAATGACCAGGATAGTCACTGTGCAGGAGGGTGCACCATACACATCTCAACAATTTACCACTTGCCGGATACACTACGTGCTTCCATTCTTCTTGAACATGGCTTTAAATGTCATGGATTTCTTCTAATTAAAAAAAAATGCATTCATCTAAGCAATCTGGTGCTTTAGTTCCAATAAACCATGCTCTTTTACCACAGTAAAACGTGATGTCACTTCAGCATTGTCTTCCTCCTTGTAGGAGTTCATGTTTGTCTGGGTTTCATAATTAATTACATTTGTTATTTCATGTTGTCTTTCCTGTATAAAACATATTCTGGCTATTCTCACCTCCCAGTTAGGTACCTCTCCACCATCAAAGTCCCTTTCTACACTCATATGCATGGTCTGCTTAATGACTGTTGACTTTAGCTGAAGCTGTCTGGATGAATGTGGAGGAGCTGTCCATGGGAGCTTTGAGGATTTACTAGAGGATACATAACTTTACACTACCCTAGAATATATCAGTAGGCAGGCATGCGGGCTTTCTCATCTCCATGACCACTGGTTGACAGGGCCAACTTGTGCAGACCCAGTGTAGGTCATCCTGGCTGCTCTAAGTTCATTATTGCATTGACTGCCAATCTCAAGAGATGGCATTTTACAGCATTTATTCCTATCTTCCAGTTCTTACTTTCTTTCTATTCCTCTTTTATGAGTCTTAGAAGTGGTGGTTTAAATATCTTCTTTAGGGCTGAACATTCATCCATCATTTATTCTCATACCTTCAATATCCACAAACCTCTGCATCTGTTGACAGCAAAGAAACACATGTCTCATTAGGGCTGTTAGTAGCACTTGTCCTCAGGCATGAACATAGATTTTCAAAAGCAGTTTGACACTATCCAGTTTAACTAAACAGCTATACTAGGTTCTTGTGTAGTCAGACAGCTGTTTTTCTCCATTCCTCAGATTACATTTTTTTTTAGTCTCTTTAATCTCATCTCCAACCCCCACACCCATTTTCTCTCTCTCTCTCACACACTTGTTCCATTTATTTTTTTATTTTCAATTCTGTCCCTAAGGCCTCAAATTAAAGTTTTGTCTTTTGGGTAGTTTTTAGCATGACATCTTCCTATATAACCTTGGCTGGCTCTGAATTTGTGAACTTGTGATTCTCTTGCATTGACACCCTAGGGTGTGATTCAGACAGGCTCTCTAGCCCTTAACCACCTACATCTGTTTTCTTTTTTTTTTTTTCTTAATTTATTCTTGTTACATCTCAATGTTTATCCAATCCCTTGTATCCTCCCATTCCTCCCCGCCCCCATTTTCCCATTATTCCCCTCCCCTATGACTGTTCCTGAGGGGGATTATCTCCCCCTATATATTCTCATAGGGTATCAAGTCTCTTCTTGGCTACCTGTTGTCCTTCCTCTGAGTGCCACCAGGTCTCCCCCTCCAGGGGACATGGTCAAATGTGAGGCACCATAGTACGTGAGAAAGGCTCTAAATGAGAGACACATGGGAGATTAGCAAAATAAAAGGATACAGAGGGTCCTAGAAATCTACAAGTAGAACAATATGGTAGGCAGATTTGGGCACAGGGGTCCCGCTCAAACTAAGGCACCAGCCAAGGACAATACAGGAGGTAAACTTTAAACCCCTTCCCAGATCTAGCCAATGGGCAGAATATTCTCCACAGTTGAGTGGAGAGTGTGATATGACTTTCTACATCTGTTTTGTATGCACTGTTTTTATTTGTTTATCTATAAATATCATAACTGTGTGTACCATTAATCTTTGGGAAGCCACAGCTAGCTGTGGATATGATTTGATCACTGGTCTGATTAACCAGCAGGCTTGAATTGCACAGCTTTCCCCAGGCTTGTTGTGGCAATGACAGAGCTCTTACATAGATTTATTACAATCTTCCTTATCCTTATCTTTCCTCCTACCAGAAAGTTTGGAATTTGTCTCCTAGTTATTTCATCAGGTCTTTTTTTTTGTTTGTTTGTTTGTTTGTTTCCATAAACTACTTGAATTAATGCTATTAGGAGTTTATTTTTCTGCAAATAGACTTTATTCTCTCTTTTGTATACTCAACAACCTCTTCTGTTCATTTCAATGTCTTCATTCCTTCTTATACCTCATTCGGCTAACTAGGAGCATTTCAGCGTTTTTCTATTTCATCATATAGCTGGTTCTGCTCATGATAAATTCAATCCATGTTTTCTTTGGCTTTGTTTTCCCTGAAGCCTTCTTTATTCAGACTTCATCTTCAAATGATATTTTCATAGTACATGGAACTGCAAGATATCAATTCTCCCTCCAGCACTTGAAGCCTTCCATTCATTATGGGCTGGTTTCCATTGATCTTTTGAAAGTGTGGTTATCCTTGATGGTCAAAATACCCTCTTCTTTTTCCATCTGGCTGATTGCAGAAAAAAAAACCCTCATGCATTACAAAATCTTCAAATATAATTTTAGTCACAGAGGGACTCGAAGCAGAATAGATAAGCCACAATCTGGGGAGAGATTTTTACCTAGGATTATTCCCAAGTGGTAAAATGGATTCCAGAAGCTTGTCAGAAACATGTGGGACAAGAGAGGAAATCTGTGAGCTGCAAAGTGAGGTAGAAGGTTCCAAGTCTGCAGACAGCACAGCTGTCATGGACGGCATGACTATGTGGCTGATTCTGCTAACCCTTTCCATCTCTATCAGGACCACAGCCTGACTGACAGCTTGCAGCACACCAGGCATGCTCTGCTTTTGAAATCAAGCACCCAGACCTTTAGCCTACACTTCGTACAATATTCCAATCTCTACTGATTTTACTTTCCAGAATCAAAATCTACCAACCTGTCAAGATTCCAGCCCAAAACTCTATCCATGATCTGCATTCAATCTCTCAGCCTCATACTTTGCACTTTCAACGTATCATTCTGCACCCAAGGCGACACCATCAAATATGAATAAGATGAGTCAAGGCAGCATTAAATATGTTCATTCTAATGACAACAAGAGGCCAGTGAAATGCTTAAATCATCCAGGATGCCTTTGTCATGGGTCTCTCAGGCCTCCTAATTAACACATAAGGCAGCGAGCATTTGTGGCCTATTGCAGCTGCATCTCTGATCAACACCTCATCTCAGAGCACAGGCTGCTCAATACATGTCTTATGGCTAGATAAACAAATGGGCTGTAGGTAGACACTATGTCCTAACAATGGCCACTTGAAAAAAGTTGGTAAAAATATGGGGCTAGTTCTCTTACTGATTCTTAGTTTGAATGGTAAAATCTGTTCACTGAAGCTCTGTGTTGAGTGCTGTCGTCAGCACTGTATTAACATCTGCTATGGTCCTCATAATATGCCTTTCCTTCTAGCTACAGGACTACCTGGGGCAAAATACACCTTATCTGCCAGCTCACCCCAAGGTGCACGTTACTCACGCCCGCTGCACTTTATTCATTTCACTTTACTCTGTCAAAGACTTTATGACTTCAGACATTTGTTTAGAGGGGGGATGACGCTGCCACAATGGGACCAATTACACCTTTGCAAATATTTGCTGGCAAAGCAGCTGGTTTTAGTCCCTTCTTTAATTTCAAACATGTTCCATGGTAAAGTTATTGCTGTCTCAAAACTTACAGGAACTTCTGACCAAGTTGATTTGGGCAGCTTTGAGGACCTACTTCTTCTTGTCTGAGTCTGGTCATTCATAACAGTGTCACTGAATTCGGAATATTAAGATATGTCTTTATCTGTAAACTCGATTCATTTATATCAACATAGCTGTTTAAAATCAATAATGATGTCTCCTTATGTCCTCCCTAGGCACTAGACCTGCACATTGATACATAGACATACAGGTGTGCAACACACACCTACAGATAAAATAAAAAATAAAATAAATAAAAAATTAAAATGCCATAATCAGAGTTTGGTAATTAGGAGGAAGGGGTTTGTGAAACCTCCTTTTATACCAGCATTGCATAAATAATATTACTATAGATTACTGAAACATGCATAATGTAGATACTATGAACTTTCACACTACTGATGATAAATTATGAGAGGATACACATGAAATTAGTTAGATGTAGCCATTCCATGACGTGTGAATGCTCATCTATATCTATCCCTCTCTATTTAATATATATCATCTATCTATATTTATCAATGTATCTATCATTTCTATTTATTATCTCTATGTATCTGTCACCTATCTATCAATCTATCGCCTATCTATCAATCAATATATTTATCTAACTCTCCATATATGCATATGACATTGAAGGATAATATTGTATATATATATCTTGTCGGATGAGGCTAACATGTCAGTGGCTGCTTGACAGACTGAAAGGGATACATGTGACTATCCCATCATATTTACAGGTATACAGTCAAAGCCAGTGTGGAGGCTGAGGATGGACCTCTATGTATCCAACCCCAGACAGTCCAGATTGTAGCTTCTTTTCAAATATGTGAGGTCTTTGGTGTTGCAAGTCAACATGGTCCTGAATAAATCATGGGACTAGTGTCTTCATCAAGAGTTCTCTGTTGTCACTGTTATGGAAAACTCTCAAAAACCATTAACTCTCATGTGCCATGGCGAATGCAGTGTCTTCAGGTGCTTCTGGTGGTTAGCTCCTCTATGTGTGGCCTAGTGTTCTAGTTTCGTTTCTGTTGCTGTGATGTAATAGTCACCAAAAGTAAATTTTGGGGAAAAAGGTATATTTAGCTCCCAGATTATAGGTCCTCATTGAGGAAAGCCAAGGCAGGAACTTAGAATCAGGGACTGAAGCAGGAACCACAGGAGACAGCTCCTTGCTGCCATGCTACCCTGGCTTCCTCAGCTCCCTTTAATCTACAGTCCAGGCCCACCAGCCTAGGGATGGTACCACCCATGGTGGGCTGGGCTTCCTAACATTAATTCACAATCAAGAAAACATGCCCACGGACATGCACGCAAGCCAACTCAATGGAGGCAAGTCCACCTTTGAGGTTCCCTCTTCCCAAATGGGTCAAGTTGACAACCATGATAAACCATGGAAGAATGCCAGCATATGCGAATTAAACTCCTCTTGGAGGTCACAACCAATGATTGGCTGTCAGTGGATGGAAAAGACCCATGCTCTTGTCCCTGCTGCTGCTGAAAAGGCAGCAACAGAGTTCCTCAAGCTTCGGAGCCTTGTGAATCTGCCTCCTCGATAGTAAGCGCTTTTTTGGCCCAAACGGACTTTAGTTGGTTCCCTTTCACTCCTCAAATATGTCTTCTACACATCACACAAGTGTGGTAGCTGACTATGCCTCTTGGTGAGTCCAGCCTGTTGCAGAAGCTTCACAGGGATGCTAAAGATGGATTTGTGTTCATACAATTGTTCTTACTCTCCTCAACCCGGGTAAAATACTATAAATTTTCTAGCTGCAATTCCTTCTCTAGGGAAAAAATGAAAGTGAGAACATTTATACTCCTCTGTCCAACTGAAAGACTTAGTCACAGTTTGTGAGTCTGTTACCTGACAATTTGTTGAGTACTGTGAGGATACAATGGGGTAAACGATGCGGAGTTCTTCATGTTGTATTTGACAGAAGTGGGAGTGGGGTGGGTTTCTTAAGAAGGAGGTTGTGAAAATTTATCAGTCACATCTGTAGCTAATAGCATTGCAGAAAACCATATGTGACAAATTCAGACCCTCACAGGAGGGTCTCCACCATGTGCTATTACATATTTTATGATAAAATATAAATTAACTCAGGTTACTTAAGCTGATGTGTTGTGACAAGCTATTATATAAATGACCAATCTACAGTAGTTGAGGTTTTGTTTCAAAATTTTAAACTTTATATATTTAACACCAGAGAGTATATTCACTTACAAGACTTTATTTTTTCTAAACACAGAACCATGGGAAAGGAATACAGAATAAAAGACATGAATTTCATATAATATCATGTGGTTGAAGTTTCCTATTGTATCATATCTTTCTGACATCAGGAATGTAAATACACACACACACACACACACACAGAGAGAGAGAGAGAGAGAGAGAGAGAGAGAGAGAGAGAGAGAGAGAGAGAGAGAGAGAGAGAGAGAGAGAGAGAGAATGCTTACTATTTTAGTTTACATTTAATTTAGTTAAAGTTTCTCATTTTGCCAAACTTACATGACAAACACAGTTCATCTTTTGTAATTAAGAAAGCCAGGCAGGCTGAGAGGTTGGTTCAGTGGGCGAGTGAGAACACTTTCTGTGTAAGCAAGAGGACCTGAGTCTGGCTCCCCAGCACTTGGTGGACTGATGCTGAGACAGGAGATTCACTACAGCTTGCTGCCAACAACTTTGCTAAGTGCTGGTGAGCTCCAGGCCAGAGAGAGACCTTGTTTCAAGGGAATTTGATTTGATGTGACAAAGCAACAAAATCCTCCTCTGCCTCAGAATGCAACACACAGGTGCACACGTGAACACCTCCCTCCCCCAAGCAGAGGAGGTTATGTGGTGGAGCATAGTAATCTTCAAAACAGCAAAACCTCTCCAAATGCATTGCTGGATATCCTCAGGCTTTGTGTTGATCAGCTATGCTTTCTTTCCTGCTTTAATTAAGTGATAACTTTTCTCCACAAAACTTGGCTTTCTTTTATTTTTTTATTAATTTATTCTTGTTACATCTCAATGGTTATCCCATCCCTTGTATCCTCCCATTCTTCCCTCCCTCCCATTTCCCCCTTATTCCCCTCCCCTATGACTGTTCCTGAGGGGGATTTCCTCCCCCTGTATATGATCATAGGGTATCAAGTCTCTTCTGGTAACCTGATGTCCTTCCTCTGAGTACCACCAGGTCTCCCCCTCCAGGGGATATGGTCAAATATGAGGCACCAGAGTACATGAGAAAGTCATATCCCATTCTCCACTCAACTGTGGAGAATGTTCTACCCATTGGCTAGATCTGGGTAGGGGTTTAAAGTTTACCGCCTGTATTGTCCTTGGCTGGTGCCTTAGTTTGAGCAGGACTCCTGGGCCCAAATCTGCCTATCATGAGAGAATAGCAAAGTAGAAGGATCCAGAGGGTCCTAGAAACCTACAAGTAAAACTTGGCTTTCAAGACACAAGTTTATCATCAAAGCCGTCAACAGCTTTCAAAATAAGTGTTCTGTTTAGACTGGGGACTAGGTAATCAGGCTTAATCCCTCCCCTGCTAGCCTTTGGTAACCCATAAGCAATGCGCTTCTCCAGAAGTGCTTGGTTCCTTACTTGGCTTTTCAGGAAAAAACACAATTCCTACTCATGTTTTCACTTGCATAGGAAACCTAACAGGTGGAGTGGGGTCACTGTTGCAGCTTAGTGCTTTAAGCTATTTCTATAACCTTTGTGTTCATGCCACGGTGTTATCCTTGTGTTACTATGCCCTGCATCTGTGACTCTGTGCATCTGTGTGAGAAATAAGACTGCTGAACCATTCATGACCTTTATTTGCTCTAGTAAAGAAAACTCTACCTGTTGCATCTTTTATTTATTTATTTTACGGCACACGTTCTATAAATCTTTTAGATCAGTGGACATCTACAGAAGGGTCTCCCTTAGTCTATCCCTTGATATGGTTACAAATAAATAATTAAGCCTCTGCATTAAGCATCTTGATGAAGGTGGTGAGATTAGCTGCAATTGAGAGTTTGCTTTTCGGCGGGCCAGATAGGTGTGCCTATCTGTATATAAGCAAAGTGCAAGCTTTGCTTATATAAATTAGGTAAAAGATGTGGGTTTGGGTGCCATCTGTGTACAGACATAGTTACTGAAGTCATGAAACTGAGAATGGAAATTCAGAATATTCTTGTTCGAAATGCCTGAGCAGAGAACAAGAGACAGAAAAGTGCCCACAAATGGAGGAGCTTGAGGGAAGTAGAAGTTATGTCAGAAAGATGCCAAAAGAGGCAGGATTTCTGATTGGGGGTTAGTATTGAGAAGCGAACCAGCCACTGCCACTGGCTTGGAGGGAGGAAAGTGAATGGAGACTCAGAGCATCCCTTCCCATCGGAGATGTGGGTGAAGTGTCACTCAAACCAGTGGAGACGCTGATGGCTCAGAGCACCCCATGTCAGTGCTATTTCACTAAGGTTGTGTAGGGCAAAGTGGGGTTCTAGGGCCTGAGCTAGATCTAAATGAACAACAGCAGAAGATGTTGAGCAGGTAACTGACAGACAGGAGGATCCCCAGCATGACGTATAGAAGGGACAGTAGCAACAGGGATCTGCTCACAGGATGATAATATAAGCCACACAGAGGCACATGTTTACTATAATGGAAAACTGGACTTCTGCACCAGGAGTGACATGTGGAGAGCGACAAAGCCATCTATTCACTGAATCTATTCCTCTCACACCATACAGCCATCTCCCAGGGAAACTGAGGCCGGGCTGCCAAGATTAAAATGCATTATTGCCTTCTCCCAGACCTCTGTTTGTTACATGAAGGTACAGAAGGACATGAGGAGATGGGTGTAGCATGTAATGGGCAGCACAAACCACGGGGTGGGGAAGGGGTTCAAAATGAAGAACAGATGCAGAGTTCTTTCTGCACTTGGTCCTACAGGGGAACTTAGGTAAGAGATAAAAAAGGCACACAGACAGAGGCACAGATGCCATTGAATGGGGATTCTCAAGCAGAGGGTAGAAGGATCTGAAATAAAAGTCTCAAGGCAATGCTGCAGCTGTCCACAGTTGGCCAGGATCAGACCCCTCTCAGCCTTTCTTACCCATGAAGAACTTACGTCTCTCCAGCACTACAACATTTATCTTTCCAGGAGACAAATGTGAATCTAGGAGTCTTGTTATTGAAAACTCCTTATTAATCACACAGCCTTCTTCCTCTTCTGTGTAGCCTCATTAACCCATTATGAAGATCAGTCAATGATCATTATTCCTATGCAGTCCTTCTGACATCTGCCGTCATCTTCAAGGGCTTGTGCACAGGGTATCCTCTCTTGTCTCTCAATTAATCCCAGGCATGTAAAGGTCACATAGTCCTAAGGCTAATTTTTTTCTGTTGATCTGAAATTTTTTTCATTTAAGTAATTACTGTAGCCATAAAGTATATTAAGATAAAAGCTATTTTCTTGATTACTGTGTTGAAATTTGAAACCATATTTAATAAACAATATTACGAACATAGCCGCACACAAACATACATGCACAAACAGACATAAACACACATGCACACAAACATATGCACTTACACACATGAAAATGCAAACATGCATACACAGACACACAATGTACACACACATACATGCACATGCAGACACACAATACACATGTTCCCATTTGCACACTCGGAAGATAAATACTTAGAACCACTTTCCAGTGAGCATGCCTTGGTTAATCCCCTTGGCTTGCCTCTTGCACTTTCTAACAGACAAAGAAGTCTCTGGTGGACATTGCAACTATGGCAGCTCCTTCAAAGTGTATGGGTTGATTTGACAGAATGCACACATGCTTGGCAACTGCCAGATCCTCGGCTTACCCATGCCCTGATGCAGATAGACATAATGTGCTGTGACCAGGTCCTTTCTTCTGAAGAGATCATGTCTGAGACTGTAAGGGGAAAGAAACTGTCAACTTCTGTGGGTGCTAAAATGTCATTGCCATAATAGAAATGTGGGGAAATTGCTGAAAGCAGGGACATGCATGCATGGCCGTTTCATGTGAGTGGTAGTAGAAGGTGTTTGGTCTTGGAAAGCAAAAGAGCACTTTTTGACAGGGTCATAAAGAACAAGCAGGTGCCTCTGCTTGTTCCTCTTCTCCAGTTTAATTTTGATGACACTGGGAAGGACAATAAATTCTAACTGAAGTAAATGTTAGAGGGGAGACTGACCCCCTGCTTTCTTCCTTTCTTCTGAAGCTCTGCAGATCTCTGGTCACCAGGGAAGTTCTATGGTCTCGAAGTGGAGCATTGCCACACTGATAAGAGTCCTTGGTGGAAGACAATTACTGTACTCTTGCAGGAGTCCATCACCGAGTGATAATGAGGTGTGAACACATTCCTCAGAAACCACAGACATGCCAAAAGGGCAATTTAACACCTCTTCAAAAGATAGATGAGACATGAATTATTCATAATGAGTTCAGACCACACTCTGCAGGCAACAGCCTAGCTCAGAAGGTGGACTGGGACTGCTCCGAGGACATTCGCCTGGACCTGCATTTTCTCCCTAGGCTGAGGTCACAGGCTGTACTGAGTGCTTCCATAACACTGGTGCTTGGGAGAAGACTCTCAGGCTCACGTTTCTGAGCCTCACCTTGGTTTTTCTTTCGTTGTGGAATTTTTGTCTGCTTTACAGTTCATACGGTCTTTGTATTAATATGTATATCATTATGCAGATATTTTTCTATTTGTATGTTTATCATTCAATCTGCCCAATCTCTATTTATATGTCCTCATTGGACCCTGGAGCTTAGAGACCACACTGTGTTGTGTCTCAGTCCTCAGGCTGGTGTGTTGTGCTGCTGAGCAAAAATCACAGCTCTCTGTCATTGCCTTCATGCATTGACATGTTAAGGTCACTCTAGGTCCCATAGCAGAGAAGGCAGTTGGTTAGGGCAACTTTGCAGAGGATGGGTAAATGCTCTCATTGTTTCAAGCCAGCTTGCGTGTAAAGATTGATGACCCAGATCCAATGGCTCCAAACTTGTTTGTCGAGCAGCTCTTTAAGCTCCAGTGATGCTGGGCAGTGTAAATTCCTAAGGTCATCTTGCAAATGAAGATAAATTTTAGGTAATGATGTAAGATTACCCACTGGCCTCATTGATAGATAGTGTAGGACTATTATTTAGGAGTTAGATTTGATTCCTCTTTCCTCCAAGTCAAAAACCTCTCTTACCCAAAACTTCTGCTTTGGTATTGACACACAGTCTGAGGCACATCAAAGGCACCAAGACCCCTGGGGACCCTTCTCTTACTAAGACTTAGCTGTGCACAGGAATCCTGACAGAATAGGTTTTCTTCCAAGATCTGTGAAACCAAAAATATATTTTCTTCTCTTAAAAATCTATTGTCGTTTCAGTGCTATTATGCCAAATTTGTATCTGAAAATGCTCAAATATTAAATTCTTTGATAGATTAGGGAGAAATGAGCAGAGAGAGTGGGTGAAAGGATGGATTGGTGGCAGAATTCATGGAGTTCAGTTGGGGGCTCACATATAGAGCATGCCATGGTCAAGGACTTTCCCCTTTACTGTCCTGTCTCCCCTATAACCACAGCAGCATGCTTTCAGTGTCCTGATCCCACAGGCAACCTGGGAGAATGAATGCCGTGAGATGCACATAGTGAGTAACACTTTATTTTTTTCCCTCAAATTTAAGTATTGAGTGTATACATTTTTCTTAATTATGTTGGCCTGCGCACTTGAAGGCACCATTAATTTAAGGCCCAGTATCATTTGAATATTCAATTGATGAGGTAAAATATGATGCTACCTATTAAGTATTCACATAATTGTATGAAAAACCAAGCTGTGAAAAAAAAAATCTTAGTGGGAAAACATGTCTCGTCCAAATCAGAATACAGAGACACCACACTAGTGGTCAGGTCTTCTTAGTCACTTCTCATCTTAAAAGGTATAGATTTTGTGCTAAATTTTGAACTTATTAGCTCACTTGGCCCTCTTCTCTTTACCTTCTTACACACATAACAACATGGACATGGTGTCCACAGAAGACAGTAGAGGCTTTTGAATTCCCTAGAATGGAAGTTACAGTTTCTGAGCTGTCATGTACTTGCTGGGACCCCAACCGAGGTCCTCTGTAAGAGCAGCAGGTGCTCTTAGCTGCAGAGCCATCTCTACAGCCCCAAGCCAGGACCAATTATAGATACTGTCTTTGATGCCATCTCTGAGGGATCTCTGATGCTTTGAAGGCTCCTCTTAGTCACCTTTGACCCTGCTCCCTTTGGATTTCATGGGCAAGGTTTTTACCTGTTGACGCTGTGGATGATGATACTGCATTCTTAATATTACCTATGGCCAGGGTCTCTGACAGTCCAGATCATCCCCTAAGGTAGATAGTTCAAGCTCTATTCCACCTGAAGGGTGACTATTTTCTTCTCATGCACTGTCCCTCTGGGGAGCTCCATTCTAACTCTTTCCACAAGTTTCCCCTGACACCACTTCTGGTGGCAAGACTGATGAGACACTGGGTGGAAACAGGAGTCTCTTGCCTTCTCAGATCTCCTCATTACCATGGAAACAACCCCATCAGCATGTAAACATAAATGTGTGTGTGGGTATGAAAACTATATGTAAAGTCTTGTGTCCACAAAGATCTAACATTGAACTCTCCTACGCTACTTACGATCACCTTTGTTAAGGGCATTTCAACAACATTTCTCATTTGCATGTGATTTTTCTATGGACTTTTCTCTGGTATGGGTAAATCTATTCTTATTGCTTAATATATATATGATATATTTAGTATGAAATATTTTTAAATCCTCTACAACTATGTACTTTTTGGTAAAAATAATATAGAAAGAGTAGATTAATACTGATTGAATTAAAATAGGCAGTTTTCTGTTGCTGCATTACTATATTAATACAAAACCTATCTTTCAGTTTTTTGCCATTTTCAAGTTAAATTTCACTTCTATAAATAAAGATCCTCTATGCACATTCTACAGATCTGTGCCTGTCACTTTGCCTGAGGTGACTATTCTGAAATAGATAGCCATCATTAAGCGCTGCGAAGAGATCCCAGGGCCTGCATCTCCATTTCTGATATCTTTTGCTACTCATAGTTAGTCATTTGTGAGGAGATCTGATCTTCATTATTTGAAACTCATAGATTTATTTCACTCAACTGACCTGGCCTGCAGTCTACCTTGAAAAACAAGGTGCGCAGTCCATGCATTTAGGTTCTGTTCTCAAAAGTCACATGTAACTTCCCCCCGTCCATACGAGGTATTCACTCATAACTTCTGGTGTATAGCTTTTGTCAAGTAAGCTTTCTTATTATTCATATTTTATGAGCTTTAATAATAAAAAATGTTGAATTTATCAGGTGCTTTCCTGTGTCAATTGAGGTAGTCATGTAATTTATTAAATCATTAATATTTTAAATAGCATTGACAGGTTTTCTGATATTAAACTACTATTGCATTTTTAAAATAAACTTAACCAACTACTTCATTATCTATTCCCAGGTAGAAAAAAATACTCTCTATAAAATATTTGTGATTTAATTTAAAATTAAGTAATGAAATGGTCCCATGGTTTTCTTCATTGTTCTTTTAAACTCATCATGGAATTCAGAACAAAGAGACAGAACAAGTTCACAGTTGATTGTTCCCTTTAAAAATATTTTTGAGATAATATAATTTACTATTTTTGTAGTAAGTTCTATATTACAGAGGTTAATTGTTCTTTGTATACTTGACGACAGTGACCTTTAGAAGACAATGTGGGTGCAAATCTTCATGAAATGAAGATCTTCAGTATATCCATTGCTTTGAGACTTTTCTATTGAGAGGATTTGAAACATGTATTTGTATTATTTTGTTTATGTCAACTTTTTCACCTCTTACACTTTTAAAGCTTAATGTTCTATTTATGTGTTTCTTGGGGTTTTTTCTTGCCAGGTTGCGTTTTTCGTCCTACTATTATTATAAAAATAGTTTTTATCTTTAAAATTCCATCCATGATTAATATGCTATGCCCTTCATTGTTCTCCTTATTTTTCATGAAGCTGTGCTTTATAGTCTTTGGGATGGTGATATAGTTTTTATTTTAGTTTTGTGATATAAGCTACCCCCTTTTGTGTGCTTTCAAATTATTTTTATTACATCTAGTGCTTAATGCGTGCATACCTCTGTGTGTGTGTTTGTGTTTGTGTGTGTGTGTGTGAGTATGTATGGTGCATGCCCATGCTCACACACACATACATGCTGTACAAATCCTGTGAAATTCCACTATGTGTTTCTGGGCATTGAATTTAGGTTGACACGCACATATAAACCAGACCTTGGTGACAAGCGTCTTTCACACTCAGCCCTCTTGCCAGCCCATGTTTTCTTTTAAGTACTAGCTGGATGGAGCATCTTTTATGTACTTCTAATGTTTTTAAGGTGTTTTTTCTAGGTCCTAAAGGCCATCTTCTTTAACCCACGTATTTCACTCACTTTATGAATATGTAGCTTTTCACAGCTTGCCCTTATCACTGACTTCACCCATGAGATTGTAGTCTATCTGACAATGACCATCTAGAATTGTAGAAGTTTCTTACTGACCAGTGTATTAAGATACATGTCAATATTTTATAAGCAGTTAAGACAATGATCTCTATTAAACTTAAAATTATCTCCGTGTGCATGTATATGCAGATTAGGGTGTGCATACCCATAGCATTCACACATTTTATAATACTGATATTTTACTCAAATATCCGTATTTGTGTTTAGTATTTTATCTGTTTATTATCAGTTACTAAAGTGTATTTTGGTGGTGTTTATTGTGTATTCCCAGCTCCACTTTAGTCATGTATCCAGAAGGTGAAGGGACTGCTCTTCTGCCACGCTGTCTGGTTTCTGTATTGCTCTGGTGGGGCAGCCACCATCATCCTGAGCCTCTGTCACCCAGGAGTCTTGTAGACTCTTCTGAACATGTTTATTCATCACCCTCCTGGGAATCAGCTCCTGTTTCGTCAACTCCTCAAGGACATTTCACATACCTTCCACAAGTCTTAAGTTCTCCTGTTTTAATGTGACTTCCTATTCTTTATAGCCTTATGTCTGATCTTCAGTATTAGGAAATTCAAGATCCTTTAAAGTCATTTTATTCTTTGTATAAATAGTGTTAACACAATTCTGACAACTTTCCCATCTCAAAGGATATGACCTTTGTTTTGTAGTCAACCAAAATTTACACAGCCACATATATGCTGAAAACTAGTGCCGGCCCCATTTTCCACAACAGTATTCTAAAATGCTTCCCATAAAAACACTGCCTTGTTGCTATTTATAAAAAAAAGCTCAATTTGTGTGTGTGTGTGTGTGTGTGTGTGTGTGTGTGTGTGTGTGTGTGTGTGTCCATCTTGGGTAGCATTTGACTAGTGACTTCATATTTTGAATGTGTTGGTATTTTGCTTTAAATTTTATTATAGTATCTAATATCCTTGCTTATTTCCATGTATCTTACACTTGTAATAGTTTGAGTCATCCCAGGAGTGATTCTCTGTGGACCGTTCCTGGTCCTACTGTCTATCCCATTGTTTTAAGCTCCTTAGGTCTGGCAGGTGGATGTCAGCTCCCAAGGCAAGTCCTCCTTCAGACTCTTATTCCTTCCACCTCCATGCTTTGCTAGCTTTCCATACAGATCTCTGCTTTTCACTGCTGATGCTGCTGCCTTCAATATTGTCCACTGAATTTGAAGACTTCCAATCCTGCAGGAAATTGTGACCAGGAAAAACAGCCATGAGTGTTTTGTGCAGTCAACACCACAGATTCAAGAGTGGTATGAGGCATAAACTACATGGTTGGCACAGAGCCTAGGTCTCCCCTGGTGGAACACTGTGGGCAGTGAAGGATTCCTCTGAGTGTGGTTGCCTCAGGGTTTGTTGCTCTTCTGTAGTCTGAAATTCTAAGAAAGTAGTTTTCCACTGGTAGGTGCTACATGGGAGTGCCCCGAATGGTGGAGTTGCCAGGAAATTTAAGAAGGAGGCAAACTTAACTCTAGATATGGAGGCC
The DNA here is from genome assembly GCF_903995435.1 of Acomys russatus. Classification (NCBI taxonomy): domain Eukaryota; kingdom Metazoa; phylum Chordata; class Mammalia; order Rodentia; family Muridae; genus Acomys; species Acomys russatus. Next base: position 11,699,123 of record NC_067163.1, on the reverse strand, counting down.
CTGGGGCTGGAGGAAGCACTCTGCTGACAACATCTGTGGGGAATTCATTACAACTTCATGTATCCTTCTTATGTTCTCTTATGAGGTGAGACTCAGCCTTTGTATTTGTGCTCTCTACCTACTCTTCCCACCCTCACTGGGTTTTTCTCAGCTTCCCAGTTCTATGCTCACAAACAACACTGTACATCAAAGTACAGTGTGACATAAAGCAAATGTCAAAAACATATTAAACCTCACTGGATGCAAAGCTCTGAATGAAAGGCTCAGTTTCACCTTGCATGAAATAATCAATTATAATCAGCCATGACCTAAGCAGTATTTAATCAGAAAGAGCAGGGTGCACCATCACTTCATTGGTCCAGTTACTCTCTGGTCATGGAAACTGGGTTATACCTCAATGTCTCCATAATACAGAGTTTATAGGGAGGCAGCATTGTATTTTAATATTCTGAGATCCAGTGATGCCACCTGAGAATGAGAGAGGGGAGGAGAGGGAGAGGAAGAGAGAGAGAGAGAGAGAGAGAGAGAGAGAGAGAGAGAGAGAGAGAGAGAGAGAGAAATAAACAAGAAGAAAGAAGAGGAAAAAGATAAGGTAGAACCAGAGAGGAAGAAGGGAAAAAAGAGAAGATTAAAGTTGTGGGCATGTGATTTTGCTGATTGAAAGGCTAGTAAATAAGCATCCAGAACATTCCATGTACTTTTGTTCTGATTAAAATAAAAATGAGTCACAATGACTCCTGACATAGCAGGAAATTGACCCCATGCATTTTCTGAAGGCATTCAACATTTTCTCTTCTTCTTTCTCCTCTTTGTTTAAGGTTCTATCCAGAGCTTTCTGTTGTTGTTGTTGTTGTTGTTGTTGTTGTTGTTTTGTTTTCATTTTAACTAGAGTGAAACTTCATCAAGGATTTACGTTATATAAAATCTGAGCTGAGGCTAAATTTGGGCAGATGTATGATGTTTTGAAACAGTGAACGAAGTTATTTTTTATTGCAAAGCCAACACCCTGGGGACTGGTTATTCTAAGTAAATGTAGTATGATTCTGTGAACCTGAAGAGAAAACACTGCAGAGAAACATTTGGAGGAATGTGACAATTTCCCTTTTATTTCTCTTCATTTAAATTTTTCTGAGGGGGGGGACATATGTTACTATTCATTTAGTATTAAGTTTCTCCTCCTCCTCCTCTTCCTCCTCCTCCTCCTCTTTCTTATTCCTTTTTAAATGACCTCAGAAAGAATGCAATTAGATTGAAAGTGGTCTCACAGCTACTTCAAGACATAGGAGTTAAGATTAACCATATGCTTGTGGGTTAAGAACCCTTCTCTGTGTGTCATGCTGGAAGCTAAAGTCCTTTTAAACAATTTAGCATCACCACTCTATTGCGTTGTTTATTTTTCTTCAGCACATTGTAAAGAAGCATCTATTTACTTCTTTCTCTGGTCTTGCGACTAACAACAGATGAGTTTAAGGGGATCTTGAAGCTCATACATGGTGATGATGCTTCTAACTTTAAGATTTAATGTCCAGTATTTTTTCCCTCTTCTAAAAGAAAGCATGTGATCTTGTGTGGATTTCCTCATGGGTTTTCTTAGAATTTGATACAGGATTGCATTATAATTTACAATATACCATCCTAATAAAACATAAGTAAAAGTAAAACATATATCACAGAGGGGGTTCACTTAGCACTGAAAACCCTGCTGCTTGCTGTATCTAGTTTCACAGGCAGTCTGTGCAGATGAAGGGCTGAGCTCAAGCTTCTACAAGACTTGTAGAGCTGACAATGAACACAGAAGTCAAGTGCAGAGGGTGCCAAGGAATAGTTGGGGGAACCAGCTCTCCTGGCAAACACAACTTTTTGTGGTGAGACCACCTGACTGTGTCCCTGCACAACAATGGAGGTTAATGAGGTCGATTCAGAGTTATTTTCCTCACACCCAAGTTCTGAGCCTCTATTTTATATTCACTAAACTCCAAGTTATTTAACTGTAGAGTTTGTGGCTGCCTTCTGCAACCTCCAGGTTGCTTCCTAGGAATTAAGTGCATCAGATATTCAAATTAATCTTCATATGAAGAAGAGAGAGCAGATGAACAGAGATGCTGGTCTCCATGACAAAGTACAGCTAACACAAATTACAGACCTAGATTTTTAAAATACTCTTATTTTATTACACATGTTTAAAACAAACTACATACAGCAGGGAGAACCATGTGACAATCATGAGAATAATGAGTTTTATACATGTTACATTCATAGTGAATTTTACCTAATTAGACGGAGCAGCAAGACTTCCCATACCACCTCAGGACTGAAGCTGTTCAGTGTTTGGAAGAGGAAATGAACTAAAAATGGTGTTGGCATTAGCTTAGGAACTGGACCTATTTTTTTTTTTTTTTGTCATGGTGAATTCAATTAACTAAGGTAAGGAAATATGAAAAGCAGTTCAGATCATCTATACACTAGAAGAGACAGAAACCCAAACTGTGCATTTGAGCTCAGAGATGGTCATTGAAAACTCACCCTACAGTTCTCCATGTAAATGCACAATACAGTTTATTATGTGAATACTGGGGAAGGTATCAGTGTTTCCTGCTATGGAAAGTTCCTGACACTCCACAGAGATCTTGCTACAGAGATAATTTGAACTCTGAATGGTGAGTTCAATTGATTGTTTCTCGAAAGAGCACAGTAGATCTGTCTCCATCAATCCATTAGACCTCAATAGCTTGTTCAGAATGTCCAAGCATATGGTTTAAAGTGGGAAGCAATCTGAAAAAGTAAATAAAAAATGGAGTGAATGTATTGCAATTGTTTTATGAACAAGATAGGATGATTGGAGTCCATTGTGATAGGTAAGTATGCTTCCAGCACTTAAAAGCTGTGGATCAGCTAAATAATTTACACTGCTTGTTTTTAACAGCATTTTTTCCCTATAATGCAACAGTCAGGTATCTCCTCGGGGCCATAATAATTAGTTAGAAACACAAATCAAATCCTAACTCCACCAGGTACTTTGATTTTTCTGCTTAATAAAAGCCCTTTGCTGAGCCTCATGGATCCTCAGCTGAGTTCAGGGGATGGTTGATGAAGAGCAAGCCTTCCTTGTGGTCTCTACTGTGTGCTGGGCTCACAGCACTATCTGTGGGTGAAGGGAGGTTTTATTAACTCAAGCAGGAAGTCAGGATAAGCGTGGCAGAGGCTGGCTATAGGAGGCTTCATAGTAATCATGACTTATGCGAAAGTTCAGATTCTTCAGTTTGATAAAATCAATATAGAATCCACGATGCTTCTCTCAGAGAAATGAAGGTGTCTATTGAGGTTGCTCACACATTTTGCAGTGTTTGTTTTTAATCTCCTTATGAAACAAAATCAGTATTCTAGGCTCGTAGTCTCTGATTGGGCACCAGTGGTCCCCACTTTTGATTTCCTCACCTGAGAGCCTGTGTCGGGGGTTGGAGATGGTAAGACAAGGAGATGAGGATGAACCGTAGAGGTGGGGTGAATTTCACATGGACTCGTTTTCAGATTTCCTGATGTACACTGTGACCCTGCAGGGTAAACAGTGGCTAAGAAAGATGAATGAGTGTTTTGTGCCGGCCTCCAATGCCTGCACTTTTTCTGAACAGATGTGTTGACATGAGTTGTTTTTTTGTTTGTTTTTAAGAAATCCCACTTACACTGTTGGGCTGTGGGCTAGCTTTGTCTGGCTGAGTGCATGAACCCTTCTTCCTGCCTCAGGATGAGGGATCCCCAGTCGTTCGACTGCCTGGCCCCTCACACATGCACTCTGCTTGGGTTTTTTGTTTTTTTGTTTTTTTTGTTTGTGCCTCTGGCATGAGTCAACATCTTAACCAGTTGTAATGCACTGAGTTTGTCTGGAACACGGCTGTACATGCTTTGTAATTTAGTGTCTTATTATCACCTGCAGGACGGTGATCACTTTAAGTGCGTGGGTAGCAGCTTTTAGTCCTCTGCACGGGACTGGAATTCTGTGGGTGAGTTTAAGGAGGAGGTCATATTCTAACCTTTATAATTCTGACAATTAACTGAGTTTAGCTTGTGAAAGGTGAAAAGATGCTTATGAAATTGTTTTGTTCTGCCCACTTTAACATTTAGAGGGTTGTAAAGAGTTTCAAGGTAGCCCGTTGGAGAGTGACGGAACAGGGGTGCAGCATGTGTAACTAAATAAAACATTTGTTAAGGCTGGGTGTGGTGGTGTGTGCTGTTGCACCACTGGAGACAACCTGATAAAGAGGCAGAAATGATGGCACAAGAGATGGAAGGAGAAAAGTGCTGGGGTGAATTGCTTGAGAAAGGATTTTATCCAGAACATAAGTGGAAGCATTGACATTAGGTGCAATTTACAGAGTAATGTACCAGACACTGGGGGATTGTGGTACTTAACAGAAGTGAGTTCTGTCAAGAGCTGCAGGCCAGCTCTCTCACTCACAGTAATTGTAAGACGTCGCCATCAGATCCTTCTGAAAGTGGATTTGGATCCTACAGTTCATCTCATTTTTGCTCTTTGGTGATTTGGGGTCCCTAATATGAGCAGAATGCTGAGTGCTATGTGAATAGACAAATGAATGATTTTCTTTCCACAAGTTATTAGTCATATTGGTTTTTTTTTTCTCATAGAAATAAAAGGACTTCCACCTTCCACTAATCAGGATGGTAAGGATAAAAATCTACACAGTAATTTTTAGCCATGAAGGCTTAATGCAAAGAATTATTTACTATTTCCAGGGGATCTTTTCTTCAGAAGGGATGTGACAGAATCCTAAATAATGTCCCACACCTTAAAGAAGTCTCCAAGTTTGAAACAATTGTGGGGAAAACAACCCATTGTCATATGCAGGGTTTCAGACCTAAGAAGAGAAGAGAGGCCCCTGCCTATAAGTAGTGGATAACTCATTAGTGTCATCTCAGCTGGAACATGCATTCCTAGCTGGAATCCCCATGTACTGGTCTGAGATAGCAGCAGGAACAGAGGCCTGGAGCCTTCTACTAAGGCACAGGAGAGCCGAGTCTAGGCTAATTGAGCCATTGGCCTGCGATGAGCAGGGGGCATACCTGCTACAGTTTAGACAGGAATTAAGTGGATGGGAAGAGCATGGACCAGGAGTGGATGACAGCCGCCACCGAGCCATCAATGGCAGAAACACTGAAAAAGTGTCGGGGGTGCTTCCAAAGAAGTCTCACCCTCTCAGCAGTGTCCTCTCTTGCCTAATGATCACCATGACTAAGAAGAGCACTGAGATCCACAGTGACAAAAATAAACACACTGAGTTGAGAGCTGGCCACTCACCTAAAGGCTAGCTCAGGGCTGTGTCCACCATTAAAACTTTCCCTAATACACTGCGCACCATCTATAGAGGAGCTGGCTGATCTTAAACACTTCTGTTCTAATAAATAAATATTTTGTAAGTTTTTAAAAATAGTTTCTTAGGCAAAGAGGACTGAAGATGTGCTGTCTCTCACAGCTCCATCAATATAAATCACAGCTTGGCGTGATTGTCTTCCTCATATCAGTTCCTAAAAGAGTTTTGTACAACTGGAGTATTGAAACAGACTTCTCCAGTGATAGGAATTCCTTAATGATCTTAAAGTTCAAAAGGTTTGAAAAGCTTCTATAATCAGTAGGATAAGCCATCCTCAAGAAACCTCGACACGTAAATGAAAGGCCTTACAGGTGATACATATTACTATGTAGATAAAAGAAATGAGTTTCAGGCTCCAGGTCTAGTGTTTTTATTTCCTTAGGTGAACTTAAGGGTAGAAAAATATAAACACATTTAATCAACTGCAAACAAACTAATAGCAAGAATAAAAGCAGATAGAATGACGACATTTATCAGTGAGGATGTCCACACTGATGAAATGCCTTTAGCAGAATGTGGATGTCATAGCTAAGACTGTTCATGGGAACCAAAGCTGAAATTAGTGGATTCATTGGCCATTGTTCCAAGGGAGAGTTTCATATAGCCTCCAGAATATAAGAGGCAGATGGTTGGAGGGTTGGAGTAACTTCCCTCTGCTTGATAGTGACATCCTTTGTTTACATGGGATGTATAGTTTAACTGAGGTCAATGCCATGTCTTGTTTTGAATGCCTAATACACAGTAAGCAGTCCCTTGATTGAGAACAGCCTCTGGTGCTTGCTCTGCAGTATCTTTACTCACCACCATTAAGATGGCTCTGAAAGAGCTGGGAGAACTTTTATTCGCCATGCAAGCCTTGCTAACCCTCCAAAAGGACAGTGCAGCTCTCTCAACATTGTACTTTGTTATGTGTTAATAGAGATACAAAGTAACAAATAAGAAATACACAAGTTATGAAATAAGTTATGTGAAACAAGAAAAGAAAAAAAATCAATCCTAGATGTACTTGGTAGGAACAGAAACAGCTTTCAGAGGATGTTGTCATGCCCTTGGCTGTGATGTTCTATCTGCCATGTGGGTTTGGTCCTTAGTGTTCTCTTGGCATTCTGAAAATTTTAGAGTCACAAAGTTCTCAAGAGCCTTGTGTCTAGCTGGGTGTAGTGGTAAATGCCTTTAATCCCACCACTGAGGAGGCATAGGCAGGCAGATCTCTGTGAGTTCAAGGCCAGCCCGGTCTACAAAGTAGATTCTAGGACAGCCGAGGCTGTTACACCAAGAAACCCTGTCTTGAAACACAAAACAAAACAAATCAAACAAATGAAAAAGAGTCCTGTGTTCTTCTAAGAGACACTTGCTACGAAAGATGATACAGCCTTTCCAAATATTCTCTAGTCTGTCTCCCATCAACCTGCAAGCGAATGCCCACTCTGGTCTTAGAAAACCACCACACCAGCTGTGTGCAGCCAGAGTGAGAGATACCAGGATCCAGAATTTGTGCAGGCTTTGGCTCTTCAGCAGAACGAAGTATTCCTTACAAAAGAATAATGCTCATTGTTTGGTATCTACCTCCCAAGTTTTATTCTGTGGTAGCTACTTTCCCTTCTACTTTCTTGTGCAAATTGTTGTGTTAAAAAAAAACACACAACAAAACCCACAGGAGCACAAGGCAATGCTCAGCTCTAGAAATAGAAGCATCAGCAACTCTGTCCATCAAGCTCTAAGAGACATGATGGTGACGCTTGAAACTGAACAAACTCAACAGCATTTCTTAGCCAGCACATTTTAGCATCTATTATATTTCGACTAAGGATCTCATATTTTTTGAGCACTTACATTTTTAAAAGTAGCTTGAATAAAAAAATAATTAAAGGTTCATTCATTAATTTTGTTCATTAATTTGCATAGAATGGATATTAAGCCCATAGTTTAGTGAGAACTATGTTTGTTGGAGTCTTGAGCATCCCCAAAGTAGCTGGAATGCCTTGGGAGGAAAATCACAAACTAGTCAGATATGAATGATACCACCCACTAGATCTGTCCCATAAATACCCTGATGGGTGAGTTTCTGGTCCAAATTAGCATCTTTTCAAATTATTTCCTGAAAACTACAAAGTACACAGTATTTTCAGTTGCTTCTAAAAAGTTCCATTTCATGTCTGTTTGCCTTGATGAAATCAGCATATTAACTGTACACACACACACATACTACACACATACAAACACACACTACACACACACAAACACACACACACACTGGTCCTCTCTGTGCCTGTGTTTGATCTGTTTCATTTTTTTGCAGTTAAGTGCCAAGCATTTAGTCTGGATAAATCCATGACATTTGCATGTCTAGACAGGAATTGGCTCTTCTGTGCAGCAAACTGGGTCATGGGGAGATTGACGGCTCTTTTTAATGCTTTATCTTACTGTATGTAGCAGACAAGTGGTAATAATATGTATTTATGTGAAACACTGGGAAGTTTTGATGTTTATAGTCACACAAATCTCTAAGAATTAATAAATCAGGCCGATTACTATGATAATGACATGCCATATAATGAGTTGCCATGTAATGTTACATATACATTATATACTTATCATTTTCTTCATGGCAAGAATGGTCAAAACCCATTCTTTCATCCATATTGAGATGCACAGCATGTTATTAATTATCTAACTATAGTACTCATGTTGAAAATTCTCAAAAACATTTGAAGACTATTTTAAAAACCACACCATGGATGCAGACCACTGGAATGTATCATTCTTTCAGTTGTCAGAGTTCTCTGCTTTGGATGTGGGGGAGTGTCCCCCTGTGTGGCTCCTACAGGAGCTTTCAGCTGTCATGCTTCGGGGATATTTTGCGGGGGGGGGGGGTGTTTAGTGGAATTAAAAGTTTGGAACTTGCGCTCAGATAAACTAGAGCATCCGTTCACATGTACTTCCAAGCATCAGGATCCCCTTACCAACCCGTATGAACTGTGTGCAGGATTAACATGTAGATATACTGTGAATGGAGATGTTATGTCTGACACCATAAAACTGAGATGGCAAAGATGCAATAGAACGTCACATTATAAACATGATGTCCAACAAAGCATAGAAATACGGCTGTGCTAATTAGCATGAGAGAAGTATATATTAAGTAAACATGAAATAATTGAGAATATAAGGAAATCTGAATGACTCTGGGAAATCTGATTGAGACACTTTTGAACATATGATTGTTACGATTATTGTTGGAGAGATGAGACTCCTCATTAAGAATTAGTTAAAGCAGGGAGCATGCAGCCTGATTTCAGAATCGGCAAAATATAACTGTGGCTCAGTGAGGACAGAGGGAAGAAGGGATGCTGAGAGGAGCTGGGAGGGGAAGAAGAGAGGAGAGAAGAAGAAGGCAGAGATGGACAGCTCAGTGTGGACCAGAGGAAAAGGGCCTTCGCAGACTGTGGCTGCAATGCATACAGAGAGCAAATATAGAAAGAACAAGAAATCTTTGTGGTGTCTAACACATTCCTAAAATGCTGTCGATGATGTATGTTTGAGATCCTCAAGGTACATTAGTGGAGATATAAAGGTGGCAGGTTTTCTTAGATTTATTTCTGTTGTTGTGATAAAATACCCAGACAAAAGCAACTTAAGGCAAAAGAGTCTGTTTCAGATCACAGTTCTAGGTCCCCATCTGTAACGATGAAAAAGTCACAGCTGCAAGAGCTTCGCAAAGCTTGCCCCACTGTATCCATAGGCAAGAGGCAGAGAGGAAGGGGCACCCACGTGCAGTTCTTTCTCTTCTTTGCATCCAGTTCAGGTTCTGGAACCCTCAGTGCAGGTCTTCCTACTTCAATCAACCCAATTAAGTAAACCCCTCATAAGCAGGTAGCCTAACCTACCCATTTGTCATTAGAACACCCTTTGCTGGTGACTCTATATTGTGCTAAATTGACTATTAAAATTAACCATTACAGAATGTTTATTACCAGCACTTAAAAACAGATGAGGAATGGGGTCTCATTCCCTTCCTTTTCCAACACCGAGCATATTTGGCACGCATTAAGCACTCAGTGAAGATGCACAAGTGGACTTTGTAAATTGATTCTAAGTGGCGATTCCAGCCATGGTGCCAATGCATCTACCAGGAAGAAGTGGTAGGTGATACTTGGGCGTGGAGTTTGGAATGAGCCCTGAAGAGCCTATTAGTTAATAACTTGTGGAGGATGAAGTTCAGAAGAGCAAGAAAGCATGGCACAAGCGGAAGAGGGTAGTAGACTGACTGTGCTGTAGGTCACAGAGAATAAAATCTGGGCCTCGGGCACAAAACCTTCTTCACTGGAGCAAATACACAATCTCAAAGCAATAAACGCCGAGATCAGATAAGGAGGATTGAGTGGTGAATATGGGTGTGGTAACAGAGAGAACTGGGGTGAGAGGGTGGAGGGGCGTTGGCTGAGCAACAAGAGACAAGTGTGGCGAAGAAAGAGATAAGCTCTTACAAGAATAACTGGAGACCACAGATTTAAAGGATCACAAGAATAGAGTGATAATGCAATGATCTCTGTATCACAGGAGAGAGCTGACTCCTGTAATCTATGTTCCAGCCTTCACATGTGCACTGAGGCATGCACACCCACCCCTTTTCCTTTCAAAACAGTAATACATAATTTTTAAGGACATGCAAGGTGCAAACAATTTTTTTTTTTCATGAATCGGAGACTAAATCTTAAACCCCTCTTAAATCTGGCAGGAATATCTTCCATGCGAAAACTGAAGAGCTTGCTTTAGAACGTGCACTTCTGTGATTGGTCTGCTTTTTAGCTTAGTCTGGAGTAAATTTAGAATCAGGAAACCCCCAAAGGCAGCTCAGAATCCACAAGGACCGCTCATGTAACTTTGGCCAATGACCAGTCATTGCCTTGACCATTTCACTACAATCTACTTGTTTTATTCCTAAATCCAACTTACAGTCCTATATAAGATACACGTCATGGCCCCTCTTCTGTCCTAATGGTGATGTCACCTTCTTCTCCCAGCTTGTTTATCTGGGTTTCTGGGTTTCAGGCTGGAGACTCTTGTGTGGAGGCTTTTGAGGTCTTTGAAGAGCATCTGTCACTCATCTCACAGCATGGCCTTGGGTTTGGTTTTCTCTGGTGTTTGATAATGGCTCTACTGCTTAGAACCTTTGACAGATTAACTCTCTGAGATGTGGCCTTTTGGAACTCTACCGCAAGTTCTGTAACATGAGAAACTCTTATCAGCAGTAATAAAATAGTTTAAGGCCTATTGCTAATCACACTGTAGAATTATACATTTCTTTTAATTGTGTATTTGAATATAGCCTATGTGTTCCTGTCCCTATACTCTAAATTATCTCCTAGTGCAATGTAAATATGATGTAAATAGTTCATGTGTAGCCTAGGTAATGATTAGGAATAACCCATGTTCCTGTTAGTGCAGACACCATTTCTTTCAAATACTTTCCAGCAGCAATTGTTTGAATATTCTGACGAGTTTTATTATATAGAGCTGGTGAATAACAATGGCCACACAGTTAGGCTTCAAAATATACCAGTTCCAAGTTCTGTCTCCAAAGTGAAGCTTTTATCTCTTTTAAGAGTTTAGCTAAATTCATCCAGGTAATCCCCACACTTCTATGTACAAATTAAGGGACATAGTAACCACATGCCTAACCATGTGTCTAACACAACACAAAGCTGCTTTGTTACATGGTCGGTGTGCAGGGTGACCTATTAGAAACTTAAATGCCAGTGGATGCTAACAGTTGATGTGTCAGTTGGTGACAAAGGCTGCATGAGCCTGGTTTCACTTTCTGATGCTTGAGCCGATCATCAAAGTCATACATAGTGTCTGCTACTGGGAGCTAAGGTGAGGTCACCCTACGTTTGCCCTGAAGATAGAGCAGATGGTGTCTCCATAGGGATTGCCTGAGCGCTCTGAAATCTGCTGAGACATGCTTGGGAGTTGATGGAGGGTGTTTAGCAGAAAGATACTACTGAACTTTCCAGAACATGAAAATAGATGACATGCAGGGAACTCCTTATGGCGTTGCAGGAATTGCCGTCCACGTGACACCCCAGGAAGGAAGATGAGAGCCGATATGTCACTCAAGGAGGCACAAAGGCTGCTCTAGAAGTCCAGATGGTGGCCTCAGACAGAGGGGAGGAGGCGATGAATGATATGGATGATAACTCAGTGAAAGGATGGGCTAACTTCAGCCGCACTCTATCTAAGGCTTGGACCGAAACTCCTGGTGAAGGTGCTCATAGGGTTCCTACATACAGGGACAGACACCTGCAGTGAGGAAATGGCCTGAGACACACAGAGTGTGTCAGGCATAGAAGTGCTCACTGATGGGGAAATGAAAATAATGAACAGACAAAGACAACATCTCTGTGGAAACTAAGGCAGGTGCTGGGCTGTCTCTTCATTCTCTGTGATGCTGACTCATGTGGATGCTACCATGTGTTCTAAAGGAGACAATATGTGTTCTGCAGGAAAACATGACAGAAAATTTAGGAAGATCCGAATTTAACATGGGCATTGGGACGATAATTTGTAAGGGTTCCCCGTTACCATTATATTCTGAAGATTCTGGGGGAGGTGCACTGGGGAGGTAGCTGACAAGGAAGTTCATGGGACCAGAGACATGGGCAACAAGACTATAGACTTGGAAAATAATTGTGTTTCTTTTCTTTTTTGAAAGTCACAAACATGAAGCACAAGAGTGTACAGATGTACATCTCATAGCTGTAGCGGTGCTTCTAAGTCTGGCCAAAGATGGAGTGTGCCCCTGAAATAGCTCCTGACATCCATATGTCACTGGAAGGCTAATTATTCATTCAAGCCATGCTAGCCACACTGGGAACTACCTTAGAAATGGTGTATTTTGAAACTAATGAAGCAATTATGACAGAGACTCCTTTGTAATACATCCTAGTTTGAGTTATTTAGAGATAGAGGACACAGCATACAGCATACAGTCAGCCCCCTGCCCTCTTAGAATCGGGCTCCACAGACAAAGGAGCAGAATATTTAAAACACATTTAGACAATGCACCAAATAGATGGAACTGTTTGTGTTATTTCCTAAACAGCACAGTATCACAAATGTTTATGTAGCATTTATATTGAATTAAGTAATTGAAACAATCTAGTGGTGATTTAAGCAATGGTGATGGGGCTGTTTGTAAATACACCATTTTACACGAGGGACCACAGAGCACAGTCCACAGAGGAGCACAGTCCACAGAGCACAGTCCACAGAGCACAGTACACAGAGCACAGTACACAGAGCACAGTACACAGAGCACAGTATCAATGGGAGGTTTTGAACTGCCTTCTCAGAGGCCAAAGGAGGGTCTTCTTTCTTCATTATCTATCTATCTATCTATCTATCTATCTATCTATCTATCTATCTATCTATCCATCTATCCATTTATCTATCATCAACCGTCTATCTACAAACCATTGCTATCTTTATATATGCGTGTTTGTATGCATGCATTATCTATCTATTATCTATAAACTATGGCTGTGCATAATGTATGAATGTATATATCTATTATTGACCTATGTATAAACTGTGGCTCTCTGTCTCTCATCTATCATTTATAAACTATTGCAATATATATATATGTACATATATATGTATCTTTTAATTATCAATCTACCATCATCATGTCTATCATTTATCTACCTTTATTTCATATTGCTATTATAAAAACATTCTGACACAAGAAACTTAAAACAGAAGAGGCTAATTTAGCTAATGATTCAGGTTCCAGTTCAACACAGCAGGGAAGTCACAGTAGCATGTTCCATACTTGTTAAATAAGAGATAATTCCTTGCTGATATTCTCATAGAGTGCATCAAGTTGTAAGTTAACACTAACGGTACATGTCTTCCAGTAATCTACATGTTAAAAATGGAGATTTTGAAGAAACTAGAAAGTTGACAGTACAGAAGCTGAGCACTTAGCATAAAATGGGATATCTTTGTTACCCCCTCCAAAGCTCAGAAACTATCACAGAAGAAGAGGCCAAAACAGTGTAAGCCAAAGGACCAGATAAGTGACTTGGAGAGCAATCTTCAGGACATGCCATGTTCTTTGTAGCAATGAACCTACAGCAGCTGTGGTTACTTTACCTCCACAGCAACATTCCACCATGGATGAGGAGATGCTCATGGTGCCCAAGAGCGTCACAGGAGCTATGGATGCAAATGGGTTGCTAGATAGGCTAAAGGCATGATATAGGAGAAGAGCTAGCTGGAGAAAAATAAGAGGCTCAACAGGAAACGGACAGGACAAAAGAGTAACAGAAGTGAATCTGATCAAAACATATTTTATACATCTATAAAACTGTCATTAAAAATTTCAAGGTGGAGGCTGCTGCTGTAAACAGCTAGCACTGTTGTAAATTCCCATACAACTGCACACCCAGAAATAAAACCTTCTCCTTCTCAAGTCACTATGGATGAAATTTTACAACTCTAACACTGATAATATTAATGTTTATGAATTAAAGTAACACTTATTTTCGGGCTTCAACCACAAAGCCAAACCTTCCCTGAGACAGTCCCGCTTCCACTTTTGTGGTTATTTACCATGTTTATATGTTTTTACCAGCGTTCAGTAGAACCAGATTCACTAGATTAGTACAAATCCTCATCTATCCAATGTTCATCCACAAATGTGAAAACAAACTACGCTTTATAAGTTGATCTCTATTTCATTGTGAACCTCAGTCCATTGTGAGCTGTGCCAGCTGTGTATATGTAAATGTGTGTTATACATTCAAGATCTTTGGTAGAAGTAAACTGATGTGTTTTCGAGCCTGTTCATTACTTTCAGCAGTAAAGAGTTGGTCAGCGTTGTAGCTACTTCCTATATATATAATCGGCACATTTCTGTTACTTTTATTCTGATATTTTATCTCTGAGTTCTTGATTAAAGGAGAAAGAATGATTGAAACTGATAAAATAAAAATAGTATTGATTGTAAGCTAGAATACAAACATGTGCAGGTATAGCATTTCCGCCAACAGATCCGTAGTCTAATTAAGGATCTTAGAAACAGTGCATCTTCAGTGATCATCAGTCTTCAAATAATAGAGTATTGTGAGGCTCTTTCAACTAATCTCATTTCTATGCACTGAAAGTTGGTTCCCAAATTTATGAGCATATATATACACACACATACACACACACACACACACAGAGTTCTGAGTATGTAATCCTTCTTTGAATGTGTTCTTTAAAAGAGTGGCTTAAGGCAAGCATGTCAAGACAGTCACATCAAATGGGACAGATGTCCTCAGGAGAATCAAGTAAAGAACCCAGGCAGATATAGAGGGATGCCTCATCAGGACCTAGGGAGATGTTGATCTTTGGCAAGCTGGGGAGAAGGGTTTCAGGAGGAACTGACCCTGCTGACAGCTTGTTCTGGTCTGATAATCTGTTCTTGGAGTTTCCAGGTGATGAGCAGGATGCTGATCCAGAGACTGCAGTGGGAACCACTGAACTGGTCCACTTTCACTTACATTGCTCACAGTCATTTATTCTTGCTTACTTACCAAGACCCTCCTCCACCATAACTGTCTAGTCAAAGCTTCCTGGGTCTTAACATTTGCAACCGAATGCATTGCCCTGGCTGTCAGTGGGCAGGCTGTTGTTTGCAATATCACTGACATCCCAACATCAATGGATGCACTGACTTCCTATGGCTTAAAGCTTGGACATGCCTAAAATTCTCATTTCACCATGTTTGTGGAGGGAGGTAGGTACAGGGCACATAAGATGATAATTATCACAGGAAGATCAGATACTGCAGAGTTAGCCAAGGGGTAAAGTGCTAAGACTTTCAGAGATGCCTAAGGCTCATAGGACATAAGACCAAGTCTAGAGGGGGAGGAAAAAGAGGGTTCCTCTTGGTTGACAAATTGATGAGGACACTGAAAATAAAGTATCCAAAATGTCATATACTGGTATAAGACACTCGTTTACTCATTAATTAACGCACTAAACCTATGGGTCCCATGGACAGAGTCACTACAGAGGGAAGGGCAGGGTGTGCAGAAGTGGACGAATTCTTCCCCTCACAGGCAACAGGAAGACTGCCAGCAGGCAGAGAGCACAGGCAGCCAAGTGAACTCCACTTGTTATTTCCTCAAAATTTCTAGTAGCTTTTTTTTTTTTTTTTGGTGTTTTGAAAAAAGTTACCAATTTACACTGAGGGAATCTGAAAATTTAGATATGAGAACAAAGTAGGTCGTCTGGGTGTAGCTAAGTTGGTAAAGCACTCACCAAGCCCTCATGGGGCCTTCATTTAGATTCTCAGCACCACGCACCCTATGCATGGTGGTGCTCAGCTGTGATGCCCAATATTTGAAATATAAAGGCAGGAGGACCAGTCACTCTCATATAACCACACGGCATAGTTTGAGGCCAGACAAAGATTCATGCAATTTTGTATCAAAAGTAATAAACAAACCAAAAAGTTAGGTGAAATATATAATCATGATAGATAAAATGCACTAACATTAGTAATATAGACCTAAACTAAACATCTTTACATCTTCAAGGGCTCAACCAGAAAGAAGCTCACACTCCTTCCTGGCATACCCTCAATGTCTGTGTTCAAATAGTTCCTGTATCTTAGTTCCTTCCATATATTCCCTCTACATCCTGAAGGCCTGCTCACAACTGTACAGCTAGGGCGATGACAATGCTCAACGCTAATGGCGGAGGTATGTCCATATAAGCTGTTTAGCCTTGCGCTGCCACCACATGGCCTAGATGTCAGTCATGTGGGTTTATCTAACCGAGGAAGAGGAAGATGCCACCCCACCTTGTCCAAGAAAAGAAAAGAAGAGTTAGCTCTTTCCACTATAATAAATGTAGGAGGGGAAAATCAGCTTAGTGGGAGTTGAGGGTCTTCCAATGAGACAGGATAAAACGGAAGAACATTGGTGTGGCAGCTACAAAAGCACGAAGTTGGAGGAAGAATCTGAATCAGCAATTGTCTTAATCATGGTGCTGCAGCGCAGTGGGCAACCTGGGCTCCAACCCAGTCACAGAGGAAGAGAGCAGCCACTGAGGAGAGTTCGGGGTTCTTGTTTCTAATTAGCTTCGGGAACCAAGAATCAATACACTGAAGGCTAATGAGCTACAGCTGAGCTTAACAGAAGGCTATGGAATAAAGTTGCAACCTACGACCAATCATATGACAATTTTCATCAATATGTGGAACGGAACCCTTGACCACCTGGGACATGTTTCTTCTGTGTGCTTTTGTGCACTTGTGAGCACAGTAAACCACGCTACGAGTTGTTCCTGAGGCTGCATAGTTAGGAAGGGGCAAAGCAGGATGGTTTCACAGATGTATTTTTTACTCTTTTATTTTCATGTCAACCATATTAGACAGAAACTGATGAAAAATAGGTTCCCCACTGTAGTGAGTCTGCCACAGACAGGGCAGCTTCAGATCCAGACACGTTTGTTACGTTTCTTGTCCCTTATTCTAAACACCACCATCATGTCCCATCCAGCCCCGTCACCTACGGTCGCTTCCCCTGATTCAGTTTTAATATTAGTGTCTATTTCGCATAAGTTTTCTTTGTTTGTTTGTTGTTTATCTTATCTGTGGTACAAAGGCAAGCCATACGAAGAATTCTGAATTTTTATCTTTTCTGGCCAATATGCTGCATGACATTTTCCTACCGTTGCCTGCAGTAGCCGCAGCCCAGTCAGCCAAATGATCACACAGGACACAGCACAGGCTCCACAGTGCTCCAGACTCCCAACAGAGGCGGATTCTCCTGCCATGCTGACTTGATGTGCTTCAGAGTGACTAGGTTTCCCATGCTGCGTGGATGGAGTTCTTGGTATGACCTTGTTATAAATCAAGGGGCCATAGAGATCCCGTGTGTGTGTGTTTGTGTGTGTGTGTGTGTGTGTGTGTGTGTGTGTGTGTGTGTGTGTGTCTGTGTGTCTGTGTGTGTCTGTGTGTATGTTAGTTTCTGAGACAGAGTCTCTCATTTAGTGACACTCAATGATAGCCAAGTTGGTTGGCTAGCAATCTCTGAGAGTCCACCTGTGTGTACCTCCCAATGCTGAGGTTATAGACACATGCCGCTTTCCCCAGCTTTTACATTCTAGCATCAAAACTCAGGTCCCCACACTTGTCTTTCAGATACTTACCCACCAAGGGCCTTTTCACAAACCCCTAAAGTTTACTCTTTATGCTGTGAAATTCTGCGTGTTAAAAAAATGCATAGTCTGCTATGACCATAAGGCCAATTGTGACAATGTCACAAAGAGTGGCTCCATTAACCTCCCAAAAGTCTCCTGTTCTTCATAAAGTTCACACATGCACATGGGCGCGCGCACCCCCCCCCACCACACACACACACGGTATCCTAACTATGCTATGTTCCTCGAGTCTGTAGTTTAGCTTCTCTACAGTATACTATCAACAAAGTGTCTAGGACAAGCATTTCACATGGCTCTGCTCTTCCCTAAACACATGGTGGAAGGTCATCCATGTCTTGGCAGCTTATTCTGTTTCACTGACAAATAGTACTTTACTCTATAAGGCACTCTGGCTTGCTTATTCTTTCAGACACTGGCTGGCACATTGGCTACTTCTACTTCAGAACAAACACGTATGAAACAATTGCCAACTCCCTTGCTGGTTTGCTTTCAATTTCAACACATAATGCATTCCAGCAGGTACTTCAGAGTGAAGCCACTGCCTTGTACAGCCAGAGAATGTTCACCTTTGCAAGATGCTTTCAACCGGGATTCTACTGTGGCTGCACCACTTATCATTGTTACCAGCAAGGAGCGTGCCCCTGAGTCAACAACCTCACTAGCTTCAGCTCGGTTTGAAAGATTTAAGTAGGTACACAACCACGTGTTTGCATTTCCTTCATAACAAACATAGTTGACTATCTTTTCTGCTATTTTGCCATCTGTCAGTGTGGCAGATCTCTGGAGTGTGTGTCCACTTTAAATTGGATTTATTTTCTTCTTAAGTTTTCTTTGCTATTTAAGAAACATTCCTGCCCCCCCCCCCCATGAAATGTTTCCTAAACATTGCTGCCATTTGGTGGCTTGTCTTTTGGTTTCCTGACAGGGCTTTTGCAAATCAAAAGTTTTTATTTAAATAAAATGAACTCATCCATGTTTTCTTTTTCTGTTGATGATGTTTTCTGTGTAGCATCTACAAATCCATCCTCAGCCTAGAGGCTTATTATATTTCTCCTACTTTTCCTTAAAGATTTTATAACTTTGCCTTTTGGAATACTCTATTTGATATTTGTAGTTCATTTTCCAAGCTACTCAAAGACTCCACTCAGGCTCATTTTTAAGCTATAGGTATCCCTTTTTGTAGCACCATTTATTGAAAAGACTCTTTACTTGATCGACTGCCTTTGTGCTTCTGTGCAAGGATCAGCTGTGGTATTTTGCTGGTCTATTTTCAGATTGCCTTTTGTGTTCCACTGATCTGTGTATCCATTCTTTCACCAACACCCCACTGCCTTGATTCATGTGGCTGTGTAGCGTGTCTTGGAAACTCGGCAGTGCCAGTCCTTCAGCGCTTCTCCTGCAGTTTTGTGTTCATTATTCTAGCCTTCTGCCTTTCTGTCCAAACTTTAGTGCACGTGGGCCAGTGGCCGCAGAACAGCAGGCTGAGGCTTTCCTGGAAATTATGATAGATCTATATATTAACTATAGAAAACTAAACATCTGAGTGTTGGATTTACAAATCACGATCATTTGACTATCTCTCCATTTAGTTAGATGGTCTTTGCAGTTTTTACATTGCTGTTGCTGTTGTTCCCTTTAAAATTTACAGTCTCTAATTAATCAGTTAAATTTTGAATAGATTTTACATACTTTCCTAAAATACACAAAAATTCAATCAAGGTATGTTGAAGGCACCACACAGACAGTACATTACTGGATAGGACTTTATGTAATGTCAACTATCATCATAATGTTGACTTATTGCAAATTTTCACTCAATTCTGGAAGTTGGAATGAAGGAACAGTCCGGAGAAGGGCAGGAAGATTTTAATGAATTTAACCTGTCTTAGGTAGGGCTCCAAAGGTTGCTCCAAACAATCCTCGAGGAATCGGAGGCCCGGCCTGATCTGTGTGTAGCACATGACAGCCGCTGCCCTGTGATGACACACAGTAGAGCAAAGCCAGGGGTTGCCTAAGGGTGTCCTGTGGCCTGCTTCTCCCTAGCCACCCTCTGGGACACAAACCTGAGTTCATTCCTTCTTGTCAACAATTGTCTAGGAATTCAAATGACACTCAATCATTTCCCTCCCCCCGACCCCCAAGCAGGGATTCACTTATCCTAGGCTGGCTTCAAATATGTTATATAACCAAGGATGTCTTTGACCTTCTGATTTCAGACATGCACTACCATCCTAGCTGCCATAGACACATTCTCTTTTTTATCAGATAAAACTATGAAGTCTAGCTTGGCCTTAAACTAGTCACGTTGGTAGAGATGACAGTAAAGTCCTTATTCTCTGTCCTCTACTTACCCAGTGGAAGGATTATAGACAGGCATGTGAAACATTTCCTATAAATTGTTGGCGTGGACCATGGGGCTCTCATGCTAAGCAAGTTCTCTATCAGCAAAGTTACATCCCTGGCATGTGTTCTTTTTTTGTTTTTTGGGTTTTTTCCCCTTCTTAGTGGAGGATGCTGTGCAGCGATTAGACATTGACCGTGCAGAGCTGGATGGTAGCCAAGGCAGAGCCAGCAACTGAGGCACACCCTCTCGAGGCAACATGGAGAGTACTGTTCTGGGATTGGAGGTAGCTTTTCAAAGTCCTCAGGAGCCCTGTTTCTCCCTCAGTGGCATGTTCATTCCTGGAGGCCAGTAGTGTCCCCTTTATTTATGTGTAGTAGAAACGGTGACTGTTGTCAGCCTCCATGAACTGTCTGTAGTCACCCAAATGCATAATTCTTAAGAGTTTAATTCAACACAGGTTGATTCATACCTTTCTATATTTAATGAAATAGAAAGCTTCAGGACATAAAATCAGTTGATAGCAGGGTAAGAGTGGAAGAAAGCAGAGGAAGAGAAGGGGGACTGAAGTGACAGGAGAGAAAGAAAGAGAGAGGGGATCCACCGCAGCTCCTTCCTTCTAGCCTCCTGGCCATCTGTGCTCTTCCAACTTTTCCTATATAAAATTATATTTTCCTAATGGATGGAAAGCAGTTCCTTATCATATCATAAAGTTCATTTATATCACTTTGAAAAAGTTACCCACTCTTTCAAAGCATAGGTGGCAGCAGTTAAAGGCTTTGTTTTTAATTATTAACCATTTAATAAGATACAAGTAGTATCCGTTTATTTGACCTAAAGCTTATTTTTTTTTAATAGAAAGTTCTTATTGATAGGAAAAATAAGGGACATTACATCCTGGTCATTGGGAAAACATGGAGAGTGTGGGCCCCAGGAAGCAAATGAGAGTTCAGCTAGTACATGTGGGACTAGGAAGGCATGATATTGTGGCTCACATGACCATGAGAACAGATATGTCATTGCTCAAGTCAGTAGGAGTGACATTCTATTTCCTCTACACCTTACTGCCTTGTTCCCCCTTTATTTTGCTCAAACATCACATAAGGTCCACACAAAATATGTTATCATTTGTGTAATCCACAAAGTTATATGTTCAATAACAAACTTAAAATGGAAAATGATACCAGTTACAAAATATTACCCACCTAAGACTCCATTATAGCACAAACAAACACTTTGGATTTAGTAGGGAAATTCTGTAATTGGACTATCTGGGTAAGGATATCAATAATAATAATAACAACAATAATAACAACAAAAGCAATAATAATGATAATAATAATAATAATAATAATAATAATAATAATAATAATAATAATGAAGTTATTTCTTCACATATAGACTCACTCTGGTGAGAAATGTGCATCTAAATTTAAAACATGCAGAGCACTAGAGAAAGAATCACTGATGGTCAATACAAGTACTGAAGGGTGGCTTTGAAGTGAGGTGTTATCTCACCACCCAACCCTTCAGTTACAGAGAAATGCCTGAGTGCTAATTTTATATGCTCAAATTTGGCTTAAATTTCACTTTTGTAGTATGAACTTAACACACTAAAAACACTGTCTTTGGGCAAAGATCTACCTTAAAATACTACCTGTAAGGGCTGAAGAGATGCTCTGTCACAGACTCAGGTTCATTTCCCAGCACCAACTTTGTGGCTCACAACTGTCTGCAACTCCAGTTACAGGGGATCTGGTACCCTCTTCTGGCCTCCACCCACATGACACAAAAAATAGTGCAACATGCATACATGTGTGCAGAGTACATATACACATAAAATAAAAATAAGCAAATTTTAAGAAAGCATATAGATAGAAAATGTATTTAATTTCTAATTAAAAATAAATTATAGGATGCATAAAGAGGTACTGTTTTATTTCCAGAAAGACAGAAAGAAAACCTAAACTCCCTTCGGCTACTTTCACTCTTTCCTCCCACCTCCATCTCCACCCTCTCATTCCTCTTCATGCTCCTTGTCCGTTGCTTGGCATCTTGGTCATGTCTCTCCCACCCCTTCTTTCATTGGTAGGCAGCACATTTTCTCAGACACACTGACGGCTGCAGTGGCTATTGCTATTCCTGTCCTTTGTGTTCATCGATGAAGTACCAAGACAATGACATGGTCAGACATTGTTCTCCAACAACCTTTCCCTAAGTTAATGTCTGAGGACCAAGTACACAGACGCACAGACACAGACACACCACACACACACACACACACACACACACACACACACACACACACACATACAGACACAGACACACACACACACATACAGACACAGACACACACACACATACACACACACACATACAGACACACACACACACACACACACACACACACAGACACACACACACATACAGACACAGACATACACCACACCACACACACACACACACACACACACACATACACATACAGACACAGACACACACACACAGACACACACACATACACATACACATACACATACAGACACAAACACACACACACATTGCTAAGTCAAACTCACTATGACATCAGGAAAACTACAAGTTTTTTGTTTTGTTTTGTTGTTGTTGTTTTTAGAAAATGAGTTAAGGAACAAAGTCAAGCATGTTACTATGAGCCATTTTCTGATGTTTTGATGACCGTGAGTCAGCTAATCACAGGCCATTTGATTCCATGTTCATTATTCTCTCAATGTCTTATCGGTGATTGGCTCATTTTTTTGATAAGTGGAACGCATGAATGGGTAGTCCATTCAAATGCAGACTCAGAATGGGACCATTCTGAGTGCTATTATCATTTAAGAAATAAGCAAGAGGTCCCGCTTAGCAGGAGGCAACTTTCCTGTACTTGACTATTTTGGAATGTGGATAATTTATGCTCATGCCTTAAAATCAGCATCTGCAGTACTGGTTTGTATCATAAGCAGCACGTTCTGTCTTCTCAGCTGAGCACAGCTTCCTCTGCCGTGACGGCTTCAGGCAGAATTCTCAGCCCTGCACAGTGACTGCAGGTTGAGGGGCACTGCAACACATCACCACCACATCCCACACCCTGAAGGAAGAGCCTGTAGGTGATTTGAACTGAGTTCATCCCACCCATGGTTCTAATCATGGCCCATGTTTCTGTTGACCCTTTAATGTACAGGACCTTCTGGGGATGGCAGCAATGGATCTCTGAGCTTGTCTTGCAGTGTCCTCTCCTTGGCATGCCATCCTATCTTCATCCTCATCTTTTCTGTTGTAAATGGAATTTGCAGACCCCAGGCAATGTTGCCCTGAGCATCATTGCTATGGGACCCAGAGGTCCTGTGTGGGCTGTGCTTTGGAGAGTTCTCGTGGGGGTAATCCCTGTCATCATGCCACTGTGACTGAAGGACCTTGCCTAGTGACACCATTCAGTTGGGGTTTGATGAGAATGACTACAGTTTGACTTGGCAAATGCTCACACTTCTCCACTCACTACATCCGGTTCCAACCCATGCATGGTATGCCTCGCTTTCCTCTTGAATTTATGGTTTAAAAAATTAGCTTTTAGTTTCCTTTTGTTTCTCAGCTGGTAGAATATTTTCTAATACCTGTTAATATTACAGACAAAGATGATGTGTAGAGTGAAGGTAAGAATCTGACCAATGAGATGGGATGGTGAATTACACATGGTTCTCTGTATCCTTGCCCTTTCATACTGTAGCGCCACACAAACTCATAAACACTGCAGAAAATGGCAGTGGCCTATGTGTGCTGTGGGCGGGGCCTGGGAGTAAAGGGAAACCAAGAACCAAACCTCATTTAAAGACTCTAATGATACAAACCTGAAAAGGATAAAACCACTAATGTCAAAGTTGATGGCTTGAGACAGGTTTCTGAAGCAACATTTTCCCCACTCATTTATCCAAGAATTTGAACAATAAAAGATGTATGCATTTTTACTTGTAAAGCTACTTAAACTTGACTCAAATCCATCCTTGCCATCAGCATTTTCCTGAATGACTGTAAGTGCCCTCTTTGTTTGGGAAATACTTGAAGAGTCAGTGCACACATGACGTGAGCACGGCAGCCCTATTCTTTTTTTAAAATTTTATTTTATTTTATTTTATTAATTTATTCTTGTTACATCTCAATGGTTATCCCATCCCTTGTATCCTTCCATTCTTCCCTCCCTCCCATTTTCCCCTTATTCCCCTCCCCTATGACTGTTCCTGAGGGGGATTACCTCCCCCTGTATATGCTCATAGGGTATCAAGTCTCTTCTTGGTAACCTGATGTCCTTCCTCTGAGTGCCACCAGGTCCCCCCCTCCAGGGGACATGGTCAAATGTGAGGCACCAGAGTACGTGAGAAAGTCATATCCTACTCTCCACTCAACATCTGACAAAGATGTAATATCCAAAATATATAAAGAACTCAAGAAATTAAACACCACCAAACCAAATAACCCAACTGAGAAATGGGGCTTGGAACTAAACAGAGAATTCTCAACAGAGGAATATCAAATGGCTGAGAAACACTTAAAGAAATGCTCAACGTCCTTAGTCATCAGGGAAATGCAAATCAAAACAACTCTGAGATTCCATCTTATACCCATCAGAATAGCAGCCCTATTCTTGAAAGCACACGAGTCTGTCACACACATGAAGAAGAACCGAATGTCACATATAAGCAGAACAAACCAACTGCTGGAGAAATGTCAGGAATGAGTCCGTTAACAACCATGAGGTTTGATACAGAAAGTCTTGCCTCTGGGCACGTTCTCACAGGTATCAGACCATCACAGTCCTCTCATGGGGAGAAACAGATCCTGATGAAGTAATTATGATGTGAAAGGGAGACTTTCACAATTGCAGCCCCTCAAGACAGAGCAGAGACATCAACTACACTAGTAATGGCTGCTCTGTCGGGTGTGAAAAAAGAAAATAAGATCCTAACACTTCCTCAAAGCCTCATGAGATCAGCTCTTCAGTTCTTCTGTCTATTAAAAACACAGCCTCACATAGTGAGCTCAATATCTCCTAAGGGAGGAGTCCAATATCTAACACAATTATGTACTCTAGACTCCTGTGTCCAGTCCATGCATTTGCAGAGTGCTGTTATTAAACATGACCCAAGTTAAACTGATACACAGGACTGCCATGCATGGCTGCTCTTTCCACACACATAAGGTCTTCAGTCATCAAATGTACTAGTTAAAGTATATATTCAGAATGGAAAACAAATAAGTATCTCATGAAATAACTGTTAGACTTACAGGCAGAAATGGGTTGAAAGGGGCAGTATCAATACCCAGATGGGAAAAGAAAACAAAGCTTGAGTTATACTTAATGCATGGCATTAAATGTAGAACCTGTAGGACCCTGTCCTAGCTTAGTAAGAGCCAAGGCTGGAAGTAGAACTGGGGGCAAGAAAGTAGACACCAGAAAAAGGACCCATGTCTAAGCCTTCATGTAACATCACTTCTACCCAACTCCACGTCTTGCTCATCATCAAAGTGTGTCTATAATTGCCAAAGCCCCAGGGAACTTATCAGAGGAATAGACAAACCTGCACATGCAGACTGTCTTTCAGAGTGGAACCGCATAGGTTTAAAATACAAAGTGGTGGTGTTGATAAGCTGTGATCCTCATTGAGAGAATATATGGAATGTTTCCTCTGAGCTTGGGCTACCACACAATTTTCAGCCTTTAGTCAAGAATGAAACGGTCAGATGGAAAGAGTCTGGAAGGTTTCCTTTGGGATGGATGATAACATAGCTTTATACCTAAGCCACACGAAGAACTGAATCCTCCAGAAAGACATCTACAAACTTGCTTTTGCTTATACACAGATCATGCTAGAACTTTTTCCACCCTGCGCCATACTCCAAGAGAGAAGTGTATAGACTATAGATGTTTAGTTGCCTGTCCCAAGACTTCTGTCTGGTGTATGTGGAAACCCTGAGAAGGAGAATGGAGCCATTCCAGCTGACTGTATGAAGAATAGAAGGTTAGACACCAGAGATCCCACTAGAAGCATCAAAGACTTCAAGGACTCCAGGAGAACTAGAGTCAGAACTGTGCTTACAACTGAAGTATTGCTTGTGATTAAACAAAAGTAAAGACTTTTGTTTAAAAGTCTCTTAAGGTATTTACTTAGAATTGTAGAATCACTAATGACCTTTAAAAGACTTATAAGCAATGCACCAATGTAGATGGAAAAATTATGTTAAAATGTGGTGCTAATGTTGTCTATATTCCTTGTATTGCTCTAGGGATATGACAATAGGACCTAATTTGAAGTCATGAAAATATTCCAAAATTTTAATAATGAATATAGAATTATATTCTGCACCAATAAAGTATCTGGGAGGAGATAATATATAAACAGAGAAAGATCGGAAAAGAAGACATCAAGGAGCCATTATTTTATACTTGTGTGGTACTCATCTCTGAGTGTGGCTGACCTTAAGCTTTTCAGTATAGTTTGGTTCCGGGGAAGGAAACTTCTTCTTTTTGCTTTCTGACATCTTGATTCTGTCCCTGTTCAAAGCTGCTCAGTCCACCAACAGTTGTTTCAGAAGTTAGCCATGGAGACCAGGGAAGAACTGGTCACCCTTAGGAATAGGAAGGCCCCAGGTTGACTCTCAGCTTCACATCAAGAAGGTCTAAGAACTACTCCATAATACTATATATAATGGAGGATGCTGGGTACTGAAAGAAAATTTAAAACAAAGGCCTATAGGTAGAGATCAAGGGGGCATTGTCAATTCCCGGGGGCCAGCCAGAGGTTGAAGGAACATTTATGGTGCCTCATAGTTGTATAATTCTGAATCTTACTCTGGAAATCTACCAGATGATTATAATTTTAAACTTTCTAATTTCTTTGTTTGTCTTTTGCCCTTTTCATCATTGAAAATGTGCAACAAACCCTCAACTTTTAGAGAAATAGAAAGACTACCCAAAAGAGAAATGCATCTTAGATAAATAAGCAAGAGAAGATAGCTTACCTACTTTCAATCTGTTAAAATGAGATTGATCAATATCTTATCTTTCAAAACATTATAAATTTGTTTTAGCACATAAGAATTACTTTTAAGAAGATTTGCTTGAATAACTTTTATATTTTTTTCTTTATTTTATGTGATTATATATTCGCTGACCCTAAATAATGGCATTCTAGTGAGACACGGTTTTAAAGGGATAACGTCTGAGAAATAGGTGTTAATTTTTCAAGTATTTATTTTTATTATATTAATTAATGTGTATGTGGGTTTCTGTGGTATGTGTGCATGAGTGTAGATTTTAGTGGGGATCAGAAGAGGGCGCCATACTTCCTGAAGCTGAGTGTTTGTGAGCCGCCTGGCATTGCTGCTTGGTGCCAAATGCTGGGCAAGGGCTCTTTTATTCATATTTCCAGCCCTTTGGAACTGTGTTTGAAAGATCCAACAAGCCTACAAAATTAATATATTGTTCTGTTCACTCATAGGATTTGTTAGTTTGGCTAAGGTTTTTGTTTTGTTGTTTGTTGTTGTTGTTGTTTTAATTTACCAGCGAGGAGAACTTTTCGATGAAAGTACAGCATACTTATTTAGATTCAGACACAGTCCTTAGCGCAGTAAGTGACTAGCAGCTATAAAAGGCCTAGACGATTGTAGCACATGGTCTGGAGCTGGCTTTGCTCTTCAGTGATAGAATCTGCGGCTGGAGCCTTCTCTCTCTCCCTACTGTGTTTAAAGCCCATAAGCACTAAAGCAGACCGTCGTAATAACTTTCTACTTACTGGGTTGATGCAATAATAAGCTGTGTGCTCTGACTCACATCTGTAATCTAAACGCTTGTGGGTGAGGAGGAAGCAAAGAATTCAGAAGTTCACAGTCATCCACAGCTACATAGCAAGTTCTATACCGGCTTTGGATACATGAGATTTTTTTTTTAAGAAAAGAGAAGAAAATAAGATAGAAAAGAGGAAATAAATAAAAAGAAAAGAGATAGAAAGAACTGTTTAGATTTATTTTGATGCATTTTTGTATTTTATTTAAATAATATGAAGTACAGTTTCATGGAGAAACACCTTACAAACACAACTTTACTGTGTGCCAGCCAGGCCTTCATTTACAGTCACCGTTGACTTTGACTCAGCCCTTCACAGATGTTTTACAATTGTGTGTTGCTTCTCATTCCTAGCAAATTAAAGCAGAACCATGGATGCAGCAGTGCAAAACCAAACCTGCTTATATCAGGATTCAATTAAACAGTTTTCTGTGAAGGCTTTTGGTTAAGAAATGATTTTGTGCGGCTTAAAGTATATTTTTGGTTTTGTTGCTTCATTATCTAGTGAATCTTTAAAATCATGGGATAATTTTAGCACGTATTATTAATTAAGGTCATAAAACTGAACTCACTAAATGTCACTCACTGATTATAAACTTGAACACAATTAGAACATAGATTTATTCAGAGTACTTCTATAGTATAATCTGTGACTATTGTTCATTTATAAGGGAAATGTCCTTATACAGATTCTAGTGAAGTGTAATTTTTATCTCTATATTAGAATTAGGAAAGAATTTTTATTTTATCTACTATTATTAAATAATGGTATTTAGTTATCATTTGAACAGAGATCGGCAATTAAATTAAAAAGTAGTAGTAAAAACGCAGCTGGACCATAAGAGATTAGTTACCCCTGATGGTCGTATCTTATGTATTTGAAGATGACTAGTATTCAGTTGTTGCACCGTGGGACTCTCTGGTGTTTTTGGATAATCTCTGAACCATTTATACTTTCATTTATAACTTGAGTAATGAAGCAAGTTGATAGTTTATGTATTTTGATGATGCTGGAATTTGAAATTACTTTAACATTTTCCAAGCTTACTCTCTAAGCATCCTTTTGTCCTGTGGATCACACAGTCTGCAGCTGCTGGAGCAGAACCTGGGGGTGTACCATATTTTATGGGCAGTAGAGTTACTAAGTCCAAGAGAAGCACCACCAGGGGACAGGAATGAGGGATGATGGACTCAAGATAGGAACAACCTTGGAAACTGAGAGACACACACTCCAGCAGGGAGCAAGGCCTCTTAAAATGAGAGAATGGACTTACGGGCTTTAGGAAGGTTTGAAGGCCCAAAAGGACTTGAATTGTGAGCAAATAATGGGTGGCAATTGGTAAAGGGTAAAGGGCTCCTTTTAGACTTTTCATTGTTATTTATTTTTTTAATAACTTTGCACTTGTAAGCATTGCATACTGATCAGTCTTACCAGTGACATCCCCATCACCCAGGGCTGCCTCTGTGACCTTGGGTTTGGAGTTATCTGTTGAAGCCACTGAGATATATATTCAGTCCCAATTAAAGAAGTGCAATGAATCCAACACTTGATCTGGTAAAGTGATACTGAACTTGAAGGAGAACAATTAATTTGAAACATCAGAGGTAAAGGAACAAAGTTGAATATGTTCATGATTCAGTTAAGTCTGCTCAGTTAAACATGTGCTTAGATAGTAAAAATTATGTGAACACGATATGTACACATTATCCATAAAAATAAAGGGTATGTAGACAAAAGCTGTGAAAAAGAAACACTACTCAGAATCAAGAAAGTTAACTCAAGTACAGAAATAATGCACTACTTTTAAAAATGCCTCTACATCTCCAATAAGTGTGATCTTTATAACATTTTAATTTCCCCTCATCTTTCTTTTCCTATTCCCCAGCTTTTATGGTTGATATAATGCCATTAATGCCAAGGACATCATGAGAACTAGAAATGAAGCTGCCACAGGAGAAAGAAACCAGATTTGAGTTTTCCCCACACCCTCATCTCCAAAGAAATGCCATCATTATTTTTAAGCATGCTTAAAAGCTGCAGGGCTTTTATTTACTTCACCTTAGTTTCATCCTATTCAATTAAAACAATTCATACATTTCAGAATATTTCTTAGAAAGAACCTGTTGTCATCACTTAACAACCATAGCTTTCTAGTACCAATCAAAGACAAAGAAATACTGACCATGAAAAGAAAAGCTGTGGGGTGATAAGACGAGGCACAAAAGAAGGGTCTCTAATATGCCTGAGGACACCCAGACAGTCAGGTGATGTGAAGGTCTGTGCTTATGGCTGGAAGGGTCTTAAGCAGTGTGCTCATCTTGACCTAACCAGGAAGCTCTGCACAAGTTTGGTGACGTGCTTCTTAGAGGCTGAGATATGTTCCTCTGTGCTCCTCTCAGAAACAACCTCTGTCTGATTGTGGTTCTGTGCAGTGAAGGTATTGTGAGCTGTTCAGCAACCACACTGAACAAAAACTGCCCTGACCACATCTAACAGAGAATACCTGGGCTAAGGCCTTAGCTCAGGAAAGTAACTGGTGGGCAAACAGCAAACCAATAAAGCTGGGGAGTTTAGGGATCAGGTTTCTAGGTTATCACATTCTACCACATAAAAATACCATCCTTAGTAATGCATCAGGAAGTGGGGAAATAGGAGGAAAAGAAGAAAAAGGGTGGGGCTAGAGAGATGCCTTGGCAGTTAAGAGTGCCTATTGCTCTTTCAGAGGGCCTGACTGGCACATCAGTATCTGTATTGTAATGTGGTTAACCTGAGTTCAGTGGTTAACATGTGCTTTTGAGTGAGTATATGGCATGTGTGTCTTTCTGGATCTGAGTTACCTCACTTAGGATGATTGTCTCTAGTTCTATCCATTTGCCTGCAAATTTCAAGATTTCATTGTTTTTGATAGCTGAATAGTTTTCCATTGTATAAATGAAGTGCAGTTTCTTTATCCATTCTTCAATGGAGGGACATCTATGTTGTTTCCAGATTCTGGCTATTACGAATGAGGCTGCTATGAACATAGCTAAGCACATGGACTTGTTGTATGGTGGACCATTTTTAGGGTATACGCCCAGGAGTGGTATAGCTGGGTCTTGAGGTAGACTTATTCCCAGTTTCCTGAGATAGAGCTAGATTGATCTCCAAAGTGGTTGTACAAGTGTAAACTTCCACTATCAATGGAGGAGTGTTCCCCTTTCTCTGCATCCTCACGAACATGTGCCTTCACTTGAATTTTTTATCTTAGCCATTCAGATAGGTGTAAGAGCCATTTTGATTTGCATTTCCCTGATGACTAGGGATGTTGAGCATTTAGTGTTTCTCAGCCATTTAACATTCCTCTATTGAGAATTCCCTGTTTAACTCTATACCCCACTTTTTATTGTGATATTTGGCTTGTTGATGTCTAATTTCTTGAGTTATATATATATATATATATGTGTGTGTGTATATATATATATATATATATATTGGATATTAGTCCTTTGTCAGATGTAGGGTTGGTGAGGATCTTTTCCCAGTCTATAGGCTGTCGTTTTGTTCTGCTGACTGTTTTCTATGCCATATAAAACTTTTGAGTTTCATGAGGCCCCATTTATTAATCATTGATCTTAGAGCCTGCGCTATTGATGTTCTGTTCAGGAAGTTGTCTCCTGTGGCAATGAATTGAAGGGTCTTCCCCACTTTTTCTTCTAACTAGAGATTTAGTGTGTCTAGTTTTATGTTGAGGTCTTTAATCCACTTTGACTTTAGTTTTGTGCAAGGTGATAAATATGGGTCTATTTGCATTTTTCTACATTTAGCCATCCAGTTAGACCAGTACCATTTGTTGAAGATGCTATCTTTTTTTTCATTGTATGGATTTGGCTTCCTTGTCAAAAATCAAATGCCCATAGGTATGTGGGCTTATTTCTGGGTTTTTGTTCAATTCTACTGCTCAACCAGTCTATTGGTTGAGTACCATGCAGTTTTTATTACTTTTGCTTTATA
Organism: Acomys russatus; assembly: GCF_903995435.1. NCBI lineage: Eukaryota > Metazoa > Chordata > Mammalia > Rodentia > Muridae > Acomys > Acomys russatus. Next base: position 11,667,330 of record NC_067163.1, on the reverse strand, counting down.
TTACAGCTTGAGATCCATGATGGAAATTTCTCCAGAAGATCTTTTATTGTACAGGATTGTTTTTAGATATTCTGGGTTTTTCTTTTTCCCTATGGAGTTGACAATTGATCTTTCAAGGTCTATAAAGAATTGTCTTGGAATTTTGATGGGAATTGCATTGAATCTATAAATTGCCTTTGGTAAGATGGACATTTGTACTATGTTGATTCTCCTGGTCCACGAACTTGGAGGTCTTTCCATCTTCCGATATCTTCTTTTATTTCTTTCTTTAGAGACTTAAGGTTTTTTTTTTTTCATATAACTCTTTCACTTGTTTGGTTAGAGTTACACCAAATACCATATATCATTTGTGGCTATTGTGAAGGGTATAGTTTCCCTGATTTCTTTCTCAGCCCATTTGTCCTTTGTATACATCAGGACTACTGATTTTTTTTTAGTTGATTTTATATTCAGTCACTTTGCTGAAGGTTTTTATCAGCTGCAGAAGTTCTTTGGTAGATTTTTAGGGTCACTTATGTATACTATCATGTCAGCCACAAATAGTGATAGTTTGGCTTCTTCATTTCCTATTTGTATCCCTTTGATCTTTAGTTGTCTTATTGCTCTAACTAGAACTTCAAGTACTATATTAAAGAGTTATGGAGAGAGTGGACAGCCTTGTCTTGTCCCTGATTTCAGTGGAATTGATTTAAGTTTCTCTCCACTTAGTTTGCTATTGGATATGGGATTGCTGTATATTGCATTAATTATGTTCAGGTGTGTGTCTTGTATTCCTGCTCTCTCCAAGACTTTAAACATGAATGGGTGTTGGATTTTGTCAAATGCTTTTTTGGCATCTAAGGAGATGATCATGTGGTGTTTTTTTTCTTTCAGTTTACTTATGTGATGGATTACGTTGGTGGATTTCCATATATTGAACTACCCCTGATGCCTGGGATGAAGCCTACTTGGTCATGGTGAGTGATATTTTTGACATGTTCTTGAATCCGGTTTGCAAGTATTTTATTGAGTATTTCTGCCTCAATGTTCATAACAGAAATTGGTTTGAAAATTTCTTTCTTTGTAGACTCTTTATGTAGTTAGGTATCAAGGTGACTGTGGCCTCATAGAATGAGTTTGGTAATGTTACTCTGTTTTCATTTTGTGAAATAGTTTAGAGAGAATTGATATTAGCTCATCTTTGAAGGTCTGGTAGAATTTTGCGCTGAATCCATCAGGCCCTGTGCTTTTTTAAAAATCATATTTTAATGTTTAGAATGAACAATGACTATCTCTAAACGACCAGTGAGCTTATGAAGGTAATGTCTAACCAACTGGAAAATACCCACTTAGAGGCAGAAGTTATATGTAAAACTTGTGTTTCACAGTATGTTGTTACGAACAATAGCTAAAAGAAAACATTTTGCTACAGAGCTCAGCAAATTTGAGATGAGGCAAAAAAAAAAAAAAAATGACCTTTGAAGATAAGTCTCTTGAAATTAGCCATTCTGAGGAAGGACTGAGAGAGAAAACAATGGAAAAGGAAAAGGGAGAACACATAATAAATGCCCAGAGCTCAATGATGCATCTGATAAACACAGAGACCAACTTCTAGGAATACAATGCTTATTGTTGGGTGATTCTGTGAGTACTATGAAAGATCAGATTCATGGTGTGTGGATTATACTCAAATAAAATGAAAAGTGCGCAGACAGAAATTAGAAATGTAACAACATCCTTGGAAGAAGACAGCATTGGTCACAGAACATTGTAGCATTTAATTTTCAATATTTTAAGTGTGTTATTTGAAGTAATACCTTTTATATACATGTATGTCTATTAGACTTGTAAATATTTTAATTGTAAGTTAAATTCCAGAAATATGTGATTTATAGGTTGCAAAGTGCATACTTTTCTAGGTGAAGCTTTCTGTTAAATAGCTTACCTATCAGAAAGTTTAATGTTGAAATGTTTTGTTTTCAAAGATCTATATAAAAAAGTACTTTGTGTATGTGGACACTCAGAAGCCTGCATACACCATCATTGGGAAGGTTCTGGATAATGATGCAAACACTTAAAAAAGCAAAACCACAAAACTTCACAAGTCAGTCAACATTTAAGGCATGGTTGAGTAAAAGAAAAAATTAACAAGTTACTTCCTCCTTTATTTGGAATTAAAATGTGTCCTGCCATGATTTTAATGCAGCGTTAATGATCCTAATAGGCATTAGCATAACCTCCAACAATTAACATAATTCTACAAAGTTTACTTTGTATTTTAGCATATTCTTGCAATTAACCTTTAACTTTCCTAATAAAACGATGAAATGCATTTTAAGTCATAACAAGACTTAATCTACATATTCTTGTGCGAAGACACAAGCACACGAAATAAACAAGCAGGGTCTCAAGGCCTAGGCCACTCTTCCTGAGATGTCCTTCAAGGGATGCTAAGCAGGCACTAGATTACTTCCTATGGAGAGCAGCCGTTGGCACATGCCATGTCTCTGGACTATTTCTATCAGTGCACCTACATAAGATCAGTAAAACACAGACATTCCAGGCAGTGCACCACTTGAGCTGGACTCAAATTCTCTGGAAAGTGAACGGCAGACATGGTTCTGATCACTAAAGAAGTCATACTCTGTCTGCAGAATACTCTTGGGCTGAGTTTTCAAAACCCTTTGTTGTAGAGAAATAGTCTATGAGAATGAGTGAAAATAGGGCTAAGAGAGTCAGGTGTCTGGTGCCAGCAAACAGCATGGGGCATGACCTCATGAGGGAATCATGAACTAAAGCTTTTGAGACAGAGGAAACATTCTGAAGGAGACAGTATCAAATGTTAGAGTTTATGAAGCCTTTTCAAATCATATACATGCACATCCTTGACTTCAATGTATTAGAGGGTTAGAGAAAAATTAACGACGTACTGTAAAAAATATTTCCCTTATTATAATAAATGCTATCTTTACTATACATTTAGAAATGATTAAGACACATTTTAAAATTAAATAAAATAACCCTTAATCTGAGAACTCTGACACATTCCCCACTTAGCCATCAAAATACTTATGTATACATATATAAAATATGTAGCTCCTTTTGCTTTATAAATCGTTCAATGTGATTGATTTTACATATTCAGAATTATTCTATGACCTATATACATCATACAAGTTTGACTTCCTCTACTCCCTTTAAATAATGTTTAAGAGTAAAGCTTTAAAACATGTTGTTGACAATGTTGTCCAAATAGTTGCCAGGAACCTAATATTCTCATCTGACTTCAGTGTATGAAGAGATACAACACACACACACACACACACACACACACACACATACACACACACACATACCTAAAAAGCAACAGACAATGATAAAATATTTGTAATTGTCTCCCAACTTGCTTCTTCCTGTCATAGGCCAGTCTTTCCACTCCTTTATTCTTTTGTTGTACCTGAGCTATTAGATGACACATTGATCTTGCTTTTTGACATTTTAAGATCTAGAATAAATGGCAATGCATTAGTAATATCTTTAGTATTAGTTTGATTTTGTGATTAATTAACATAAATGTGTTTTTAGTTAGATTCAATGTATTTAATCATCTCATGCATGAAGGAATCTATTTCTCCATATAGTAAGTGGCCATCCTGGTAACTCAAGTATGCACGTTAACAAACTTCCCCACCTCTATCCCTACAAGGTGCCCTTGTGAAGGGGCCTAAAAGATACTGTTATGTTTATGTAGATTATTGAATAGGAATAACTGACTCTCTTTCTTTGATAAATACTTGTTTGATGGACACACTATGTGGGATTTGTGTCTGAGAATGAAATTCATTGTTTTCATTCTTTCTCTAGATACATGTATAGATTTTGCTTGATAAGGGTGGCCCAGGGAGGGATTAGACCTAGGGAGGATATCTCAGCAAAGTGGCAGGGGTGCTCATGACATGCATGGAGACTTGCACCAGGAATATAACTGCGACCTACAGGTACACAAGTGGCCTTCAGGACAGGGCAGCTTCAATTCACAGAATATTGCAGTTTCCTCAGAGGTCAGCACAGATGAGACCAACATTTCCTGCAGTGAGGGAGTTTCCTAGCTCTGAGATAGTGGTGTGCAAGTCTACACTTGAGCCAGAAACCACTTCAGTTCTGATGGTGTCCAAAGTGCCAACCAGCCATTCTGGCCCTCTTTGGACCAGTGTCAAATCAGCTTGCATGATGTCATTCTACCTGCATGGATGGGGAGCTCATTCTTCCTTAGCCTTTACTTTGTTTGGCTTGTTCTCTAGTAACCAAGCAAAGTCCCTGGGGATTTTTAGAAGTACTGATGCCCAGGCCACATTCTTGGCCAGTTGAAGTATAATCTCTGGTGGGGTCTTGGCCTGATTAGCACTGGTTTTAGTTTCTAGATGATCACAGTGTGAAGACACTTTGTAAGCTCCTTTTGGTTTGTCAGCAAAACCTAGCAGGCTCAGTCTGGTTTGGAATATATGAGAAACGTAAAGGAGCCATTCAGAGGCCTAAGAAGCAAATCTGTTAGCAGAGTCAGGAGACTGAGCCATTATGTCTGAACTGAGAGTAACAGGTCCACCATGAAGGCTACTGGATAGAGCCGACATTGGCTGTCATACTGAAGGGTAAAGAATTGTGAAAAGTATTTTGAGTTGGAGGAACCACTGCTGACTTCTATGCATGACAGTGTGGTTTGATTTAACTTCTGCCATGCAGCATCCTCGGAGAGGAGGGTGCTCTGTGCTCTGGGACACTGAGCACCTTCCATGTTGCTGTTCTGAGTACTCCCTTGTCTACGCTCTGGCCAGCAAAGAGCAAGGGTGAGGAACACATGTCTTCGTTTCTGCTTCTGTCATCCTAAATATAAGTCAGTTCGGGTGCCTGTGCCTATGTGCAAGAGTCCTGGGAAGCATACTGAGGGTGTATGTGTGCATAAATAAAAGGAAAAGCACAAAATGGGTATTGGAAGCCACTCTGCTGTGACCATAGCAACCACCACAGGGATCACAGGATCCACCACAAATGCACATCTCCATGAAGCTTGATATAACAGTTGCCTCTACTGCTCACTTCTGAGAGGGGGAGTGTAGCAAGGTCTCAAAAGACACTGCAGAAGGAAGGGTTTTACCTAGTCCTTTTCCCTTTTGATGTCTGAATGCATAGTTGAAAGGTATCATTTGCAGAATTTACCTCCTCAAACTTGACTTTCTTCTAGAGAAATGAGCAGCTGGAACACAAAGAGAAACAATATAAAAGACCAGCCTGGAGCACCTCCATATCTCTCTGCTAAAGCACTTATGGGGAAACTGAGACACACAGATGATGCTGACCTGCAAAGTGCTATGAGAGCTAACCTACGCTCAGTTGGCTAGAACTCAAAGCTAGTAGCATAAAGATAATACTAGAAGGTGCAAGTTAAATAACTATAATATTAAACTGATACAACTCAATGAATAAATGAAGTATGAGATATGGAAGACAAATCACATGTGCAATAGCTTGTGTGACTATTCCTTCCTGGAGGAGATGGACCATATAACTCCATGAGATTTAATTTCAAGGTGTTCTTTTTTTTTTTTTTAACATTTATTTATTTATTATGCATGCAGTGCCTGCACATGCACCTGCAGACTAGAAGAGGGCATCAGATCACATTATAGGTGGTTGTGAGCCACCATGTGGTTGCCGGGAATTGAACTCAGGACCTCTGGAGGGACAGTCAGTGCCCTTAACCTCTGAGCCATCTCTCTAGCCCCTTTCAAGGTGTTCTTAATAACTTCCTTCCAACATTTCCAAGATGCAAACAAGAATGGTGTTGCTTCACATTGGTGAGACTTGACAGCAGGATCTGATGTGAAAGCAACACCAAGGGCAAAGAACCATATTGCAAGTGCTGTGTCAAGCTGGCTTTTCTTTAATATGATTGCTTTGTACTAACGCACTTCTCACTAACTGGTCCAACTGCAAGATGGTAAAATAAGACTTTGACTGGGTCAATATCTTTATGTAATACAATAAGCATGGTACTTCTGTGTCTTCCTCCTCTGAACCCTGACATAAAAAAAAACAAAAACAAACAAACAAACAAACAAACAAAAACAATCAGAAATAGTCCAATCAGACAAAAAAATTATATAACTCTCCAATTTTTAAAAAGTAACTGGCCAGTATACCTCAAGGCTTCTAAGATCAACCAGGGCCAGGTAAATGCTGAGAAACTTTTTGGAGCCATTAGGGGCCCCAGTGAGATAAAGATGGTCGAAGGCTGGCTTAGTAACTTGAGCAACTTGTGCAGCTGAAAAAATAGTTGAAAATTTAAGACATGATAATAAGGGATTTTGGTAACAAAAATGCTGCATAGTAAGCTAAAATGGGTAATGCATTGCGGAAACAACAAACATGAAATTTAAAGGAAAGAGGAGACATACATGTGAGTAAAGTAAGCCAGGCAATGAAAAGAAAGCAAAAGACCTTCCTTCTCTTTGGGTGGAGAATGTTTTAATATATCTAAGTTCCACTTCCATTAGTGCTCATGAGCATGCATGCTTGCACATGGGATGTGTATACTAATCTGGGTATAAAAAGTGCTGCAAGGGATCCAGACAGAGTGGGGACACGCTTGCACTTCAGGCACTTGGGAGAGGGAAGCAGGAGGATCAGGAATTAAAGGCTATTCTTGACTACTTAGCAAGCTCAGGCCAGCCTGGGATACATGAAAGTCAGTCTGGGAAAAAACAAAACAAAAACAAAAAAACAAAACAAAACAACAACAACAACAACAAAAACAAAAGTCAGTAAATCAGTACAGGTGAAATGTTCTACAAGAAATTAACTATGATAGACACACAAAAGTATTTGTAAATTTTAGCTAGCAACTCTTCTCCTTTATTTTTGGCCTCTTTCAATGAACACTATGCAGATGAGTCTACAAGCCTACTCCTCCACCCCCAGGACTTGAAGTATATTGAGGGCTATTGTCAAACTCCCTTAGATAAATTCCAGTTTGAGAGGTAAAAGGACAGCACTTCACTCTAGTCTCTCACCCTCCTGAGACGAAGTACCAAGAGTAGGGTCCTCCAGTCTCAGCCTAGGCTTAATGGCTGCATTTATCAAAATGCTAATTTATGTTGATTTATCAAGACAGGATGATTGTGGTGATAAGGCTTCCTGATTTGTGCTGCAGTGATGGATGTGCCTCTCCTTTGCAGAAATGGATCTTGTTCTGCAGTTAATGTTTCATAGAACTGACTTCATTAGGCAGAACTTAGCTAATGACATCATGAATTTGTTTCATTTTATCAAATTGCATTAATTAGGGAAATGTGCTAACTGTGAATGGCAAAGAAACACACTCTTTTTCCTTGAAATAACGGAAGAAAAAACAAGGTAATTGGATTAATTTGCCCTTCCTTTTTTTTAAAACCTTTTTAAAAAACCTTCATTAACTGGAGATATGGAGATCTTTTCTCAACATGAAAGCATTGGCGAGTTGTGTTAACATGATTCTTATTAGTCAATTTAATTGCAGGAATTTTAAGAGAGAGAGCTGGACTGGACTTGTGCCAGCCCCTAGCAACCATATTAAACACTGTACCTCCAGGATCTGAGACAGTTGATAATTAAAGCCTAGAGTTTCCTATAATAATTAAAAAAAAAAAAGAGCAAGCCCTATGTTCCTTTTCATAATTCTCTAAATTATTTATCTCTGATGTGTTTGTTGTCCTGCCCCAAGCTTGGCACTACTATTATTTATGACCCAGGTGTTTTGTTGGGGATAATGGTGTGCCACAGGCATACTCTTTTTTTTTTTTTTTTATTATTAATTTATTTTTGTTACATCTCAATGGTTATCCTATCCCTTGTGTCCTTCCATTAAGTCATGGTGATCTGTGTAGGTCACTTAACAAATTGTTGTCCTATACTTAGGTACAGAAGGAGAGTACCCAATGTCTGAAAGCCACATCATTTGCATGTGATTATAAGTCCTTTCTAGTCCGAGGAAAGATAGGCAACTTTCTTTAATGAGAAAACATAGTTCTAAAGCAGTCCTTGCTGGAGGACTTCCATTCTAGTGTGGCTAGAGACACATTCCCTGTTGCTGCTGTGTAGCCTGAGGAAGGTTGCTCTAGATTCAGTCCTCATGAGCACATCCCCAGGGGACATGACATGAATCATATGAGTCACATGGCCCAGGTTGAGGTGCTCTTCATGTTTAGTACCAAGCAACAAGGACTGTCTCCACAGCAGGCAGCATAGGGTGCATGGTGCAGGCAGATGCCAACATCAAAGTCAGATGACTGAGTGTAAAAGGTGCTCTACTTCCTTTTATATTTTTTGAAAATGAAATTTGTTGGTGGTGGGGTAGAGATAAAAGTAAAATCTTGTCTTTCTTAAGCGCAAAGCTTCAAATACAAGGAGTTAACACTGGGGCTCTGATTCAGGGAAATATGGTTTATAGCTATTCAGGGGCCACTGAGATGGTCCAGTGGGCAAATGAGCTTGTCATGCAGTCCTGGAGATTTTAGTGTGATCACCAGGACTCAGGTAAAGGTGACAGAAGAAGAGAACTGCTTCACAAAATTGTCCTTTGTCCTCCACACACATGGCTTGTGTCCTTACCCTGACTCATAATGCGCTCACACAATAATACACAAACACTGTTCAGAAATGTGCCCACATGCACACATACACATGCATGCACAGCAAAGTAGAATGGCTCATCGGTCTCATTCTTTCTCTCTTCCTAAGCCTCAGTCTTTCCACATTTAAAATAGAAATTTCAGCAAATTTTCTATTTCCTATAATCTTAAAAAGAAGACATTGAATAGGAGAGGCAAAGATGAGACGCAGGAAAGGGAGTGAAAACAAAAGGTAATTAATCGTGTAAATCCATTAAACTGTCTTATAGAAGTTTTCTTTAAAAATCACTTAACCACATTAAATCAGCTGCTTTTTATTATATTAATAGTGTCAGTTAATGAGAGATTTAAATAAAAGTATTTTTGTCACCTTCCTAATTTACATATTAGCTGAAGCAATTAATATGGAGATATGTAAATGTACATTATTTTTCTCCTTTATTAAAAATAGATTCTTTTCTCATTCATTAAATCCTGATTTACACTTTTCTCATTCTTTACTCTTCCAAGTTCTTCCTCCCCTCTCTTCCCATGTGGATCCACTCTATTTCAGTCATTCATTAGAAAAGAACAGGCTTCTAAGAGATAACAACAAAATATAACAAAATGTGCTTAGAATAAACAAACAAACAAACAAAAAAACCACATTGAAGTTGCACAAGGAATACTGACAGATGGAAAAGAGCCCCAACAAAAGGCACAAGAATCAGATACCCACTTATTCACGTACTCAGGAGTCCCATAAAAATACTAAACTGAAAGCTGTAATATACATGCTGTGGACCAGGTGTGGACACATGTCAGACCTGTGCATGCTGCTGGAGCCTCTGTGAGTTCCTATGAGCTCTGCCTGGTTGATTTAGAGGGTCTTGTTCTCCTGGTGTCCTCCACCCACTGTGGCTGTTACATCCTTTCTCCTCCTCTTCCTTGGGAATCCCTGAGCTCTGAGGGGAGGGATTTGATGGAGACACCCCATTTAGAGCTGTTCCAAGGTATTTCTTTCTACATAATGTCTGGCTGTGGATCTCTGCATTTGTTCCCGTCTGCTGCAGGAGGAAGTTACTCTGATGCAATAAGGCTCTGATCTATAAATATCGCAAAACATCATTAAGAGTCGTTTTATTGCTTTGCTTTTAAGGCCAGTCGTTGACTAGCATATTCTGCAGGCTGAACCGAATCGTAGATCACAGGTTCTGTGGCTGGGCTGGTGTTGATGTTTCTCTTTTGGTAGCCTTCAGAATACCTTCTCATACTGAAGATGCTAGAACACGGGGATGAAGGTTCTGTGTAGGCACCAGCTTGACCTCTTCACGTTCAGTGAGTTGTGTGGGTGTTGTCTTCAGAAATGGAGCCTTGCTGTCAGGTTGTAGAGAACAACCTATTGTCTTGGCGACAGCCTGGGTGGTTTGGGAATTGCCGTGGGACTCCTTTGACCAACAACTTGATTGTGTATTCCTCGGTCTTGGTACTGGAAATTTTCTTTGGTGATAAGAAATGCCCATTTGGGACCCTGTCTCCATCATTATCTGAAAACTTCATTAGGGTCACCTTAAAATACTTTCAGAAGTTTAGACTGCACTAGGTTTCCAATGTACCCCTCAAAATGCCCTTCAATTCTAGCTCATTTTCCCTGCATTCCCTCCTTCAACCCCATTTCCCCTCCTTCTCCCTAATTGATCCTTCCATTACCATCTCCTCTTCACTCAGTCCACCCATAAGTCCAAGGGATTAAAGACCTCAACATAAAACAGGATACACTAAATCCAATAGACGAGAAAGTGGGTAATTGCCTTGAATGCATTAGTACAGGAGACCAGTTCCTGAACAGAATACCAACAGTTCAGGCACTAAGGTAAAAAATTAATGAATGGGACTTCCTGAAAAGCTTCTGCAAGGCAAAGGACGATGTCAATTGAACAAAACTGCAGCCTACAGAAGGGAAAAGATACTCACCAACCCTATATCTGACATAGGGTAAACATCCAAAATATATATATTTTAAAACTCAATAAATTAAATACCAACAAACAAATATCCCAGTTAAAAAATGGGCTACAGAGATAAACAGAGAACTCTCAACATGGGACTCTTTAAAGGCTGAAATCACTTAAAAGAAATGTTCAACATCTTTAGTAATCAGGGAAATGCAAATCAAAATGACTATGAGATTCCATCTTTCGCCCGTCAGAATGGGTAAGATCAAAAACACAAGTGACAGCTCATGCTGTCGAGGATATGAACAAAGTGGAGCACTCCTCCATTGCTGGTGGGAGTGCAGACTTGTACAACCACTTTGGAAATCAATCTGGAGCTTTCTCAGAAAATTGGGAATTGTTCTACATCAAGACGTAGCTATAACACTCCTGGGCATATACCCAAAAGGCACTTTACCATACCACAAGGACATTTGTTCAACTATGTTCATAGCAGCTTTATTCATAATATCTAGCAACTAGAAGAAACTTAGATGTTCCTCATCCAAAGAATGGATAAAGAAACTGTGGTACCGTTACGCAAAAGATTACTACTCAGCCATTAAAAACAAAGACAGTGCAATTTGAAGGCAAATGGATGGAACTAGGAAAGATTATTCTGAACAAAATAATGAGACCCATAAAGATAAACATAGTATGTGCTTGATTATAATGGGTATGAGCCCTAAAGTATAGGCTAACCAACCGTGCTACAACCCACAGACCCAAAGAAGCTAAATAACAAGGAAGACCCAAGGGAGGATTCCTGAATTTCACTCAGAAGGGAAAATAAAATAGACATCTGAAGTAGATGGAGAAAAAGACCTGGGACTGGAAAAAGAGTGGGAAGGGTAACTGGAGGGAGAATCAGACTAAAAGGGAAGACTGGAGGATGGAGAGTGGAAATCGGTGGGGGACATCTCTGGGACAGAGGAGGTTCCTTGTCTATGGGAGTGACCCTAGCTGAGACTCCTAGCAGTAAGGGACATGGAGTCTGAAGTCACCACTCCCTGTAGCCAGACGGGACTTTCATGGAGGTCACCAGCCCACCCATAAAACCTTCAAGCCAAAATTTGCCTGCTTATAAGAAGTGTATAGATAAAAATGGATCAGAGTCTGATGGAATGGCAAACCAATGACTAGCCCAACTTGAGACCTGCCCTATGGCAGAGAGCCACCACCTGATACTTTTAATGATATTCTGCTGTGCTTGCAGACAGATCCCATGCACAACTGTCTTTTGAGAGACTTCATCCACCAGTTGATGGACACAAATGCAGAGACCCACAGCCAAGCAAAAGGCCAACCTCTGGGAGTCTTGTGGAAGAGTGAGAAGATGGGTTGTGGGAGCCAGAGGAGTCAAGGATGCCCCTAGAAGACCTATAAAGTAAACTGAACTGGGTCCATGGGGACTCACAGAGACTGAAACACTAACCAAAGAGCATGAATGGACTGCACCTAGGCCTCCTACACATATGTAGTGGTGTGTAGCTTTATAAGCCAATGGTCAGAATATTCTCCACAGTTGAGTGGAGAGTGGGATATGACTTTCTCACGTACTCTGGTGCCTCACATTTGACCATGTCCCCTGGAGGGGGAGACCCGGTGGCACTCAGAGGAAGAATAGCAGGTAGCTAAGAAGAGACTTGATACCCTATGAGAATATATAGGGGGAGGTAATCCCCCTCAGGAACAGTCATAGGGGAGGGGAATAATGGGAAAGTGGGAGGGGGGAGGAGGAATGGGAGGATACAAGGGATGGGATAAACATTGAGATGTAACAAGAATAAATTAAAAAAAAAAAAAAAAGCAAGTGGGTCCCCTATCAATGGAAGTAGGACTGTCTCTGACTCTGTTGCCTGTCTTTGTATCCCTTTCTTCTAGTTAGTCTCCCTTGTCTGGCCTCACTGGGAGAGGATGTACTTAGTCTTGCTGTGACTTGATGTGCCAGGGTGAGTTGGTGCCCATAGATGTCCTCCCTTTCTCTGAGGAGAAGGGGAAAGGGGAGTTGGAGGGAGGGGTCATTGGTGTGGGACTTGGAGGAGAAGAAGGAGGGGGCTATGATCAGGCTGTAAAGTGACTAAATAAATAAATTAATGGAGAAGAAAACTATTCTATTTCCTTCGCATGTGTTTCCATGTGTCTCCCTTAGTCCCATCCTCTATAGCTAACCTCTCAGGGTCTATGGATTATAGCTTGTTTATAATTTACTGAATGGCAAATGTTTACATGTAAGTGACTACATAACATATTAATCTTTCTCGGTCTGTGTTACTAGTCAAGATGATTTTCCCTGGTTCATTCCCAGCAAATGCTCATTATTATCAACAATATTCCTTTACTATTGGTAATTACACAGAAACATTTCTTTTTATATACAATAAAGTCTTTATGCCAAAAGGATGAGCTACTGAGTTGTATGTAAAGTTGGTAGGACACTGAGGTTCTCAGGCTCTTAGATTTCCTGTGTGTCTAGAGAGTATGATACAACCGCCTCTCGTTAAGCTGTAGGTGAGCCGCAGGAACAATGGGTTAAGAAGAGTATATGCAGGATATCGTGAACTCAGACTTTCATTTCTTGTCACACTGTCCTCCTCAGGGCTCTTTGGCTATGACATTTTCTATCCAGCTGTGTGCCTTCCTTTTAACAGAGTCTTGGGCTTGTCTGTCCTGCAATGAACAGAGACTGCTAAAGGCACGACACTCTCATCCACAGAACTCAAATAGCTATTTTGAGTGACTCTTACCTGGTGCTCTTTTTCTTCTCGCCTTTGTGACATAAATGGACCCGTGTTATCCAATCATGGTTTGCTTTTCAGCCAGAAGTACAGTAGAGTGGAAGGAAATATGACCTATGACAGGCTTGTCTAAATAGATGGATGCAATTGAGAGAGACACAGACTTGTGTATCCACAGCTTCCGATAGACCATGAAGCTGCTAGAGAAAAGATTACCCATCAGCCCTGTGTTCATGCCAGTGGTTGCCCCCAGGCTCTGCTAAGGCAGTGGTCAGACTCCCAGGGACACAACAGAAAGCTTTTCTGAGCCTCCAAAATTTCAACCAGCCCCGTGACTTTCCATTAGTGCTATCCACTTTTCAAATGCACTTCAAATCTGCGCGTTCTAGTGGTCCTCAGTCCCATGATGGCTTTATGACAGTTTGGCAGCGACACGGCCAATGAGAACTATATCTTAGGGTTTGAACCTTGGTGTTTCTCTAGGATAATGGGTGTTGTCTGATGCTCTGAAGATTCTGGGTATAAAGCCTGAGCATCCAGCTAGCAGAGATCACCTCTGGAAATAACCAGTATACTGAAGTGACTGATTTCCTAGTGTAAGATTCAGTCAGAATATAAAAGGACATGTGTTTGAAAAATGAACACTGTGAAGGTGGCCTCCCAGATGGGTGCCTGCAGTGCCCCCACTGTGCATGCAGAAAGGAGGGCCTCGGTTAATGTCTAGCTTCAGCTAGGTACTGAGACTATATCTCTCAAAAATAAACAAATGGGTGAGAAGGCATCTGCAGGCCTATTACTCTTCGATAGTGGGCCAGTGCATGGAAAAAAAAAAGACCAAGAATGTATTAAAACATTCTATGGGAAATATGATAATACAAGTGAAAATGCCAGAAATAATCAGGAGGCATAGGAGACTTGGCATAGACACAGGACCTGCTGGAGCTTCAGCACACAGCAGTGCGGTGAAAGCACGATGCCTTTCTTCTCTGGCATTCAGTTTTAGGCAAGAGCATTTCGTGGCATGCTGCAACATCTTGTCCGTTCCTAAAATCAGTTTCTGGACTTGCAAAATGAGTGCAGCCTTAGAGGATTCTAATTCATCAAGCATTTTTATTCCATTACCCAATGAAGAAGATATTCAGTAGATATGTATACATTTGACACAAGCCAGGGTCCACTATGGGCAGGTGTCAGCTCCCCCGCCCCATTTGTCCTCCATCCACACAGGTCTCTAGAGTGGGCCAGGTGGGCAGGACCTCACAGAATCTGAAACGATGAGCTCTCTGCAGCTGCAGAAGCTCACATGATCTGGATGGCTGTTGTCACCACCTGCCTTGGCCACATGCAGCCAAGTCTAAGAATAGACCAGCCGCCAGCCTTCTTTTAATATTCATGGCTTTCTCCTAGTCTGTATTAGCTGAATCCCCTTATTTTCCTCTCCCTCTCTAACCCTGCATCTGTTTCAAAAGCATTTAGTCATATTTAACTCAGGAGATGGTTGTGAATGTATTTCTGCTGCCTTAGCCCTCCTTGGAGAGTTTAACTACAAAATATAAATAATTTAATCAGAACACTGGGCCAGAAAGGCATGATTCCATCAAAGGGTAAATCAACAAGACCCTTATCATCCCCACATCTCTGTAATCTATGTTCTGTGAGAGCATCTGACACTTGATACCTATGAAGACATACTAGGGGGTTGCGCAATCTACTGACAGAGGCTTGCTTCGAAGGACAGCATTTACTTTTTACTTTTTAAAAATTTTAATCCTGTCTGTGTGTCTGTAGGATGGTGTGTGTGCACCGGACAGCAGGGTAGAGACATCGGATCTCCCTGGAGGTGGCAGGAGCCACCTGACCTGGACCTTCTGAAGGAACAGTGTTATTAACTGCTGAGCTATGTCTCTAGTCATGGAAGCATTTTTCGTTTCATAAAACAAAACAAAACAAAAAAACAACTTAAATTAGAACTTTCCTGAAACTAAGTTCTGCTGTAAGGAAATATTGTTACAAAGGTTTATTCTGGGGTTGCATAAACTGGAGACTCGTGGCTTCTTGAGGAAAGGAGACAGGCCCATTTTCCCACCTTTCTGTAGAATAAACTGGGCAGCAGTAGAGCTCTAAGCTCTTTTATATATGACCTCAAAGTAGCCTGTCCCCAAGGGAAACATCCTACAAGGCCACAGAACAGCCCCTCTCTCTCTCCTGACTATGTGTAGAGCTGCTTCTGGGTCACGATTCAGTCATTTGTCCCCGCTATAAATCTCACAGCCACCTCTGCAGCACTTCACTTTCTACTGAGGGAGATTTGGTGCCACCAGGGGAGATGGGCAGTGCAAAGGAGGATAGGAAAAGTGAGGTCCCTAAGTCAGGGCTTCGCATAAGAACGGAGATTCTGCCTGAAATGTCCACTGGCTATTAGCACCACTCCTCTCAGAGCTCTGCAGTGTCTGCACATAGCTTATCAGGCTGTCCAGTTAATCTGCCTACAAAGTGGAGAGGCTGTCAAAATTACTGGGTGGTGTCTGGCTGAGGCTATAAACTCTACGTGGAAGCACTCGTAAATGGGCAGTGTATAAATTATGCATGCTAGTAATTAAATTAAAGGCTACAATGGAAAAGAATCCAGCTTGAGTCTTTTCAGTAATGGAGAATTCTCGTTGAAGTCTTAGGAAAACCTTTTCTGGCATTTTTTTTTTTTTTTTTTTGGCTCTTTATAAATTTATTGTTATTTTGTGAAGCTTGGGAAAAATACATTTTCCCCTCTGTGCAGAAAATAATACAAAAAGGTAAAATGAATCACACAAATTCTAATTTATGGGGACAAATCGGCTTTTGGGTATTATGATGACTTGAAAGCACTCTTGGATGCATATGATAGGATAAAAGGCAGCCTGTTTATTGGGTTTTTGAAAGAACTTTAAAGATTTCCCAAGTACTTGGTTGTTGAAGAACTTTAATCAAAAGTCAGAAGTATTTGATAGAACTGACAGATGTTAAGAGAATTATAAATATTAATACTAAGTGTGACTTTGATTTGAACATTGAGAAAGATGCATTAAACTGAGTATATTATTAACTACTTCAGTGATACTAAATTAACTAGTCGTTATTTTTAAAGTGTGTGTGTGTGTGTATGTGTGTTTATGTGCATGTACACATACTCCTGTGTAGTGTGTGTGATGTGTGTAGGTTCAGGTATGTGAATGTGGGCATATGGTACTGTAACTCACGTACGGAGGTCAGAGGCCAACCTTAGGTGTCAGTCCTTAACTTTGAGAGCTTTTGAAGTCAGCTTTCTTGTGGTGTACAATTCTATATGTGCTAGGCTAGTGGGCCTGTGAGTGCCTAAGGCTTCTCTTGCCTCTGCACTGCCCCCACCACCACCCAGCAGGTGCTCTGAGATTACTGCCTCAGTCTTCAGATGGATTCTGGGAATCCGCACTCCAGTCCTCATTGTTTCATGGCAAGTGCTTTATGCACTGAGCCATCATCACAATCCAGTTAACTTACCTTCAAACCGAAAGCAAGACCATCCATCTGAAATTCTGATTTTGTGTTTGTAGGTCAATTTTATTTTTAAAAAAGTAGTGTATGATAAAATTACCTATATAGTGATACTTAAATTAGCATATTGATACATTCTACATAGTTTCTTATTGATATGCACTATGACTCATTTATGTATAAATAGTAGCTTGTGATATGCAAATGCTAAATTATAAGTGTACAGAGAAGAGTAGATCTGTCAAAGCTATTGCAGATTTTATTGCCAGGTATTTCAATGCTAGAGCTATATGGAGTTATCCTATATTAAGGTAAGGTGAGCTTATTACCTTAATGAGTGACTTAAAATGTAGAGTCTGTTAAACCTGGATATTTAAAGTATTATGCATCCAGTTGTTTTATGAGTGTGGCTCGTGTTCTGGGGGAATATAAAATGTATTCACTAGGAGACACAGTTCTATCAGTGAAAATCAGCATATTCTGAGTCTTAGGATGTACTGGGTATTTTCTGTTTCCTATCTCAGCCTGTTCTTTAAGTTACCCACACTTCACTGGCATAATACCACCTCAACTTATAGCTTGAATAGGGAGAAATCTACACATTTGAAAGTTTTACAAAGCTGATTATGAAATGAAAACCATGATAAAGATTCACTCCAGCATCCTAAAACCCAGGAGCTTCCAAATGATAGTTACATGCAGTATATAATATATTACAGTGAAACTGTGGGTATGCAAGTGAACATCAGTCTAACCATTAAAAAGTAGTGAATACATTAAGCATAAGTGAATATGATATTTGAGCTAAACTCCACACTGAAAACTGAATATTAGGCTAGGTAGAAAGGGCACACTTTGAACCTCATGATATGTGCTGTATGAGATAAAATGCAGACTAGTATTCTTATGACAGACAATGACTCCAGCTGTAAGATACGCAAACTGAACTTTACAATACTTTCCTGAAAGCATGTTAAATTAACCCATGAAGGAGAATAAGTTGTTGTGGCCTCTGTGTCTGAGTAGTGGAGGTGGAGGAACAGCATACACCATGGAGGAACAGGAAGAGCTGAGCAGACACATCAGAATAGTTAGATGCAGGTGTGGGGTGTGGGTGGGGAGGATCTCTCCATCGTTCTGAAAACCACTTCCTTTAGAGAGAGGAGACCAGACTGGGCATACACCGTGAGGCAGATGCTTCACCCTCTGTCTACATTTGTACTGTCTGGATAATTCTACAGTGTGTAATGTGTACTGACACTAAGACGCTCTCTCTTTTGAGTCCTCATAGAGCCCAAAGTTTAACAAATCATGGTTTTATGTCTCCTTAAATAGATTTGTGAATTAAAAAAACATGCAAATGGTTTTATACACAGCACTTCACCCTTTAGGATATCCACATAGAATCAACCACACAGCCCAATAGAAAAAAATTCTAACTCTAAAAAATATTCAGTGAAATGCGAGATAACAAAGTTCTATAAACAAATGTGTATAAATTACCAGTACTTTAAGGATTCTAACCCATGAATCAGTAAGAAAGTTGGGCTGATTAATTTATTCACTTTAAGCATAGCAGAGTAACATTAATAGTGTCAGGATTGAATCTCTCCCATGAGATGTGTCTCAAGTAGGGCCAGGTTTTGGTCAGCCATTTCCTCAATCTTTGCTTCATAATTGTCCATGCATATCTTGTCAGCAGGACAAATTTTGGGGTGAAGGTTTTATAGGTGGGTTGATGTTCTTATCCCTTCCTCTGGAAGTCCTGCCTGGCTACAAGAGGAGGCTGCTACAGGCTCCATATCCATTGCTGCCAGGAGTCTCAGCTAGGGTCACCCCCATAGACTTCCTGGGGCCTCTCCTATTGTAGGTCTCTGGAAAATTCCAAAGATGCCCCCTACTTCCGATTTCCATTCTCACACCTGGCCCACTTTTCCCTGCTCTCCCTACTCCTAATCCTCACCCCTTGACCCTTCCTTATCCCCTCTCCCACCCAGTTCCTTTTCTTCACCCACCTCCAATGCCTGCTTTAGTTCCCTTTCTGAGAGTGGTTCAAGCACCCTCTGAGAGGCTTCACTCAGCAGCTGCTGGAAACAGATGCAGAGACCCACAGATAAGCAATATACAGAGCACGAGGAGTCACATGAAAGAGTCGGGGGAATGGTTGAGGGAGCCACAGGGATCACGGACTCCACAAGAAGAACTACAGAGTCAACTAACCTGGGCTCATGGGGGCTCACAGAGACTGAACCACCAATCAAAAAGCGTTCATGGACTGGTCCTAGGTCCTCTACACATATGTAGCTGATGTATAGCGTGGTCTTCATGTGGATCCCCCAACAACTGGAGTGGGGACCCTATTTGACTCTGATGCCTCCTTTTGACCACACTCCCCTGACTGGGCTGCCTTGTCTGGCCTCAGTGGGAAAGGATGTAACTAGTTCTGCAGAAACGTAATATAGCAGGGTAGGTTGGTACCCATGGGGACCTCCCCCTTCTCTGAGGAGAAGAAGAGGGAGAATGAAGGTGGGTAGAGATGTGTGAGGGAGGGGATTAGGAGAAGAGGAAAAGAGCTGCAACCAGGACATAAAGTAAATAAATTAATAAACTTAAAAATTACTGACTTGGAGGATACAAGGGATGGGATAACAAGATGTAATATGAATAAATTAATAAAATATATTAAAATACTTTAAAATTGCATTCAAATCATTATGTATTAGAAATATATAATTATAATTCTAAAGTATAATATTATATACGAGAAAACATATATGTTTTCCAACATCATGTGTAAAATGGGAAGACTTGGAAATGGCCTGAGTCTGAATGAAGGTGAACAAAGAAGACTTAGATATCACTATAAAAATGGCTGAGGAAGTATACTTCATTGTAATTATTAGTACACAATTTTCTTTAAGCAAAACAGAAACAACTAGAGTATCTTAACTGATAGAGTTGCTGTGAAGGTTAAGGTTGTAACCAATGAGACAAGCCTAAAACAAGGAATGGGGACAGAGATGAGAGTTTACACATCGGACAACATTTTCTATTTCATCTACTGTTTCCATTTCTCTCTCTCTCTCTCTCTCTCTCTCTCTCTCTCTCTCTCTCTCTCTCTCTCTTTCTCCTTTGTGTGAGTGTGAATATGCATATGTGAGGAAGAGACAGATAGATGAGGTTTTATTGATAATAACATGATAACATTAATCTATTACAATTAGTTTTTCAATTATACTCATTTTTCAAAATTGATAAAACTGACAATCTTTATCACACTTTTAATCTTATAACTTTAAGCAAACTGTGACTCTTATAAATTTAAGCAAAATGTGACAAAAGGTCCTTGTCTTTGAAACTCAAAAAGGTTTTGAAATAATATCAGAGGTGGTGAAATGCCCAGGTCAGCAGGAATGGGATGATTTATGACTGCATATTCACTTTGTTTATATTGAGAGAGTTTGAACAGAGATCATGCAGCTTTATAGAGAAATGCCTCATTTAGGCTGTTGATAGCTTCTCCCTTCATGCAAATCAGAGATGAATCTTTAAGTAAAAAGGCAAAGTATGGAGTTAAGAAACAGAGGAGGCTCTGAAATGGTGGGAGACTTACCTTTAAGAGTCATTCATGATCTCAAACAGTTTTGATTTCTAGGTTTCCTTTAAATCAGATCTCAGTAGAATTGAGCATAATTTTAATTAGCCTATTAATTTTCTAAGATGAACAGTAGCATATGTAATACATTTTAAGAGTGAAAAATTGATTTCCTTATTATAGATTTGTTGTCCAGTGAGATAGTTTAATCTCTACTTTCAGATGGTGCATAATTGACAATATATTTCTTTACTTTATGAAACATAAAACAACTAAAATATACACGGTATTCTGTAATCTGTCATTAACAATCTGGTTTTGGAGACTCGTTTGTCCATTGTAAGTGAACTAAACATATGACATGACTTCTTCTGCTCCTCATGTTTAAGTAAGGAAAGTAATAGACAAATTTAGCATAATTGCAACGCACTATATGAATGGATGTTATCTCTAAATATAGAACCATTTCAAGGTGTAACAGAAAGAAGGAAAAAGCATAATTTAGTACTCATAATATCTCTTTGCCTTCTAATTTTTAATTTTTTTCAAGATGATTTGTAATCTGTTGTAGGAAATTAGAGAAACAAGCAAACATGAAGTCTTGTTTTTTATTTTACATATTGTGTATTCATGTAATGTGTAAATATTGCTCTAAGCTACAGGAGAAAACCTGTGTATGTTGTAAGAATTTATTGCAAGGGAGGTCAAGACAGCTATCAGGAATGATGTCAGCCAGGAGGGCAGCAGGCTGCTGACACTAGGACTGAGTTTTACCAGGGAAAGGAGAAAATAATAAAAATACAGAAAATAAGAATGAAGAGTTGCTTAGGAGGAACGATTCCATTGGCTGGAGAATGGGCTAAATAAGTAATTGGAGAAAATAATGATTCCTGAAAAGCATATTGAGTTTAGCTGACGAAGGAGAACCTACATAGAGCTGCAAGGGCCATGTCCTGTTGCCTTCCAGCTCCCGCCCTGTTGTAATGTCTCCTTCTGCTACCCCGTGTTTCTTCTCTCTGTCCATATCCATGTTCTCAACCTTAGACATCTTGACAAGTTCAAGAATCTTCCTACACTGTAAGTCTTTGGCCTCAAGTTCATCTTTTTTATGCCAGTGTGCACACTTCAGGACTGGGAGACAGAAGATAAGTCTCGATGTTTCTGTTAGGCTTTTAAGGTTGTTGGACTTGTCATCTCAAAGCTTGTTGAGTAAAGCGGCCTTTGTAGGAGGTCCTCGGCTCATCTTTAGAGTCCTTGGTATCGATTGAGAGAAAGGAACGGCTTTTCCAAACTTATGTGCTCTCCTCTTTCAGCTTGCTCTCTGCACAGGATGTTACAGGTCTAGTCGCTCAGAGGATGGAGAACAGTGTGGAGAGATCCCGTGTGCAGAGCAGAAGCTCCAAGCTCTAAAGTCAACATGGATCTCATGTGCAGGAATCTCCAAAAATGCTGCCTGGCATGAAAAGTCACTATCTTAATTATGCTTTGATTCAAGGTGATAGCTTGGATGTTCATGTCTCTTTGAGGTTTAAATGTAGGGTGTTGATTAATTTCGTCATCCTGAATTCTTGTAATGTGCTTAAGCTTTATGAAATGCCAGTAATCTGAGTGTGCATGAACATGACTTCCTAGCAGATAGCTATGATAACACTGCAGTTTCCTAAATGATGTACTTTGCATTCCCCATATTCTATATTAACAGTAGACACTCAAGTTTACATTTATTTTTTATTTTTTTCAAGGTTACATTTATTTTTTATTTTTTTCAAGGTTACATTTATTACTCAAAAAAAAAAAAAAAAAAAAAAAAAAAAAAAAAGACAAAAACAGCCAATGACGCAATGGCAACAAGGAAGCTACAATGTGCTCAGTCATCATTTATGAAGTGATTGATAAATTTGAGATGAGTACAATTGTTTCATCAATCGGCTGAAAACACTGATTCTCCCATAAACTTTATGTTATATTACACAACCTGGTTTGTAGTTTCACATAAATGGTTAGAAGTGCGCTTCTTGCATTGTAACCAGTCATACCTACATAAATTCACCTCAGAACAGGGAAAAACTAAAGAGAAAAACAAACCCATTTAGTAGTTTAACCGGAAATAAAAAGAGTCTAAAATGCAAAAGAAGAAAGAAGAGGAAGAGGAGCCAAAAGGAAGGCAGGAGAGGGAATGAGGAGGGGACTAAGGTAGGGAGGACAGAGGGAGGAGGGAATGAGGAGGGGCACTAAGGAAGGGAGGACAGAGGGAGGAGGGAATGAGGGGGACTAAGGAAGAGAGAACAGAGGGAGGAAGGAATGAGGAGGGGCACTAAGGAAGGGAGGACAGAGGGAGGAGGGAATGAGGAGGGGCACTAAGGAAGGGGGGACAGACGGAGGATGGAATGAGGAGGGGCACTAAGGAAAAGGGGACAGAGGGAGGAGGGAATGAGGAGGGGCACTAAGGAAGGGGGGACAGAGGGAGGAGGGAATGAGGAGGGGCACTAAGGAAGGGGGGACAGAGGGAGGAGGAAATGAGGAGGGGGCTAAGGAAGGGAGAACAATTAAAGGAGGCAGAAGTTACTTTCAGGCTGGCAGATCCACTGTAGCTCAAGGATGTGACTGCTCTGCCATGCACCTTCTGGAGATGGAAATGTAATGTGTTCCAGAGACAGACAGAACTCTGTATAAATTTATACCAGGTGCAGGGTTCCCTAAAGAAACAGATGACCTACACACACACACACACACACACACATACACACACACACACACACACACCCCATAAACCCTCCACACACATATAAACCATGCACATGCTCATACACACAACATACATGTCATAGACACCATACACATACAACATAAACTACACACACACACATGCACACATACACACAACACCATGCTCACCATACATACACACCTACCATATATACACACACACCATAAACCATACACACACTCACACATCCTCACACATACACCACACACACATAAACCATGCACATCCTCACATATACACACTTACACACCTTACACACACACCATACACACAACACACGCATAAACTCATAAACTATATACAAATGCACACATACATACACCATATACAGACAGATAAAGCATATACATGCTCATATACACAACACTCACAATATGCACACACAGCATAAACCATACACACACTCATACACAGCATTCACACCATACACACAAATACCATATCATATTCATATGCACAGAGAAATAAACTCTACACATGTTCACACACATACCACATAAACCATACACACACCCACATACACTGACACAACACAGCATCCACATGCACACATGCACATTCCATGCACAAGCACACAGCACACACACACACACACACACACACACACACAGAGAGAGAGAGAGAGAGAGAGAGAGAGAGAGAGAGAGAGAGAGAGAGAGAGAGAGAGAGAACAATCATAGAGAGTGTTCTGCTCCTCTAGTTATCACTGCTGAAAGGAGTTGCAAATGTGTCTTCTAAGAGCTCACGGCAGCAGCTGGACCTGCGTTTCTCATTGACGCTACCTGTGTCTTCTGAGAGGCTGTGTCTTGTACTTCAGGACAGATGTGGACCTCTGTCAACACTGTCTCCTGATAATGCCCACAGACAATGCTCCATCAAACAGTAGCCCAAAGTAGCAATCACAGAACACATCAAACAAGCTACAACGCCAATAATGAGCCACACAACGGGTCCTGGAGGGAATCCTCCATGCCTAATTTGAGACGCACATTTGAAACAAGAGTTTTGAAGAGGAAGGGAGTGTAGTTATAATGAACGGTATGGAGAAGTGAAACTTCTAGAGATAAAGACGTGCAAGGATATGAATTATAATGAAATATCCTGGTAAGATGATTAGTTGTGTCAGAATAAACTGAACACAGCGGCTTTGCGGAAGCGTCAGTCAGTGGACTAGCAAGGTGCTCAGAGAGAGCAGACACAGAACAGAGCAGGGCTAGAGGTCCTGGCCACACTTCCCCGATTCACACAGGGAGGGAGACTGGAGACCTGCAGCATTGCAGTAAGAGACCATGGAGGATGGCTGGAAACAACCATTAGATAGCAAGGCCTAACATGGGGACATCTGGATGACAACGCCAGAAAATGGCCATCCCAGCTTCATTTCGGTCAGTGATGAAATATTCTGACACAAAACAGCCTATTAGAAGAATGATGCGTTTGGCTTAAACCCTAGGTCACAGTCCATCATTGATGTGGAGTCCAATGAGAATGTGGGCATTGTGTCCAAAGTCAAGGGCAAAGAGAATAAACTAGATCTTTGTGTTTACTCCTGTTACATGGCCAGCTTCTTCCGCTCTCACACACTACAGAGTTCAGCCTACAAGACAGGGACACCCACATTCTGGATGGGTCTTTCACCTCAGCTAATAAAACAACCCCTCACAGACATGACACCAGCCATCCTGATGGAGATAATTCCTCTGTTGAGGCAGAGATAATTGAAGATTATAGCAAGGCAAAGGCGAACAGCTTAGCAGCCTAGCCAGGCATGGACACAGCAACTGTTCACAGCCCAGCAAGAGTGGACATAGGGCCACTCAGAGCCTAGCCAATGTGGGCACAGGGCCGCTCATAGCCTAGCCTACAGTGGACACAGCTCTTAGCAGAGGATATCAGTAGCACAAAACAGGCGCTCTCTGTCGAACCAGCTACAGCAAAGACTGGCTTCCTTGTGGCAATTGGCATCTCAGCAGGGCAAATAAATTTTTATTGTGTCGAGGGAAGAGGGACAGCTGGAGTCACGGAAACAATTAAAGTTATAACAGCTCTTTTGTTAAAAAATGAGACAAAATAAAACTGTTTTCTTATTAGAAAAGCTGTACAGTCAGTAGGTGCAGTCGGTTTGAAAAAGACACACCAACAGATTCACTAGCAGGAAGCGTCACTGAGGAGAGACCCACAGAAGGGAATTAGGCAAAAGGAAGGTCATGTAAACAAACATGTGCACTGGCTTAGGAGCAGCTTGAGTGGCTTGATTGTGGTCAAACTTAAAGACAGCTTGCTTCCATGGTAGGGAAAAAGACAACCCTGTAAATTTGAGGCTGCTGATCACCCTTCTAAGGCCTTGTGTAATTGGATGGAAATTTAGGACAAAGAAAAGCTGAAACATTATTACAGTAATGTAATCTCAAAATTTTAAGGTTAGCCACTAAGTAAGCAGAAATAAAAATGTATAAAAGTTAGAGATGAGAGAATCCTGGCTAAGGAAACAGAAGAGGCTCATTAGAAGATTTCTTTTTCAGGATATAGCCACTGGCTGATTTACACACACACACATACACACACACACACACACACACACACACACACACAAACACACACGCATGTGCATGCACGCATGCATGCACGCATGCACACAGACACTCACTCACTCACACAAATAAGATAACAAAATGTTTAAAACTAGGTAGAAAAATGAGCCATGTTAAATACTTTTAATCATTCAAATGATCACGTACGTGTTCTATGTCCATTTATACATCTAAATAATGCCACAGAGAGGAAAGTGGGTGTATCTAATTAATACCAGAACTAATGGAATCCAGCAAAGAATATGTCAGTGCATATATTAGGGGTGTCCAAATGCTGGGGATTTAACTATTCTAGGAACTTTATGAGCCTCATAGCACAGCCCTTAAAGTTATGAAACAAGAAAATTGACAGGACAATGAAGCAAAATTGACAGACCCAACTTTCAAGTGAACACTTTTGAAATGCCCGTCTCATGTTAGATATATAAAGCAGACTGAAAATCAATAGGGATATACAGAGCTGGAAAAAAACAAGGAATCTGAGCTAAAGGTCATTAGGTAAACACAATCCCAGGATTTGAAAACTACTTTTATTTCCTGAATACATTAAAATATTTTACAAAATGTTAAAAGTGGAAATTAAAAGTCTGAGATTTTTCACAGTGAACTTTAATGGACATACTCTATTAATGACATTTAGCAAGATATTAACAATATAAGATAAAATCTGTTTATTGATGATTTAACAATTTTCTAGATAATAAATATGTCAGGAAAGATTTAATTTCTCTTCCTCTATAACAATTTTTAATGAATTATTTATATCCAAGTAAAGTGATCAATACAAAATATATCTGGAGAAGCTGTGGAAGAGATGCTGTGTCAGGATTTCTTTTAAGTCTAGACTTCAATAATACATATAGTGAGAAAGATAATGAAAAGATTAATATGTCAAACTAATGACAGGGTGTGGTGAGGTTGAGGGGCCAAGTGCAATGGTACTACCAGGCTGTCTTCACTGGGCTCTGCAGAAGGGTCTGAGTTGGAGATACAGTTTTGAAGATATAGGGTTAAGAGTTGTGACCACAGTGAGGTCTAAGTCACTTCTCCATCTTGGTATAAAGGGAGATACAGAAATAGAGACACAGAGGAGGCAAGTGTATGGAGGCTGAGCAGAAGCTGACATGACTCCTGTAGGAATGGAAAAGCATCTACACTGGTAAAGTCCACCCTCTGCCAGGAAGACTGTGACAGAGAACATGGCTGTGCCAGAGTCTAACTGCAGGCTTCCACTAGCCTAAACTGGGCCATTATCCACTTAACACAGCTTATGACACGCAGTGTGCCGTGTTTATTATGGCAATCCCAGGTAACCGGTGTTGACAGCTACTTTTCTGATACTTGCTTTCAGATTCAAAATATTTTAATCAAAACTCCAGCATGGCATCTGTATATTGCACTCCTTCTACTTCTCCTTGCTTTCCCTCACCGCGTGTGTGTGTATGTATGTGCGTGTGTGTGTGTGTGTGTGTGTGTGTTTGAGTGTGTGTGTTAGAACTACATGCAAGATTCCAAACTTCATGCTCAGTGGTTCAAGGACTGATAGTTTATATGAAAACAATGCTTCACATTTCTTGATGTTGTTATGACCTATTGCAGGAGCAGAATTATAGCCAATGAAGCTGACTGGTAGCAATTACCACCCATAAGTAGATGAAAACACATTACCAGGCAGAGAGAAAAGAAACAATCATTTATAAACAACCCCATAACAAATATGTACACAGTATGTATCAGAAGGTGCAGAGGCAGATATGAAATCTCAAGTACATCGTGCATTATTCCCTTGCTATTGTGAAATCAAAATGTATTAAAAGTTTTAAGCATAGAGAATATATTTATTAAGGAAAGATATGAAAAATCTCCTGAGGGTTGGACTGGCTCCAAGGGAGGGTTGGCTATGAAGTCAGTTTAAAAACAAATCAATCAAACAAAGACAAACTACTTCAAGGTGAAAGATTGTATAAAAAGCTTTTAGAGTACAGTGCAAATTGCATTGATAATCTCATATGGGGAAATAAATATGTTAATTCTGAGATTTAAAAAAAAAAGACTTGTAAATTCAACCACATTACACTGAAAACTCATTTTCACTATAATCATTGATAAAGTCCTGAGAACAATTATTCATAGAATGTAGGGTTTATAAGTGAATTTATAGACAGTGTATTTTTAAAGTATAACAAATTAGTAAGAAGTCAAAAAATTCATTGGAAAAAATCACTGAAAACTTGAAGGGGATTACACGGGAAGATTTGAAACCTAAATAATTCTTGGCCAATTGCAAATGTAGCATAAAATAAATACACTCTTACATGGAGGAACATTAAAAATGTTTTAAATTGGAGGTTTTAAAGCTTTGGTAGTGATTTAGAACTGTATACTTCTTGGTTGAAAATGTGACCTGGCCACTTTGTATAGGAACCTGGCATTGTCTAAATGGGTGCTGTAACTCACCCTCTTGGCAAGGCCACCCAGGAAATCATGGAGAGAACGTGCTACAAAGCTCATGAGTGAGCAAACCCACAGCGGAGAACTGTGTAATACACACAGGTGACATGCTCAGTGATATCATGCACAGTATAAAAGTC
Source organism: Acomys russatus (assembly GCF_903995435.1). NCBI lineage: Eukaryota > Metazoa > Chordata > Mammalia > Rodentia > Muridae > Acomys > Acomys russatus. Next base: position 11,638,926 of record NC_067163.1, on the reverse strand, counting down.
ACTGAAGGTGTGGTTCACACACCACTGTTGAAAACTGCAGTGAAGAGCTCCCCAGAGATATAGAGGACATCTCTACACTGTCAAGTTGAGTGAGAAAATAAATTTTTAGAAGACATATGAATTTACCTATGAAATGCTGCATGTGAGAATATAACCATAGGAATTTCAGACTTCTACTAGGTAGTAACGGTGAGGAAGAATCACCCACGGAATTCCTGACTCCTAGTTAGCAGTCATGACATGGATCTGGGTATGGGAGGCATGATTACTGTCCTCTGCATACAGAAACACTGTATTCCTTCACTGCCTAATAGGAACTCATGGCTTCTTCCCACTGGGACAGAGTAATGTCATGGGGTGTTCTACAGAGAGCAGCAGAAGCTCAGGGAGGAAGGAAGCCACTTCCACAGTCACCCACATAGAAGTGGCTGCCACTGTGCTAATGGACAAGGGGAGAGGACAGAACAGACACTGGAACCTGGAAGGAAAGACAGACACAGGGAAGCATGGTTGCACTTGGGTCAGAAACACAGGCCCTGTCACCGGAGCTGAGTGAGGAAGGGCCTTAGACTGTCTTCCTCTCAGTGAGCTGCACACAGAGCTGCAGTAGGCAGAAGCCTTGCGGACTAAAGGCAATGTATGTAGGCTCAGTGTGTGTGTGTGTGTTGGGGGGGGGGTCAGTTTCTTGGTGCTTGAGGTGTGGGGAACAGAGAAAGAGGTGATGGGGCTTGCCTAGCCAAGTTGTTTATATATTCAAAATGTGACATACTATCTCTCTGCTAAGGAAAGGAGAAGGCAGCTGTGTATGTATTTGAATATTAAGCAGGCAATCTGAGTGAAGAAAGATCGAGAAGAAACATCATTAGGACCGAGGAGGTCACAGAGTGAAGAGGGCACTGAAAAAGATGTTTTCAGGGAGCTAATTACAAGCACTTAGCTCTAGGTCCCCTCTGTCGTTACCACAAAGGGCTCCCACTTTTAAAGAATCTTTTATTTCCCTTGTGGTAATGTTCATATTAGACTGCTTTCTTAGGGCAGCTTTACGTTAAGAAAGAGAACTCAAAGACTTTGACGTATTTCTTCTCTTAGACCACATGGCTTCATGCAGAGCATCAGAAACTAGACTAACAACAGATTTCTATGTAGCAGTAGTCGGTGCTATGTTTGTGCCCGATCAGTAGAACAACTTGTTTCTGTGGTATTCTGAAATTTACCCGACACAAAAGTCCTCTTATACAGCCAAGTAAGTTCAGTATCGTTGAATATTTGAAGAGGAAAGGGGGAAAAGATATTCCCTTATAGTTTGTGACAGTTTAATTTTCTCTTTTGTTTTTTGAAGTTTGTTTCATTTTTAAAAAATTGAGGAAGAGACCAAGGTTCGGGGCCTGGATTTCTTGTCTTACCTCTGGACTGTCTTATCTTCATTATCAATGTCACCATCAAATCCCATCACCCTCATGCAGAGGAACTTGTGCTGGCATTGTCATTGCCACCCAGAGTAGACAGTTTTCAGTGGGACTCACTTCCCAGTGTTGAGCATAAACTGCTCAGTAATGATTCATACCCACCAGGACATGTCGTACAGAGCAGGCTCCGTGACCCAAATTCCCCTGCCTCACCTAGTCTTCTACCTCTTTCTGTATCCATGGAAACCTACTGGTGGGTTTGCCGTCTATAGATCTATCTTCCCAGAAACCCATAGAATTTGAATCCAACATGTGCAGCCCTTCAGATGGATTTCTTTCTTGTAGGAATTTGCATTTGAATTTCCTCTTAATGTGCCCTTTTTATTTTTGTCACTGGGTAAATACGTCATCTTCACCAGTTTACCTGCCCACTGACTTTAGGTGAAAACTGAATAGAATATTATAAAAAGAAGTGTGGGTTCAGAAGAGCTCTAGTTTATAATTTTAACTTTATCTTAATTGCATATTTATTTTGGGTGAAAATTATTTTTAAGAATAAACTGTGTTTCTCAGACTGGAATTAGCTACTGAAGTGTAAAAAGTTTCAAAGTTACACAACTGATGGTGCTACAATGAAGATTAAAATTCAAGAATCTAAATTAAAACTCATATTTACCACAAAGAAAAGAAGACAAATACAGAAACTTATACACCAATCAGGAAGGAAAATAATAAAGTTGTCACATTGACATCTATTCTATACTTTTTGAATGTTATCTCTTAGAATTATTAATTATCTATTTTTTACATTGCTTTAGCTCATACATAATTATCCACTATGAGCATATCTATATATTTATTCATTGTATAATGATCAAATCATGATAACTGGCCCCTCTATCAACTCAGAAGCACATCACACCTTGGCAGCGAATCACTCAGTCTTTCCTGCAGCTATTTTGAAATATGTGAGTGTTATTGTTAACCATAGTCATTATTGGGCAATATGGTAAGAAAAACTTCTTCCCAGCTATGGTGTAGTGTCTGTCCATTAATTACCCTCTCCCCCCCGCAAAGACTCACCATCTCTTGCAATCACTGTTCTACCATCCACTTCAGAGATCCACTTTTTTGATTCCTCCTGTGTGTGAGATCATGAAGCATTTGCCTTTCTGTATCTGTCCTCTCCCCTTGGCACAATGTCGTAAAGTTCCTCCCAGGCTGAGTTTGAGCCTTTACTGCTAATCATCATCCCCTTGAGTATGCGCACATTTTCATCATCCAGTTTTCAGGTGATGAACTGATTGATGTGGCTTCTCAGTCATTGTGGACAGCACAGAAGTGATCATGGGTAAACAAGTGTCTCTTCAGGACTCCGCTTCGCAGACTTGCATTTGAAGTCCAACAGATACTTCATCAGTTGGAAAATGAGGGGTAGCAGTAGTCATAAGTAAGATTTTTCTTATTTATTTTCTAATCCTTTCATAGTCATCATTGTGGTGTCACTTCTTCCCCTCACCCTATCCAATCCTGCCTGTGCCCATGATATGAATAGAGATGTACCATGTCTTAATGCTGCAGTGTTAGAAAGGACAGACTTTTCTCATCAGTAGATACTTAACTTACTAGACTTTCCCAAGTAGTGATGATAATATCTAGGCAATGAGATTTTACATACCTTTCTAATCATATATATATAAATAAACAATGAACATCCAAGAGTCAGGCAGGTAGCACAGAGAACCCGCAGACTTCAGAGACCCACTTTTAGGGCCTGGGTAGGCAGTGTGTAAACCGATAGTTGACCTTTGTTACCTTTATTTGGTTGCTTCCTTTTCTTTTTCCACTGCCTCTCTGTAATGTGCTCAAAATTTGAGTCTAGCTTTAGATTAAACTGTTGACTGGGTCAAAGCCCTCATGGGATAAGTCAGTCAAGAAACAGTCTTATTACACTCCCAAATATTTCTCATTTTATTTTTTTTTAAATTTTTTATTAATTTATTCATGTTACGTCTCAATGGTTATCCCATCCCTTGTACCCTCCCATTCTTCCCTCCCTCCCATTTTCCCCTTATTACCCTCCCCTATGACTGTTCCTGAGGGGGATTTCTTCCCCTGTATATGTTCATAGGGTATCAAGTCTCTTCTTGGTAACCTGCTATCCTTCCTCTTAGTGCCTCCAGGTCTCCCCCTCCAGGGGACATGGTCAAATATGAGGCACCAGAGTATGTGTGAAAGTCATACCCCACTCTCCACTCAACTGTCGAGAATGTTCTGCCCATTGGCTAGATCTGGGTAGGAGTTTGAAGTTTATGGCCAGTATTCTCCTTGGCTGGTGCCTTAGTTTGAGCAGGAACCCTGGGCCCAAATCTGCCTATCATAGTGTTCTACTTGTAGGTTTGTAAGACCATCTGGATCCTTCTACTTTGCTATTCTCCCATGCTTCTCTCATCTAGAGTCCCAATAGGATGTCCTCCCCTCTGTCCCAGTTTCCTGGTAAGTGAAGGCTTTCATGGGACATGCCCCTTGGGCTAGTATGCAGATATAAGTGAGTATATACCATTTGAGTCTTTCTGCTTCTGGGTTAACTCACTCATTATGATCATTCTAGCTCAATCCATTTATCCACAAATTTGGAAATTCCTTGTTTTAATAGCTGAGTAGTATTCCATAGTGTATATGTACCACAGTTTCTTTATCCATTCTTCTACTGATGGACACTTAGGCTGTTTCCATGTTCTGGCTATTATGAATAAGGCTGCTATGAACATGGTTGAGCAAATTTTCTTGTTGTGTGCTGGAGCATCTTCTGGGTATATTCCAAGGAGTGGAATAGCTGGGTCTTGAGGAAGCCCTATTCCTATTTTTCTGAGATAGCACCAGATAGATTTCCAAAGTGGCTGTACTAGTTTGCATTCCCACCAGCAATGAAGGAGTGTTCTCTCTCCCCACATCCTCGCCAGCATGTGGTGTCGCTTGAATTTTTGATCTTAGCCATTCTGATGGGTGTAAGATGGAATCTCAGAGTTGTTTTGATTTGCATTTCCCTGATGACTAAGGAGGTTGAGCATTTCGTTAAGTGTTTCTCAGCCATTTGATATTCCTCTGTTGAGAATTCTCTGTTTAGTTCCAAGCCCCCATTTCTCAATTGGGTTATTTGGTTTGGTGGTTGTTTAAGTTCTTGAGTTCTTTATATATTTTGGATATTAGACCTTGTCAGATGTAGGGTTGTGAAGATTTTTCCCAGTCTGTAGGCCGTCGCTTTGTTCTCTTGACAGTGTCTCCTGCCTTACAGAAGCTTCTCAGCCTCATGAGGTCCCATTTATTAATTGTTGACATTAAGGCCTGGGCCACTGGTGTTCTGTTCAGGAAGTTGTCTCCTGTGCCAATATGTTCCAGGCTCTTTCCCACTTTTTCCTCTAAGTGACTTAGTGTCTCTTGTTTTATGTTGAGGTCTTTAATCCACTTGGACTTGAGTTTTATGCATGGTGACAAATATGGGTCCAGTTGCATTTTTTAACACATAGACCTCCAGTTAGACCAGCACCATTTGTTGAAGATGCTATCCTTTTTCCATTGAATGGATTTGGCATCTTTGTCAAAAATCAAGTGACTATATGTGTGTGGATTCATCTCTGGGTCTTCGATTCGATTCCACTGATCAACCAGCCTGTTGCTGTGCCAGTACCATGCTGTTTTAATTACTATTGCTTTATAGTACAGTTTGAGATCAGGTATGGAGATTCCTCTGGAGCATCTTTTATTGTACAAGATTGTTTTAGCTATTCTGGGTTTTTTGTTTTTCCATATGAAGTTCAGAATTGAATTTTCAATGTCTTTAAAAAGTTGTGTAGGTATTTTGATAGGGATTGCATTGAATCTGTAGATTGCTTTTGGTAGGATGGCCATTTTTACTATGTTAATTCTCCCAATCCATGAGCAGGGAAGATCATGCCATCTTCTCAGGTCATCTTCAATCTCTTTCTTCAGAGCTTTGAGATTTTTTTCAAACAAGTCTTTCACTTGCTTAGTTAGAGTAACTCCTCAATATTTTATATTGCTTGTGGCTAATGTGAAGGGTGTGCTTTCCTAATTTCTTCCTCTGCAAGCTTGTCATTTGTGTATAGGAAGGCTACAGACTTTTTTGAGTTAATTTTGTATCCAGCCAATTTGCTGAATGGAATTTTGCGGGTCACTTATGTACACTATCATATCATCTGCAAACAGGGAAAATTTGACTTCCTCCTTTCCCATTTGGATACCCCTGATCTCCTTTTGTTGTCTTATTGCTCTGGCTAGAACTTCGAGTACTATATTGAAGAGATATGGAGAGAGTGGGCAGCCTTGCCTTGTTCCCGATTTTAGAGGAATTTCCTTGAGTATCTCACCATTTACTTTGATTTTGGCTATTGGCTTGCTGTATATAGCCTTTATTATGTTGAGGAAAGTGCCTTGTATCCCCGATCTCTCTAAAACTTTAAACATGAATGGGTGTTGGATTTTATCAAATGCTTTCTCTGCATTTAAGGAGATGATCATGTGGTTTTTTATTTTCAGTTTGTTTATATGGTGGATTACATTGATGGATTTCCATATATTATACCATCCCTGCGTGCCTGGAATAAAGCCTACTTGGTCATGATGAATGATATCTTTGATGTGTTCCTGCATTCGATTTGCAAGTATTTTATTGAGTATTTTTGCATCGATGTTCATAAGAGAAATTGGTCTGAAATTCTCTTTGTTGAGTCTTTGTGAGGTTTAGGTATCAATGTGACTATGGCCTCATAGAATGAATTTGGTAATATTCCATCCATTTCTATCTTTTGGAGTAGCTTGAAGAGTATCGGTATTAGCTCGCCCTTGAAAGTCTGGTAGAATTCTGCACTAAAACCATCTGGCCCTGGGCTTTTTTTGGTTGGGAGACTATCAGTGATTGCTTCTATTTCTGTAGAGGAAATGGGACTATTTAGCTTGTTTATCTGTTCTTCACTCAACTTTGGCAAGTGAAATTGAATAAGAAATTTGTCCATTTCCCTTAGATTTTCAAATTTTGTGACATATATGCCTTCAAAGTAGGATCTTATGATTCTTTGTTTTTCTTCAGTGTCTGTTGTTATGTCTCCCTTTTCATTTCTGATTTTGTTGCTTTTAATAGTCTCTCTGCCTTTTAGTTAGTTTGGCTAACGTTCTGTCTATCTTGTTGATTTTCTCAAAGAACCAGCTTTTGGTTTTGTTGATTCTTTGGACTGTTTTCCTAGTTTCTAATTTGTTAATTTCAGCCCTGAGTTTGATTATTTCCAGGCGTCTACTCCTCTTGGGTGTTTCTGCTTCTTTTTTTTTTCTAGGGCTTCCAGTTGTGACATTAAGATGCTTATGTGCTATGTTTCCAATTTGTTTTAAAGGCACTTAGTACTATGTGGGTATGTAGTTCCTTCATTTTCATTAAATTTCAGAAACTCCTTGATTTCTTTCTTTATTTCTACCCTGACCCAGGTGTCATTTACCAGAGAGTTGTTCAGTTTCCACGTACATGTAGGGGTTTTGTTATTTCTGTTGTTGTTGAATTGCAGCCTGAGACCATGGTGATTTGATAGGATACAAAGTATTATTTCAATCCTCTTGTATCGGTTGAGGCTTGCTTTGTGACCTACGATGTGATCGATTTTGGAGACTGTTCCATGGGGTGCAGAGAGGAAGGTATATTCTTTCCTGTTTGGGTGAAAGGTTCTATAGATATCTCTTAGATCCATTTGACCCATGGCATTGGTTAATTATGATATTTCTCAGGTTAGTTTCTGTTTCAATGACTTATTCATCAGTGAAAGTGGGGTGTTGAAGTCTCCCACTATTACTGTGTGGGGATCGATGTGTGGTTTAAGCTTTTTAGCAGATCTTTTACAAATGTGGGTGCCCTTGTATTAGGAGCATAGATTTTCAGAATTGTGATGCCATCTTGGTTGACTTTACCTTTGATTAGTATAAAGTGTCCTTCTTCATCCCTTTTGATTAATTTTGTTTCAAAGTCTATTTTGTTCGATATTAAAATGGCTATGCCTGCTTGCTTCTTGTGACTATTTGCTTGGAATATTCTTTCCAACCTTTTACCTGGAGATAATGCCTATCATTATGGGTGAGACGTGTTTCTTGAATGCAGAAGAATGTTGGATCTTGTTTATGTACCCATTCAGTTAGTCTGTGTCTTTTTATTGGAGAACTGAGACCATTGACGTTGAGAGATATTAATGACCCGTGACTGTTAAGAATCTTAATTTTGATGTTGTTTCCAGTCGAGTGTTTGTGTAGTTGTGTTTTTGCCATGGGATAGTTATCTATTTCCTGAGTAGTTTTGGTTGTAGCTTGACCCTTTGGGATGGAGTTTTCTTCTAGTACCTTTTGTAAAGCTGGATTTGTGGATAGGTACTGTTTTAATTTGTTTTTGTCATGGAATATTTTGTTTTCTCTATCAAAGATTATTGATAGTTGTGCTGGGTTAAGTAGTCTGGCCTGGCATCTATGGTCTCCTAGGGTGTGTAGGATCCCTTTCCAGGCCTTTCTGGCTTTTATGGTCTCTGCTGAGAAGTCTGGTGTAATTCTGACAGGTTTGCCATTATGTTATTTGTCCTTTTTCCCTTGCAGCTTTTAATATTTTTCTTTGTTCTGCATGTTTTGTGTTTTGATTATTATGTGACTGGTAGTTTTTCTTTTCTGGTCAATGCTATTTGGTGTTCTGTAGGCCTCTTGTATGCTTATAGGCATCTCTTTCTTTAGATTGGGGAAATTTTCTTCTATGATTTTGTTGAGAATAGCTTCTGGGCCTTGGAGTCTGATATCTTCTCTTTCTTCAATGGCTATTATCCTCAGATTTCTTCTTTTCATGGTGTCCTTGATTTCTTGGATGTTTTGTGTCATGAGTTTTCCAGAGTTGGCTTTTTCTTTAATGGTTGCTTCAAGATCTGTGATTGTATCTTCTTGACCTGAGATGCATTCTTCCATCTCTTGGATTCTATTAGAAAAGCTCACCTCTGTGTTGCTCGCCTTCTTCTCTGAGGTCTCACGTTCTCGTTTTTCTTCTGTCTGTATGTTTATCATTGAATCCATTTTCATCTTCAGATCTTGAACTGATTTTTTTATTTCTTTCATCGGATTGCATATTCCTGAGTTTCCTCTTTATAGGTCTTCAGAGCTTGAACCGTTTTATTGATTTATTTCATCTGGTTTTTTGCATTTTCCTGAAATTTTTCCAGTTCCACTGTATTGCTTCTTTTATGTCTCTCACCTGTTTGGCTGTATCTTCCTGCATTTGATTACGAATTTTATTTGTTTCCTCCATTATCATCCTCATTACTAAGGATTTGAGGTCATTTTCTTGTATTTCCATTGTATTTGAGTTCTCTGGGTTGTTTTCTTTGGGATAGCTGGAAACTGGAGATGCCATGTTGTTTTGGTTTTTTTTTGTGTGTGTGTGTGTGTGTGTGTGTGTGTGTGTGTGTGTGTGTGTGTATGCTTTTAGGCTGTCCTTTAGACATTTTGCCATCTCTGTATCTGTTGGGTAGTCCAGAGTTGGGTGGAGGGAGTCTGATGATAGATTCACTTGTTTTCTCATGATTTCCCTAAGATGAAAGCTTTGATGCGTCAGTGGTGTGGATGGCAGGAAGCTAGTCCTGTCGTTTTGGACTCTCACAGCCAGTGATCCTCAACTCCCCTGTACTGTTGGTCCTACAATCGCTCTGGGTCTCTGAATGATCGTTGGGTCAGGCCAAGGTATCCACAGCCTTCTGTGTCCCCTGCCAAGTCCAGCCAGCGACACTGAGCCTGAACTATGCAGCGAGCTCAGCTAGATTCTCAGGGCCCGAACCGTCTGCCGAGCTCAGCTAGGGACTCTGGGCCCAATCTGCACACTGAGTTCCCCTAGGGACTCTGGCCTCAAAATGCATGCAGAGTCCAGCCAGAATTTTTGGGCTGGGACTGCGCACAAAGCTCAGCTAGGGGCTTTTGGCCCAAAGTGCGTGCTGTGGTCAGTTATAGACTCAGGGCCCGAACCATCTGCCAAGCTCCGCCAGGAATTATGGATTCAAACTGCGCACTGTGTCCTACTAGAGTCTTAGAGCCAGGACTGTGCCAAAAGCTCAGCTATAGTCTCTGGGCCCAATCTGTGTGCCAAGCACAGTTAGGGACTCTGGCCCCAAACTACATGCCGAGCTCCACCCGAGTCTCCGGGGCAGAATTGTGCACCGAGCTCAGCCAGGGACTCTGGACCCACACTGTGTGCTGAATTCAGCCCGGGACTCCGGGCCTGAACTGCGTGGAGAGTACAGCCAGAGTCTTAGGGCTGCCGAGCTGTGCACAAAGCTCAGCTAGAGTCTCTAGGCCCAATCTGCCCGGCAAGTCCAGCTAGGAACTCTGGGCCGAATCTGCGTGCTGACCTCAGCCTGCATCAGCACCCCAGAACTGCTCACTGAGCTGAGCTAGTGTCTCCAACAGAACTGCTTGCTGAGCTGAGCTAGTGCCTCGGGTGGAACTGAGAGCTCCGCCCAGCCTGCGTCACAGCAGTGGAGCTGCTGCTGAGCTGAGCTAGCACCACGGCTGTAACTGAGCCCTCTGCTCAGCCTGGGTCACAGCAGGGGAGTTGCCGCTGAGCTGAGCCAGTGCCTCGGGCAGAATTGCTTGCTGAGCTGAGCCAGCATCTCCAGGGCACTGCGCACTGAGCTGAACCTGGGACTCTGGGGCTGAACTGTCCGCCGAGTCCAGTTTGGGTCTCAATGCACCGCACGACCCAGAGTTCCCTCTCCTGCAGCAATTCCCACTGGCCACCACACCAATCGCCTCCACCGGAAGGCTCCGAGCTACAAACCTCAGCCACCACCACTGCTGACACTGGTGCCACTGCTGCCGCTGCTGCCGCCACTGCCTCTGCTGCTGTTGCTCCGATCTGAGAAAAATCTGCGCTCCTCCCGTGTGTAGGGGCACACAGGTCCTCCACACCCTGTTCCCTCCAAACCGTGGAGCACTCCTGGTGCCGTGATGTGGGGACCTCGGTGTTCCTGGTTCAGAAATCTGTGCAATTCCCTGAATTGTTCACTGGAGCTTCCAAACACGGTCCACACTGCTCACCGCCATCATGGATCCCCAATTTCTCATTTTCTTAAGTCAATTACATTGACAACCAAGTCAAGCCACCACAGCACAGAATGTAAGGAAAACTATTTTCTTGGTTATGTCTGGGTACTTTCCAAGTGTGAGGATGTGGTGAGCTTTTGTATAGATGGGCACTGCTTAATCAGCTGGCAGCCTGCTGTTAAAGCTTGGCTGCCATTCAACTATTGGTTAGAAGCAAGAACTTGAGAACTGGGCATGGTGGCACACACCTGGAATTCCAGCACTCAGGGGGGCAGAAGCAGGCAGATCTCTGTGAATTTGAGGCTATCCTGGTCTACAACATGAGTGCAAGGCAGCCAAGGCTACACTGACAAGCTATGTCTCAGGAAAAGAAAAACAACAACAACAAAAGGAGAAGGAGGAGGAGGAGGAGGAGAGGGATGAGTTTGGATTCATGTGAAATAAATTCCTTAGTAAGTTTATTGTATAGTATATTCATATTGCTGTGTAGGAATTCACAGTGCAGAAGGAGATTTGAGTCATCTTCAACTCACTGTGTAAAGGATAACTATGCTGTAGACTTCAATGTTAAATCATCCAGTGCAGGGCAGGATGTCACTCATGTACTAGCTCAACAGTCCAACTGACCATCTTAGTAAGATACCACAGACAGTCCAGAGAAAAATAAGGGATAAAAGTATGACTCACACAAAATTTAACACAGTGGTTGAAAAAGTTAATTCAGTTGTAAGAACTGCTCACCAAATTGGACTTATTTTCTGGCAGTAATGAAATCTACCTTAAGGACTGATGCTGAACACTTTTAAATGTCTCTCATCATACAGCAAAATTAACTTCTTTATCTGGAGTGATCATATGGCCCAGCATGCATCCAGTGTTCCAATGGGAATCCAGATATAGGATTTTCTGCATTTCCCATTGTTTATTGTTATTCATAGAGGCAGAAAAGTATGTTGAGCTAGCTTAGGCAGGTTCCATATAAGGCCTCTAGTTTTAGAGGCAGGTAATTATGAAACTGGACCAAAAATGATTCCACTACCCAGGCAGCTGCTGGAGGCACATTTACTAGCTCTGCAGAAAGCATGGCATTTCATTCATTGAGATTAAATTACCATGGTTCTAAATGAATGCAGCTCATTCTGGAAGCTGAGTTTTCTTTTGCTTATATAAAAAAAATCAGTGAAATAGCAGCTAGAAACATGCTCACTCTGTTAGAGGAGTTTCACAAACAGGTATGTGATACTACCTTTGCAGTTAATTCTAATAATTTCATTTTTCATCTAATTTGCTGAATAAAATGTCACTTTGGACTTCATCCTGTTGCATGTAAAAGCATCCTAAGGGTGCTTAAATATAGGTAAAAAGTTTAGCAATGAGGATGAAATTATTTTTTAGCCGTTAAAAAAAAATAAATTTAAAACTTAGTGGTGCTCAGCCTCATTGTACAAACTGTTTCCTAAAATAAGACATTTATGAAATATAAATGCATGTCAGTTCATTGGGAGACACACACAGCTGAGATGTATTCCATTCAAAACAACAGAGGTCTGTTTACCAAGAGATTCAAAACCTTGGAACTTACTATTGCATGGGAGAGGAAGGAGAGAGAAGGGGATTATTTCCAACTAGAAATCATTGAAGTAGGCAGGGAGAATGTGTTGGCTCAATGAACCTGAGTGTGATTAGATTCGTGGGTGAACCTTTGCTACCAAGATAGAATAAATTAATTTCCATACATGCATTGCTGTGCTGTGCATGTGTGTGTGTGTGTGTGTGTGTGTGTGTGTGTGTGTGTGTGTGTGTGTGTGTACGTGCCCCCCAGGTCATCTTTATTTCGTGTTATTGCTGAACTTTTACTTATGTATAAGAAATTATTTCTTTGTCTTTTGGGGGTTTGGTTTTTTGTTTGTCTTGTCTGTTGTGGGTTTTTTAGGAAGGGTCTTTTAAAAAAAACTTTTGTCTTTCACATCTATTTTGTCTTCCTAGACATTGAACCATAGTAGAACTTTATTCTATTGTTGTCCTGAGGCATGTTTATTTTTCAAAAGGTTGGGGGAGAATCATGTACAGGAGATGTTGGGGGAACTAACCCACAAGTCTGGGGCGATACCATGAAGGAGACTCTATGGAAAGGAAAAGTCTGAGAGTAGATTTCCTTAACCCTTGAACCCCACGGAGCCTCGTGAGGCAGGGTGGCTATGTTCAGGTCACTGTGTGACTCACCTGGGAAAGGGAGAGTTTTGGAACTAGTTGTGCCCACCAGTTACTCCGACAGGATCTACATTCCAAGGAACTTCCTGGGGGGTTCAGCGGCCTTACAGGGAGTTAAGTCAGCTTACAGGCTTTGGGATTCAATGAGCCATCATGGTGGCACATTCTCTTATTCTAGATTTGACATAACTAAATGAGCGTTTCAGCACTCGTGTGCAAAAGTTGCTACTTTCCTCTCTGACAACAGCAATTGTCAGGTTGTAAATGTTTTTTTACATATGGGCTTTATTTATAATAAATTACATACAGTAAGAATTGTTGCAAAACAATCAGGAAAGCCATATGTAAAAGTTACATTCAAAATGTTTAGCTCATTTAGATAGATAGGTAGGTAGATAGACGTGATTATACATTCTGTAAATATAAACGTAAATAGATAGATAGATGGTCCTCAAAATCTTCAGAGAACTATGGAATATGGCGTTTAAAGATGTTTTTATTAATTTAAGGCCTTTTTGACATGAGGCATGTCAGCTCCTGGCCACATACCTAGCCTACCTCAACAGAGATGATCAGTATCACAAAATCTTCTTTGGGTGATAGTTTCATTAACAGCAAGCTGACCACTGGGCAAAAGGGCCCCACTCTCTCTGCAGATAATATGCTACCCAAAATGGACAAGACTTGGACACAGACTTAATTGACTGCCAAGCTCTACCATGATAAGATAAGGAAGTCCTTCATATTTCCTGCTTCACAATTATGTCTGGCAGAAATACTGGGCGGGGACATGAAAGATGGTGCTCCAATGTTATAGAGAGAGAACGGGTGACTAACCAGGCAGTAAACTGTCTCTGTCATCTCTTAGTTAGGTTGTAACTTCTATTCTCAGATGGAATCTTCCATTTAGAAGCTCTCCACCAAATATACAAGTTCCATGGGGACAAGGCTGCCACTACCTCTGTCAGGCGAATACATCTAACAGTGAGAAAGGGATGTTTGTGACCTGCACACATCAGACACCACAATCACCCTGGATACAGTCATTATGTGTACATCCCACTCTCCTCAGGGAGATCCTTTGGGGCCACATCCTTTGCTAGGGTGTAATTTCTGGGTGCAGACTATGTTGCAACTGTGTATAAGCTTTCTAGCAAAACTTAAAGTAGATTGAATTTAAGCATCAAGAAAACAGTGGCATTTTCAAGGCCTAATCTCACCTTAATTATTTGATTATGTCTAATTTCATTGAGAGAGACTATGTAATTTTAGCTATGGTGATATTGTTGTTTTAGCTTCTAATGTGTGGCTAGCATCATCCAAATCAGAGGAGGGCCGACCCAAACTGTGATGTTGTCTATGTGTCCCATTCCTATGTGCAATTTGTCAAAAGCAGTGGAGTTTGGAGTTAGGAGCATACACGTGTATATGGAAGCACTTGGAAGTCAGAAAGAAAGAAACTTAAGGGCAGGATTCCAAAACGTGGGGCCCATTTCCAAGCTGGGTATATATGGACTCATTGAAAGGCAGAGGCAAATCAACAAAATCTAACTGAACCTTTCCTTGTCACTCATCAGCCCTTGGACAGAAGGCATTTCAGACCATTTCCATTTGAAGTGCAGCATGTTAAAATGATAAATATTTTAGCTGTGTTTCTTTAAAACATATCTTTTGCAGTGTGTACTTACACACATCAAGTTCATTGTCTTAGTAGAAAAATGTGTTCTATTTCACCCATGCTGAATTAGCACGTTCCATACTCCAGGTGACTTGAGTGACAAGTGTAAAAGCAACAGTTATGGCAAAACAGATGTTATAAAATCAATGCCTGTGGTGTGAATGGAATGTTCTAAAGTGGGATGGTGGTGATGGCACTATGCTGTAATTTTCCCAAAGCAACAAAAGTATGCATTTTAGGCAGGCGAATTTTATAGATTATATATTATAATTTAATAAACTTTGTTTAGGTGTGCAGAAATATATACACATGCACACATACACATGGATGTATATGCACACATACATACACACAAACACGTATATAGTCACACATGCATGCACATATATGCACATATACACATACATATGCATATATACACATAAACACATGCATATTCAGAGAAGCACACATGTATGCATATATTTACACATGTACAAACATTCTTAAACATTGTCTCATTCACACATCCATATATGCATTCATATGCACAGATGCATACGCACATACTCTCATGCACACACACGTACACACATGCTTACAACTGTACACACAGAGGAATAACAATCTACAGCAACCACTAAATCTTAGCATGGGTGAGTTGCTATGCTGAGTATCAGCCGTGGCATCACATGTAATCGTATAGCCCCTCACAAATTCTGGTGTCTTATGAGTGAAGGTATATCAATGAATGGGAGAAACTTACAGTTGCCACACTTGACTTCCCTGCTACCTTACTTCTAATGAATTAAAAATGCCCCATCACTGAAGCATTATGAGTTACTGTTGAGAAACAGCACGGAATACAGGAGCCAGCATGATTGGCTTCAGAAGCACTCTGGTTATTCTGAGGACATGCTGCATCTCTTATGAAGTGGAAACTCTCTGGTTACTGTTGCCATGTTTTTTCCTGCCCAGCACCAGGGTGCTGCTTCCACTTTCTTCCTCGGAGGAGTCTGTGGGTGTAGCAGCTTCACTCCTTGTAGCTGTGACCTTGATGAGAAGGAACAGCAAACCCAAGAGAGATGTAGGACTGCTATACACAAAAGTTCTAACGAGCCCAACTCCTGAGGCCTGTAGTTATATCATGATGCTGCAGGCTATTTTAAAAATTAAATGACTTCTATTAAAATCTAGTAAACAGAAGAAACAAAGACAGTTCCTTAGCACTTCTCGTAATCCGCATTTTCTGTACTGTGAAATACACTTACTATGACTCCATTTCCTACAGTGTTCATACATGGAGACGTCAGAGCTCAGGAGGTCATACTGAGGTCCAAGGAACAGAGAGGGGCAGAGGTGAGAACAAAGCAGAGAGACTGCAAAACAGAGATTGATTTGAATCACGTCAGAGGAGGTTAGATGAGACATTTAAAAGACCATTCAATTAAAAGCTGTCTAAACCACTAGATTGCATTGACAGTACAGACATCACGATATAAGCATGCCATAGAAGACCATGAGTATAAATAGGCAGCTTCCTGGTCTTTTCGTGCCTGAAGCTGAAGGTTGCACTTTTCATGTGTTGATTGCATGTGCTGAAAGGGAATTTGTTTTTATTTGTACTTAATCATTCCTACTGTGTACCGGTGGTTTGGCTCCACTAATTCACTGGTCATTTCTGATCATGTGGATTATGTTTTGGAAGCAGCTGGGCTCAATTTATTTCTAGTAAAGCACTCAATACCATTGGCAAGATCAGCACTTACAACTTAATTACCTTTATTGAAGGCATAACCCACAGCTCTGCTTGGGATTTCTGCATTTTAACCCAGTTAGGGAACAGGTGCATGTACTTGCCACAACCTTGGCTGTATTTTATGAATGGTCTTAATTATCCTTTTTGCACAAATACATACATACATGTGCCTGTTTCTCTTTTCTCTCTTCCCTTTCTTCTTTGTTATAAGCCACAATTGAAATATCAAAATACTTTACCTAGCATTTACTCATCATAACATTGCAGTGATGTTTTATGAAGCAATAATACAAATCCAGAGTGAATTAACTATGGGGCTGATGGGTCATTTTCCCCACTAGGATGCCAGATTATTGTCACATAAAACCGTACAACAGGAATGTCACTGGCAATATACAGTGTCCTTGGAATCCATTTTAACTGGAGGGTTTGAAAATAAGTTAAAAGTGAAAGCGATTATGTACCTGAAGAAGAATTGTGGGAAAATATTAAATCACCAGAACCACAGGGTAATAAAGGGGGCTTAAGAAACCGAAGCGGATGTTTGCATTTCTCGTCTTTGCTAATTCTCTGGCATCTAACATCACTAGGCACAGACAGCTTCAGACTCTCTAGCACGGGAGAGCCCAAGCAGAAGACTAAATTGGAGCAGTAAATTTACGAACTTTATGTTCATGTCCAGTCACAGTCTGGGAAAAAAAACATATATGTGTTATCTGTGCTTTTGGTCAATTTCTAGGCACGTGGAGGATCATAGTTGACTGCAAGGCCTTAAATGTTAGCTGGCATGCGATTCTCCTGGCCTGCACTCAGGGCCCTACCAATGTTTTATGTCGTCACCTGCTGCCTGCCAGATGTGCTAGGACTCTGGCGACCCCAGCACTCTCTGTGTCGGCTTCTCTCTGTGTCGGCTTCTCTCTGTTCTCCCCTCCCTCTATCTCCTAGGAGCCCCTTTCTCTCCCTTCATGCCCCCACTCTGCCCTTATGGCTCGCTCACTGCCTCTACCCCTTCCCCCAGTACAGTTCTGTTTCATGGCATAATTCCTCAGGAGGTATACCCTGGCATGGGCTGACCAAAGTTCCCCTCACATCACCATCATATATCATAACACTTTATCACTTTCCATCAGCATAAGCCTCAATTTCTTAGAAAAGTGTCCAGCGTTTGGGTTTGAAGAGCCCAAGGACCAAGCATTAAACATGGTGACATCCAACCTACAGCCTTTGGACTGATAAAACATAAGTGCAATTATTTTGCATGACACTGCAGCCTTTTGAGCTGTGTGCAACACCTTCTCCTATGTAACAATTCTTGGAGCAATGACTCCAGTGCCCCCTCTGTCAGTGATTGAGCAGGATTTGGGTCCAGAAGACAGCTTAGGCTCTGTAGTTTCCCAATGAAGTGAGAGGTGTGAAGCTGTTTCCACATCCTTTTTTTTCTTTTTTTTTTTTTTTAATCAGCACAGTGCTTTACCTATAAAGCAGTTCAATAGGCAGGGCTCTGAAAGGTACAGTGCTCTCCTTGCTGGGGGACTCACTCACCGATCAGCCTTGCTCTAGGGCCAGAGAAGCCTGATGTTGGGGAGCCTGCAGGTACCCAGCTAATGATGCTTCATGGAACGGGGCCTAAGGCTGTGCCTTCAGCATCATGACTAAAGAAGAAAGGCTCATTTGCATTGGTTTGAATGCATTAGTAATAACCCCAGAGTACCCAAGATGCATCAGTGTCCCATTAAGGAAAAGAAATTAAAAGCATTTACCCTTGTAGAATTTTTACCAAGAGTAAGCCCAGATTGGAGTCCTCTACCTCTCTGTGTGTGTCATCTTTCATCTCCATCTTCCTGTAGTTTAAGTGCAAATCTGTGCCTGCCTAAATGTTGTGTTGTCTTAACTATCTCTGTGTACCCAACAAAGGGCTTTGCTCTGTGTTTGTTAATTGAACAGCACAGAAAACACCACAGAAGGAAAAATTGAGAGACACTTTATAGATATCTTTGACAGAGCTTTACAAGGAATGAAACTTTATTGACTGGCTCAGATAATAAATGAAAAAAAAAATGCTATCAAGCAATATCTGTTTACTATTTCCAGCAGTTATGGTGGATTTCTTTATATAAGGCCACTTTGATTCTATTTTATGTTTTCAGCAAATGATTATTATAACTCACATGAATTGCTCTGTGGGTCAAGGACACTGAAGACTACATAATGTTAATGCTATATATGGTGGTGCAGTGGTGAGGTAGAAGAATCTTCGGGCTTTATGGCAAGCCACTCTTACCCAATTGGTGGGATTCAGACTAATGAGTGATCCTCTCTAAATGGACGTGGATGTTGCTTTAGAGGATGACACCCAGGTTGTCGTTAGGCCTCTATACATGCACACATATGCACTCACATACATAAGCACAACCAAACCTATGCACGTGCATACACATGCGTGATAGTTTCTTTCTTTCCCACATGATATTTTTACTGATTCGCTGAGGGTTTCACATCATGCACTCTGATCACAATTCCTTCCAAGCCTGACCTAACTTGTCACCTCACCCCACCAGAAGAAGTCAAAAACAGAAACAAGTCCACTTTGTGTTTTCTACGCACTCACAGAGCATGTTCAAATCCTCAGTGGCCTCCCCCTTAAATAGAACTGGGTCCTTCCCCTCCCACACCTGCACCAGAAGCCATCAATTGTGGATAGCTGCGGTAGACTTCCTATCAACAACTTTGTTGTTTGCGGGATTGTAAGGGTGGGAAAAGAGGTTGTCACAGAAGCCTTCCATGTCCCTCACTCTCAGCTGTCCATCTTCAGTCATGAGTATCATAGCAAAAATAGACTCCAGGTGGAGGTTCCTGGTCTGTGCTGCAGCCTGAAGCCACATCTATGTCTGTAGGCCATACTGCCACCCGATGCCATATTGGTGTGAATCGCCTGCTCTGTCATCTGAGGCCATGGTGACATACAGGCAATCTCTGGGTCCATGGTCTTACTGCAGCCAGGGTCTGTGTTGATGTCCATGATCCAAGTGGCCCACAAGACTAGGCAGAGGCCCGTGTTCTGTGCCGCTACCTAAATCCATGTTGATGTCTGTGGAGTATACTGCTGTGAGGGCCATATTGATACGAGTGGCCGGCACTGCCACCTGAGGCCATGTTGATGTAAGGGGTTGGGCAGCCTCCAAAGGCCTTGTCTGGGGTCCTGTTGTAGCAGGGAGCCATGTTGTTGTTCTGTGCTGTGCCAAAAATGTGTGGAGGTCTGTGATGCATGGTCCTGCTGACTGTGTGATGGTGAGTTTCTATGTTAAATTGACACAAGCTAGAGTCGATGAAGAAAATGCCTCCATCAGATTGGCTGTGGGCAGTCCTATGGTGCATTTGCTTGAATGATGTTTGATATGTTTGGGATCATCCTATAAAGGGTGGTGTCATCCTTGGGCAGGTGGTCATAGATGCTCTAAAGCAGGGTAAGAAAAGCCTTGAGGAGCAAGTCTGTAGGCAGCACTCTGCCATGGTTTCTACTGTTGTTTCTGCCTCCCAGTTTCTGCTCTGAGTTCCTGCCTTGGCTTCCTTCATTTGTGGATTTATAAGCAGAAAAATGATATAAAACCTTTCCTCTGAAAATGTCCTTTGGTCAAAGTGTTTTATCACAGCAGTAGAAACCCTCATTAAGACGGCACATCAAAAGATACAAAATAACATCTCTCGGTTTGAAGGCTTAAATGTTTCCATTGTGTTTACACTGTCTGTTTCCTATATGGATTGAACATAGTTTGGTGTTATAAAATTTGAGAGTAGAGTGGAAGTCATTGTAGGCTGGAGAAAAGTTAGAGTGAAGCAACAGTACAAAGTTGTGGTCTTAAACAGTAGATGTGGCACAGAGAACAGTAATTTTTTGTATAAATTACAGTGGTAGTAGAAAGCATTTGGAAATTTTTTATAGCGATGAAATGATACAAGTTTAAAAGATATACATGCTTATCCTAACAAACAATCCAAAGTATGTATGTGTAATTAAAACACCTCAGATGTCCCATACATATGTCATGCTTCTCTTTGTGTGTCAATTAAAAATTGTAAAATTTAAGGGCTTCAAGAGATAGCTCACTGATTAGGAACAGTTACCAGTCTTTCAAAGCAGGTGGGTTAAATTTCTAGTACGCTAATTGTAAGTGGCTCCCAACTGCCTGTAGTTTTAGGTCCAGGTCATTCAGCTTACTTCTCTGTGTTCCTCAGTACCTGTACTCAAGTGTGTGCAAACACACAGAAAAATGTCCATGATAAAGAAATTAATCTTAAAAAGTTAAGTTAAAACTGTGCTTTTTAAAATATAGCAATAGGCTCTTTAAAAAGAAGTGGTACCCATTTCAACAGCTTGTCTCCAATCTGTAGGTAGCATTGTAGAGAGGACCTTCCTTGCTCCCTTCCTTGTTCAGTCATCACTCCGTATTGATGGAAACATTTTCCAGCATGCCTCAAACAACTTGGCCAGGAAACCATTTTGGTTCGCACACCGAGAAACAAAGTGGAATGATTTCACTGCTAGGCTGAGGTTTCCAAAGCATTGCGAATAGATCCCATTCTGGCTGTTTCCATCTCAATTATAATCCACTGTCCTGCAGGCCAAATCTGAGAATGACATATGGAGATGACAAGAACTCAGAGTCCTGGGTAGTGTTCTGTCAACTTGACACAGGCTAAAGTCATCTCAGAAGAGGAAACCTCAGTTAAGAAAATGCCTCCATAAGATCAGGCTGTAGGCAAGACTATAGGAATTTTTTAAAATTAATGATTGATGTCGGTGAGGCCATCTCTGGTCTTGTGGTCCAGGGTGTTCTAAGAAAGCAAGCTGAGCAAGCCATGTGGAACCAGCCAGTAAGCAGCATCTCCCATAGCCTCTGCATCAGCTCCTGCTTCCAGGCTCCTGCCCTGTTTGAGGTCCTGTCCTGACTTCCTTCAGTGATGAACTATGATGTGTCAGTGTGACATGAATAAACCTTCTCCTCCCCAAATCTCCTTTTCAACTCGTTTTTATTAATTCATTCATATTACATCTTAATAGTTATCCCATCCCTTGTATCTTCCCATTCCTCCCTCCTTTCTGCTTTCACCCTACTTCCCTCCCCTATGACTGTGACTGAGGGGCACCTCCTCCCCCTGTATATGCTCATAGGGTATCAAGTCTTTTCTTGGTAGCCTGCTATCCTTTCTCTGAGTGCCCCAGGCCTCCCCATTAAGGGGGCATGGTCAAATATCTCCCTGAATTCCTTTAATCGTGCTGTTTCATCAGAGTAATGGAAACACTAAGACTCTGTCAATGTGTGGTTATGGAATCTCTGGTAGTTTGAATGCAGTGTCATCACAGCAAACTAGCTCCTGGAATCCATAGAAACATACCTTAGGACTTGACCATGCAGGCAAGTAAACCAGTTGAAGAATCTTAGCTCCCAGCTACTCTTTTCTGGAAACATTCAGAAAACAGCAAAGCAGGAATCTCAACTGCCAAATACTATTTTGAAATCTGGTTCTGCGACATATGCAGTATGGCTCCATATTAACTTGGAAATAGTGTTGAAATTAATCTTTATCCTTTTATTTGGGTTCCGACATGTTCTTGATGTGCAAATAATGATAAAATACCATCAGCAATTCTCATGTACACATTATCTAAGCACATACATTTTATCATACACTGATATGAGAGACACCAATTATTGCATATGTCTTAAAGGCAAGAAGAAATTTTAGTAGGAGCTGGTACTTGATGACAAATTAACATTTATATATGGAATCAACATCGGAATGGAATGGAATGGACAGAATGGAATATGGTGATTTTTATATCAGTTTTTAAAATATTAGAGACAATTATTCATTCAGGAGTCAAAATCCTCAATGTTTCTAAATTCAAATTTTATCATTTTATAGTTTGATAGAAAATACATGAAATAGACATGACTTTTGATATCATAGTTTGAAATTATTTCACATGCACAGAGATAGTTTCTTGAAGAGAGTTCTGTTAGATTGCTTTGGCAGGGTGGATTTGTGTCTTTTTGATGTTTTAAGAGACCAAGCTCCACTATCATATTAAATTCAGTAATGAATTGGTTCATGTTATAATTTACAAATGCCCCAGTTCTTGAAATTCAATGGCATGAAGCTATCAAATCTTATATGCCAGACAAATGAAAAACAGTATATTTATGTTTTTGTTTGTATTGGAGATGTGTGAATGTGAGTCCTATGAGTCAGTTATTTCCAGCAAAGTTCTTCCATGACTGTAAAGAGACAGATCAGGCAAGAACTTTTTCCTTCCCTTAATCTTTTGTGTCAACACTTACTGACTCAGAAGTGACTACTCAGGTTGATCTGAAGCCCTTCACAGGTCAAACTTGAGGGTATTTCTTGTCCATTCCTGAGTAATTGGCCTCAATGACAATAGAGTTCTCATCTGTACCAGTCAGATGTGGACATTTTATTTTTCCTTTGATCCTGTAGGCTGTAGCACGAAAATTACATCTATAGCATAAAGAAATTCTGAAGTATGAAATTATGTTTAAATATGTAGTGCCTTCTCATATTGCCTGTTGTCAAATTTCCAACTACCTTGCACTTACTCAAACTAATGTATTAAATACTTCACTTAATTTTCATTAATTTTTAATTAATTAATTAATTCTTTGGATTGGCCACTCATTTATTAGCTTTAAAGGCAATAGGAAATTATAGGAAATATGAACTTGAAATATGACTGGAGTTAGCACATTTTGCTGCTTATTTATTTTCTAACCTAATATTGAACTATGTATTTCAAACTGCTAGATACCAGTGTCCTTTTCAGTAGGAATCACACTTTATCCCATAAAGGAACAACATGCAGCAGGCTTGTGGTATGGTGAGTGAGCCACATGCTTACGTTTCTTTGAGTAGGCAATGAACATATGGCGACACAAGTGAGCAGTAGGTCTATAGTGCTGTGAGTGGGCAACAAATCTATAGTGTTGTGAAGAGACCATAGGCCACAGGCTACTGTACCAAGGGTGGGCAACAGGACCACAGTGACATGTGTGGACGCCTCCACTCTCCCTTCTTTAGTGTGGTTTGTTGTTTTGAGGATATGCACTTCTTAATCTCCTAGATATTATCTAATTTCCTTTCTTTGGGCAAGCAAGATGACTCTGGGGTAACAATGCTTGCTCCCAACAACTGTCACTTTTGTGGCTCCACAATATTGCACACCTGCATCTCTGAGATATTACTCTAGCACTGTTACTTGGAGTTTGCTTTAAAGATAATTTAATCATTATCTGAGGCCTCATCATTTCAGGGACATGTTCAGTCCTCTGTTGTAACCACTGAGATTACGTCAACCAAGCTTGAACTCCATATCAGAGCTGTGTTCTGAATGCTTTCTTTCTTTCTTTCTTTCTTTCTTTTTTTCTTTCTTTGCCTCATCATTTCCACTTTGTTTACCAAATGTATTTTTATTGTCTTTTTGTTAACTTTGGCATCTTCCATGATATTTTTCTTAACTACCTTCAAGATGAAACATGAGCCCTTGGCGTATTCTACCTGGCCTCAGATAGCACCTTTTCACTTTCTGATCATGAAAATTAATTCTCTCATCTGCAGAAAGGACGCAGGGCTAAAATACCCTGACAACAATATCCAATAATTAATAAAATCACACTTCCCATATAATTTTCTGTTGATTCTTTGATGGCACAGTGTCAGTGGGTAGTCCATACTAGCCCCACACTCCTTTGGACTTTCTGCCTAATCTTCCCTAAAGCTGTGATACCAGAAAATCTCTCTCCCATACCCAGAGTACACTCCCCATCAGACTTCTTGAGTATAATCAAGATACAAAGTATATAGATGTGCAAACAATGAAGTGTCTAGAGCAAGGTACATGTCTCTCATGACTTGAATCTTAAGAACTTATAATGCCAAGAAACAATGAAAGATAAATCCATTAAAGAACAATTTGCAAGATATTGTTAGTATGCAAAGGTAGCAATGGCTAAACTCCTGCTCCTCAACTCAACAGAACAGCTCCTACCAAACTCAACTGATGGACTCCGCCAAATTCAACCACTACATTATTTCTAACAGACTCAGCTGATAAGCCACTCCTTCTAAACTGTTTTCCAATTTTCAAGAAAAAAAATGACACATTTTGAGTAATTGGTTTTCTGCTATGCTTATCCAAAATGGTGAAAGTAATTCTTTCTTTGTTAACCTCGTAAATTGTAAGATCAATTAAGAGCTCCTCTAAAGCTTTGATCCTTTAAGACAAAATGCCCTGTTTCGCTGGGTTCTCTCAGTTATTTGCTGTAATTTCTATTATACAGAATGCTGTTTTGTCTGCCACTGATGGAGCGCTGAGAGTTATAAACATTCCCAAAAATTCTGTACAGTAGTTATTCTGCATGCCAATCAGCTGTATTGATTTCCATATTGACTGAAGAACTTGCTGCTACTTGAGATGTGCCAAGTTCAACTGTTTATCACTCATCTTTTCAGCCAGGAGAACTGAATTGTGGCATTTATAAGTATTTACTCTGCTTTTTTATTTTGTTACAAAACTTTATCCAGCTAAGTGATACTTTTATGTAAATGCTAAAATGAAATTTTAAAGAGGTGGAGTAAAACATCCATGGCAAATTTAAAAGTGAGGGCGTTTAGTGACATCCGAACTGGGCTCTCACATGACAGCACCTGTTCTGTGAAGCTAGGTGCCTAAGAAAAAATACACACACATAACTTTTAAAGGGACACACTTGGGATCTAGCATGTGTTTGTTTTCCTATTAATATAAGTGCTATTGGTCTTTACAATAATGAGGAACAGGATAATTTCCTGGCTGGTGAAGGTTTCCTTATGTCTGTGGGAGATAGGCTAAACAATGGCATGACATCACATCTCTAACCAATACTAGAGGTCCTGGAGCTGAAGCAGTGGGTCACCTTCCTGTTCAGCTTCCCCAGAACCAGACACAAGAGTTTTTGACACTTCCTATCTCATCCTTCTCAGTTACATGCATATCCATGTCCACCTCAAAGGAATCTTTTAAAAAAGTATTTATTTGCTTGAAACAATGGTTCAACTCTATGGTTGAATACACTGGTGTATAATTTGTGGTGGGCTGGGTCTCCTGTCTCATTTTTCATCACAACTCTCAAGGAGTCCATGTCCTCTGTATTCCTTGGGCTGGATGTGTTCCTTGGAGCAATTCTGCTTTCCTGCTGTCCCCTTGCATTTCCTTCAGTATGTCCAAGGCTTTTTACAAAGCCCCAAGCTAAACTAACTTTAAGACATCATCTTGTCTCCTATGTTCAATTCTAGATTGTCAATCACTCAAGAGTCACAGAGCAACAAAACATGGCATGACATAACTGGCCTGCCTGCTGCCATATGGCATGTGGGCATGTTTCATCAGACAATCTCTTTGGTCTTTGTTTTTGGAAAGGATGTCTGCCCTGATACTTGGCTTTGTCAGAATAGAGTCACTGTGTACTGCTCAAAGATCTACAGCCATGGTTCAGCCTGACAGTTCTCTTGAATGTGGAGAAACTCAGACAATCAAAGACTATAAACTCTGGAAGATCTTCCTGTTTTACCACATTCAGGAGCTGACACGGAAGCCCATGTGCATCCCATGTCCCATGGACTCTGGCAGAAGGCCACGGGATGCTGATCCAGAAGCCAAGTGGTATTCCCTGAACCTCTAACTCTCAAGGGTGAGGCTATCCTAAGGTAATGTCCTCATTCAAGGGCCGTTCAACATCCGGCACCTACAGGTGGTGGAATTCACACTCCTCAATACACAGATGAGATTTATGACTCCTACAAAGGGCTCTATCCCTGTCCACATAGGCAAGGCTTCCCACAGTGAGCTTCCCTGGCTTCTGACTGCCCTGTGTCCTTCACAGATGAGTTTCCCCCCCCCCTCCTGCTGTCCAGTTATTTGGTGCATTATTTCAAACGTCTTCTTTGTTGAAGACTTCATTTTTACTGAGATAAGTATAGACGCTTTGCAGTGACTTTTAACATTGCCTATAAGCCAGATTGATTGATCTATAGGATTTTTCTCACTTTCCTGCCTACACACTTCTGTGCATCTGTCTCTATCTCACATCTACTCCCTTAAGCCCAGATAATCACATTTTGTTGATTTGTCAAGAGAGATCACTAACTGGCTATTTTAGGATACTTTACTTAAACCATCACAAGGTCACTGCCCTGTCCACCTCTGGTAGTACAGGGTTTTAATGTATACCTTGTTTATATGCCTAACTTTCTGTTTTTTCTTACTTATAGGTACTTCACAATAATTCATCTGTCTTTCTTTTCTTTTCTTTTTCTTTAGAGATGTCATAATTTTGTTTAAAAATTTTACTGTATCAGCAATAACTTGAATTTGAATTTTGTTTTGGTGCCCTGATGTCCTTGACGTGCACACACAATTTCATTTGCATGTACCAAACTTATTTATTCTAGTTTATTATAAGTAATAAAAGCTATAATAAATTTACATGATATTATCAACAAATATCTAGTAATAAATAATCTATATTAAATCTACATTAAAATATACACATATATCCCTTCCATTGTCATCAGTTCAATATGCTTTATATGATGCTAATACATTTATTAAAATTTCATAAATTTCAAATATATGGTATATATAAGCATTATGCAGTTTACTAATTAATAGTGTCTCTGTATGGGAAAATTCTATTTGATGATAATCTTCTGGGTATTTATAGAGTGCAGAAGGTCCATAGAACAAACAGAGCTTTTTTCAGGACATAACAACTTTGAAGAAATATTTAAGTTTCCCTGCTCAATGATGTCTAGAAAATGATGCAGAATTCTCATCTATCTGAAGGTCCTTGATATGATGAACCAATTCCTAAAAGCGTTATCACTTACACAGCTCAGCCTTGTGACATGAACAGTGTGTAACTGGCCCCAGGAAATTTTATAGTAGGTAATGAAATTTATAGAAGGGCACAAATACACCAGCTGTTCACACAGCAGCAGAGACCATTTTATTTTAATATACATTTCTAAAGCACTTCTTTAAAGTAAATGGGTTGAAAGCAGTACCATGGATGAAACGGTCTGCCATGAGCTAACCCAGATGTTGATCATCACAGTTACTTCTGAAACAGAAAAAAGTGTCAGATTTTTTATTTTTACTAAAGATAGTTATAAAATCTGAAAGCTAAGTATCTTGTATCAGTAAAAATAATTTTATTCTATATTAAAAGTGAATTTTCTTATACTCGTCTACCAACTTGGTTCTCATAATCTTTCTATTCCTCTCAGTTATCCCTGAGTCTTGGGACTGAGAATTCCACAGTCTCTTCTTCTTTTCACTGGACACTTGGGTCATAGAAAATGAAAACATCTAGCTTCTTCTCATCTCAAAGACCCTACTGTCTGGTTTTCATAGTGCTTTAAAAAAGCTATACATGCTAATTGAGGAGAAAAGTAACAGTAGAATCTAGCTATAAACCCTGGAGCTGCAAAAAAGGCTGGCCTGGGAAGGTACACCCATATTGCAATAATGGTACAACTATCATGGGAATAATCAATTACTTTTTGGTTGAATTTAAGGCCAGTTACAGTAACACAATTGGCTCCCTAACAAAGTCCACACATGGAGAAAGTGATGCTGTTAAGTTGTCAAAAGTTAAATCCACACACACACACACACACACACACACACACATACATATATATTTTTAAATAGTTTTTACATTTAACTATTTAATTATTTCTTTTGTTCTTTCTTCAGCGTATCACATATATGTGTGTTGGCTAATGTGATAGGGCATGTGTGTGCAGGTCAGAGGGTAACATATCTTAGTCAGTTTTCTTCTTCAACCAGATGAGTGTGGGAATGGACTAATTTGTTCAGGCTTGCTGGAAAATGTCTTTACCCACTGAACCATCTCTCATGTAGCCACAAAAATATAAACAATAAAATTCTCCAAATTCCTTCAAGTAGACATATCCTGAAATTAGAAACATCATATTTTGTTAAATTTTAAGCAAGTCCAAGGCTGTGTTTCAATATTAGCTTCTCACCCTGACCTCTACCCATGCGCCCTGGAATTTTGTTGGTGTTGCTGACTCAGTTGTCTGAGAACCGGTAATGTGAGGAAGGTTTCTAGGCTACATTTGAGACAGGAATTGGGGCTAAACGTTTTGCTACATGCACAGATAAAACAAGTCAGAGAGAACACTGGTGTATTATGAGATTCAAATTAATTGTGCAAATGATGGTCCTTTTCTTTTTGTGATAAAAATCACATTTCAATGCTCATCATTTTTTTCATATTTGGAAGAGAGTTAATGCTATGAATAGATTTAAAAATATAGCACAAGTACATCGATCCATTAAGTGTGAAAGTTACGTGAAGCAATCTCATTATAATGCATGCATTCTGCCTTCTACAAGTATTCTCAGCAACGTTTTTCAGTAGTAGCCGTCTCACATGTTTACATATAAAACATGCATTTTACTCATCATTTAGATGTTTCTAGACTCACTGTGATCTCTGAGAATAGGAACTCTATAATGTCCATGGTGCAATAGCGGCAAGTCTTGGGTAGGAGGGGTGTCTAAACCGCTTTCTGATTAGAACTGATGTCCACTACACTAGGGATTCATGGATATTCCTGGGATAACCCATAAAAAACCTATAGCTGGGGAGAGCATATGCCAAATGTGTGGAAGTCGCTGCTTTTGTTCCAAATGGTCATGATGGACCCATCACATCTTCGTATAAATAGCTAGATTGATGCCCATGGATCAGTGCTTTGGTCAGAGAAGCTGCTTTTTGCAGTTGTCAGGTATTGACTGGAGACATAGCAGTGCTATAGCATAGCAGGATTACTTTTCCTCATTAGTGATGTGCCTTTTGCAGGGACAGCTAGGCATTGCATTGGAAACTTGCTACATCTTGACCTGTTACCTTTGAAATGCAATGGATCACCATGCGTGCTTCCTCCACAATTCTCCTCACGCCAGGATGTTTTCAAAAGCATCTTAAAATCTCCAGTTACCTTTCCGAGGTCAGCCATTCATTTCCTGCAAGAAGCCTAAAACCAGGCAGCCCTAGAGATAGGCTTGTGTCACTTGTGAGACACAGGAAAGATACTAACGTATGGCATGAGCCATGAAATGAAGAGGTGTTACGGGGCGAACTACTATAATCAAGCACAGTTATGACATATTTATTAATGGAAGCTCTATAATCTTTCTTAGTTACTATAAGGATCAAAATATGTTCTTAACTTTACCTACATGACTTTTGTTAATGTATTATCACTACACAATAAGAAAATCTTTATATGTGGTCATTCACCCATTCCTGAGGCACTGAACCTCAGTTTTCATATGTGACGCCTCTACAGCTGCAGGGCGGGATGCTTGCCTTAAACAGTCTTCCATATGTTAAAGCTCACAAAAGCAAAACTGCCTTATAATTAGTCTTTATTCTGACTCTTCTCAGTGCTCTTCAGTGTTATATAAAGATCCCAGGTCCTTTAAAACCCATATCTACAGACAGCATTCCGTATGTGAGCCAGCTGCTTGCTGATGAATTCTTAGTTTTCATTGACTTAAAATGTTCTATTTTGGCTTAATCATTTGATGCAACTCCTAGCAGAATGAATTAATTACAGGTTGGCAGGTTACGCATTCTATTTCTTCTAGGATTTGCACTTACTTTTATATTGCTTTAGATGGTAAGTGTAGAGGTGCCTGTCTTGCCCACCTCGTTGCCATAGCAATATTATTACTTACTGTTCTCATGGTGTTTTTGTAGTCTGGCTATAGCATATTTCAAATGTTTTAACTTTATTTACATATTCTGCACTATATGCACATGTGCCTTTGGGTGTGTGTGTGTGTGTGTTTGTGTGTATGTGTGAGTATGCGCACACGTACATGCGCACACCATGCCATAACCTCCTCTAGCTATATCCAACTTAGACTATGGGTCTGTCCCTGAACCTTATGCTAATCTACTGTCCAGTAAGCCTCAGAGATCTTATTGTCTTTCAAGCCCTATAGTGCTAGTGTTACAGCGGATGCCTCCTTGCTCCTCTCGCCTTCCCAAGTGACTGCAGATACTCAACCTCAAGACTTCATGCTTGACTGACAAGCACTTTACTCACCAAGACGTATTCCCAACCCCAAGATTTTGGTTTTTATATGCAGCTGGCCTCCATAAGCTGGAAATTCCTATTATTGTCAAATTTTGTAAAATGTTGTAATATAACGTACACTGATACGTTTTAATATTTTAAGTCAGTTGAGAGCAGATTTTAAGAGCAAGGAGGTTCCCACTTAACGTAGTCTAAAGCCTTCTCTTTTGGGTCAGGCTGAACTCTTAGTTTTTGAATGGAGAAAGGGAAAAACAACCAGGATCTAAGAGTATTAAAAACATTGTTCACAAGAACATCTAGAAGGAAAGCCATTCTCATCAGACGTTAGTATTATGGTTTAGTCTGTGTCCTAAACATGCCTGAAGTGGATACGAGAAGTTGGCAGCTTGTTATGCCTGAAGGGAAGGTTTAGCCCGGAACACAGCTGACTGCCCTAGCTTCCCCAGTTGAGTTCTGCCGCATGTTTGACAGTGCTACCTTTGTCTGCATGGTCAACTGTGCTGCTTAGGCTTCACTGCTGGGTCTTTTAACAGGGTCAGCTTTAGGGTGCCTTGCTGTATGATGCTTCTTTGTCTGCACTTGCTATTTGAGTTTCTGCTTTTGCTGAGTTTATACACTAACTCTCTCACTCCAAACCTAAGCCACAGCTGCTATAGTTTAGTCTCTGGGCCATGCAGGACAGATATACAAGAGCAGATTGTTGAAGACTTTCTTCTTGTTTCGAGATTTTTTTTCCTTTGGAGATGCCAATTCCTATGTTGAAACTTTAGCTGTGGATGATAGGTTCTTGACGCTCAGCTCAATCGTTAACACAATTGTCACAATTTTTTTTTTGAAACAGGAACTATTAAAGTCACCTTCAATAGATCAGTTTCACTGACTACTTGATTTTAAGTACAAGCTATATTATTTATAATACCAGTTCAAGTTTTTGCCTAGCGTTTTCAATTTTGTTATTTATTTTTTAATTTTTATAAATGAGCACTTTAATGTTTGTACGGGCATTTCATCTGTGCATGTGTATGTGTACCTCATGAATGTATTGCCTCCAGACCCTAGAATAACTGATTGCCTCCCATGGAACTAAAGCTACAGACAGTTATGGCCTGCTACGTGGGTGCTAGGAACAAATCCTAGGTCCACTGGAATATCCACCATTGCTATTAACCAGTACGTCATCTTTCCAGCTCCAGCTTCCATTGTCTTATTTCTCAAACTTCTACTCAATCCAAAAAACATATGTTTACACTCACTGTAAGCATTTCCCCCTAACTTTATGACAAACGCTTCTTTGCCTGTTGAAATATCTAGACCATCTTGGGATGACTCTGGATGTACATCAAACATTTCTACTTCTTCATATGTTACATGGCATGAGTTTTGTTCTTTATGGCATGACTGACACATTGTACACTTATTGTGTCACATGCTCATGAAAGACACAAATCTCATTTTTCTATAAATAATGGCTTCAAATTACAACAGCTGGTTCTAATTGACTTGTGCTGGGGGACAGATAAAACATCAGTTGTTTTTGTGATCTGAGAATGCACTTTCTTTGAACACAAAAATTATGAGTTATTTTATAGCAATTCATCTTACAACTTCATAACTTGAAACACCATGGTGTCACGTCTCTCATTTCCAGTGACCATAAGTTTAATAGTGTCCTCCCAGCATAATTGTGGATCTGAGTCCTTCATGAAGACATGATCAAGAGATAATTTATATCTACAATTATCAAAGACGTGGCTGTGGCTGAGAATCCACTTCCAGGGATGCTATGCCTTTGGCATACATGTCAGCTCTCAAGGTTTCTGTAGGTTGCATATGGCATGACGGTGGACTTTCTCCAGGCTTAGTAACCACAGTGGAAGGTAAATGCTGAACAAACAGCTCTGATCTTCACAGTGTAATGTCAGAAGTGGCACATCAGTGCTGTAGGCATACTCCATCCAATTTGGAGATATTGTGGAAGGGAATAATATTGAGTGTCCAGAATATGTGGGGACATCTTGGAGGTTGGATACAGTAGTTCACCATTCCACATATGCAAAATCATTCATTTCTAAGACCTTCAAAAATTCTATTCCATTTACAACAACCAGGGAAAATGCAATCATCGACAGATGGACAGATGACTTCCTCTCTTGTGATTCAAAGCAATCTTCTCAACTGTCTCCTTGCATATCAGATGCAGCAAGACGGATGAATATGTTCCATTCAGAAAGTGTGGGAGGACAATTCATTTCAATCTTGATTTCAAAGTCTTCATAGGATGGTGAACTTATTCTAGAGCTTTCAAAGTTTTATTTCACCCCCAAAAAAGATGAATCCTTGCCTCTGATGTTTATATCATATTTGATTTGATTTGGCTCTTACAAGTCAACTGTATGGATCACCAGGCAAAGTTATTGTTCTTCTTTTCATCATTGTCCCATATGCTCCTGGGATTCTTCTCTTGTGTGTGTCTGCTACTGGAGTGGATAGCCTATCTGAGACATTTAATTTGTTCTTCTATTACCTTCTGATGGTTAGTTAACCAAAGCCAATAACAGGCATTTGGGAGCTAGGTGGTGATAAAAGAGTTTTGGGACCATCTTCTCTCTGTTCTCTTTTGTTACTTGCATTTTGAGAACTATTCTTTAGCATGACATAATGAGTTTGAACTTCCAAGAGAGAAGATACCATGGCTTTCAAGTGCTATTTCCCAGAGCCTTGACTTTTCATCCGTACTTTCTGTACACTATGTCCTCTTTAGAAAAAAAAAAAAGCTCCCTCACTAAATTTAAATTTAAATCCTCTTTAAAGTCTTACTGTTTCCCAATAACAACTTGAGAGATAATCTTGTCCCCTGCCCCTTTCCCTTTCTTTTCCTATTCAGCAGGATCTTAGGTTCATACTTATTTACATGAATATACCTAATTTCTCAGTATGTGAAAACATGGATTTGTATGTACGTAAACAGAACAATAAAGGAGAGGGAATCACATATAATTATTTTCTGTTGTGGGTTAACCTTTCAGAGAACAAGGAAGGTCATCCACAGAGTAGGATATAGTTAGACACTGCTTTGATTGTTTTGAAGCACTGTTATTGCAGTACAAGGAACTCTTCCTTCAGATTGTATTATCTCCCATATTGAAAATATCATGTATGTGAAGGAGCAAGAGTTCTAAGCATGTCTTCCAACAGAAGGGATTAAGGCATCATACAATATGAAGGTGACAGAGTGCCACAGGTATCTCGTTTGGGATACCAGAAATTACAGACAGGAAGAGACTGGAAGAAAG
Organism: Acomys russatus; assembly: GCF_903995435.1. Taxonomy (NCBI): domain Eukaryota; kingdom Metazoa; phylum Chordata; class Mammalia; order Rodentia; family Muridae; genus Acomys; species Acomys russatus. Next base: position 11,605,287 of record NC_067163.1, on the reverse strand, counting down.
TAGACAGTCTACCATGTCTATAAGATTCTTAACATTCTAGATGCATTATGATGAAGCTGAAAACTCATAGTCCAGGCCTTAGCACCTTAACAGCTGGTTGGTGGAATTCTTCTGTGAGAGACCACACCTGACACCACATCATAATCCACAGATGTTTCCTGTCACCTACCTATAAACAAGGGAGAAACAAGGAAGCAGGGAAGGAGTTTTCATATCTCCTCTTTTTCAGTCATGATGGGCACATCTCACACAATTTTTTTTCCATTTTGCTAATTGGTTTCCATGTGTGTCAAGTCATAGAATCACTCAGATGTGACAATCTATTGTCTCTCAACTGCAGTCTTAGTCTCCATGATCGTACTGAGCTGAGAAATAGGATACTTAAAACAAAATTCTCATAAGGAAAATTGTATATTCCTTTGTGCCCAGTCTATGGAATAGAAATTCTAATCTGTAATCAAGATGAGACGACACAAAAGAGTGGTGGAAGGAGGAGGAGATACAAGAATGGGTTAGTTTAAGTTGAGGAGTAGATTCACTAATCTACTTTTTTTCTATCTTTCCTGTACATTTCTATATTCCCCCTTCTTCCTTTTCAACCACTTTCTCCAAACAGGATGTCAATGTCCAGTATGCTGTGAGGAATGCATCCTGTCAGGTCTGATCCAATGTCAGTGTCTGGTTCTTTTGTTCAGAAAGCATATAATTTCTCACAAGCATTATACATTCCTAAAATTATAAGAGTATAAAAGGTGTGTGTGATGCATAGAGCAATTAAGGCTGGATTTCTGGTCTTTGTATGAGCAGGAAAAGAAGACATCTGTAAATCTTCGTTCATACCACATGAAGAATGGCATATAATAGTAATTTGTAGAGGTTCTTTAATCAACAAGAATCATTGTCTGTGCCCAGACATTCACGTTTCAGCCACTTTCAGAACTAGTCCCATATGGTGGGATTAGCAATACAAATTACCTGCTTGTTCTGCAGTTTAAATTCTTCACATTCTGACTGTAGCCCCTCCCTCATTCCCTCCCAATCCCCACTCCCTCCCTCCCATAGCCTCAATTGTCACTCACAAGATATGTATAATTCACTGATATAGAATTTTTATATAGATGCAAAATAAGTTCTAGATACAGTGGTATAGAATTCAAATGTAAGATTATTATTCTATATTTTATATGTAGTACCCTAATATGAGCTATTGTACCTATATAACTCAGTTATAATACACAGTTTACTTCCAATGTTTTGAAAATGCTATCAAGCTGCTTAGGAGAAATAATTTATTCAAGTTAAATATTAGTAGATTGAATCACAGTCTTGTCAATTGCTAGTTGACTTTTATCACAAGGATATACATCTTAGGTACAGCAGATAGATATTACACTATAGAAAGACAAGGTCTTCCAAAACCCCAGAGACATGCAGAATATGACATTTAAAAATGTTTTTATTACTTTAAAGATTCATTGACAATGAGACAGGTTAACTCTTGGCAACACCCAGCCTACTTCAAAGAAGATGATGAGCATCAAAGAACCTCCTTATGGAGATGGCTTCAAATGTGGCTAACTACCCACTGGACAAAATGTCCTCATTTCTATCACAGACAGAATTCTGCCAAAAATAAGAAAAAGAAAAGGCAGGCTTGGATCCAGGCAGAGTCATTGGCCAATCTGCCAAGACAGGGTAAGCAAGTCCTCAATAGTTCCTGCCTCACAAATATGTCTGTCAGATATATTGGGCCAGAAGGCTGAAGATGATGCTCCAACATTATAGAGAGTTTTGGGTGACTATTCAGGTAGAAAGCTGTCTCTGTCATCTTTTCATTTGGAAAGCTACTAACCTGCACTCCTGGCATACTCAGATAATCAAGTTTACTTTCTTTTCAAGTCTCTGAGGGAGTTGAAGACCAGGTAGCTGAATTTTACAATGAAGCTTAATTTTTTAAGTGTTAAGATGTTTTTAGGTCTAGATAGGTATTCTAAGTTGATGATGGCAATATGTGATGGAGACTGATTTACATTCAGAAATTTATATGCACCAAGATAGGAAAGATGTCTTCTTCAAGGCTGTCAAATACAAATAGACAAAACAATAAGAATGCAATATTTATGTAATTCCTGATTGTGTCACGGTTCTTCTTGCCATAGAATCTATTGTATATATGTGTAATAATATAAATGTCTATGTACAAAAATAAAATAATTTCAAAAATTAAAAAAATACAGCAACAACAAAAATAAAATAATAAAAAATATATATATATATATAGGTTAGTTTATTTTTCCCAATTAAAGTAATGGGCAAAACCAAATCATGCTAATCCCCTGCACACTTGTGGAGATAAACAGTATAAAGCCATATGTGTGACATGACATTATTTTTTACTATTGTTACAGAAAGCTTGAGATACATTTACACAGAAGAGAAACACAAAAGGTTCCCACTGGCTTAATTCTCATTTGCTGCCTTTTTTATGTATACCCAGCTGAACATCTGCATTTGCACAGTCACAGAAATGTGCACACACTCATACAAATAGACATACCTTTGTGTACACACACACGATGTACACACACATGCACATGCATACACACATGCACACAGACAATCATGTTAAGTAGGAAAAACTTTAAAAGAAGAGCAAGGTTATTAGAAAGACATCATTAAGAAGGAAAAGTGGGGCCAGTCACGATTTCAAAAAGAATTTAATAACAATGCTATTTCCTGAGCTGAGCATAATGAAAAGAGTCATGGTGGATGGCCAAGGCTCTAGCAGTAATACCAGAAAAACTGGGCCTCTCTGCTGGAAGGACAAGTACACTGAACAAATCTGAAGCCCACAATCAAGTGATGTACTGAGGTTTCAAAAATAGAAACAAAAAACAAAACAGAATCACTACCTGCTTTCCCACCTGGGCACCACATGAGATGATTAATCAATAGAAGAAAACAATTTAAACTCTCTCTCTCTCTCTCTCTCTCTCTCTCTCTCTCTCTCTCTCTCTCTCTCTCTCTCTCTCTCTCTCTCTCTCACACACACACACACACACACACACACACGCAAACACACGCGCGCGCGCGCGCACGCACACACAGTGTTTACAGCCTTTGATAGCCGGGAATGTTGGGACTCTTGCTGTGTATGCTCATCATGGACATTAACATGTGAGGCATCTGGATCAGCTCTGCCTGTGATAACTCGCTGCCAGGGTTCTCACTTCAATTGTGCTTACTTTCTCACTCTGATATTCGTGTGATAATGAAGTCATTTTAACCATGTGATGAATTAATTTTACTCAGGATCCTCCACCTGAGTCTTCAAGGGAAAAAACCCTAATTATTTCAATTTAGGCCCTTTTGCATTGGTAGATAACAAATCTACTGACATGCTCTAACTTCCATTCATAAAATTGAACCCTTAAGAAACCAAGTTTTGTTGTTAAATTCAGATACTCCAAACTGGCTAAGGAGTGAGATATTTTCTACATGTGTGTTGGAGAGTAGAAAGTGTGCATCTATTTAAACACTTACTCTGTGCTGAGCACAGTGGCCACTTATCCATTATTATGTGAACCAAATTTCTTCCAGATCCTCCAAGGCAAAGGCAGTCTTTGTTTCCCCGATGAGAGGACTAGAAGTCAGAAAGTTACATAGTATCTCACTGGCAAACGTGGATATTATGACATGTTGTAAAACTTTCAATGATAGATTGGCCATTATTTCCAAGAGCCAGATAGGAAGTCTTTAATTAGAGTTTTGAAATGTGCTAGATAATTCTCAATTTTATTCACCTAGGTTAGAGAATGATCCAATTAGGAATAGAGTCGGTCTTCTGAGTAGACACATGGATAGTTGAATATGGCTCTCCGTAATAAAGTCAAATGGAAATCAGCCCCAATGCCTGCTTACCCTTTAGTCTGGTACAGCCAGCAGCTGAGTCTCTAGCATGTGATGTCATCCATGAATTGTACTCTGTGATTAACAACACAGTGTACACCTGCTGCCTGCAATGCTGCATTATGCAATATTAGTACAATAAATAAAATATTATGCAATATTTGCTAGTGATTACTATTTTAATTAGCACATGATTTTGATTAGCTCAAATTATACACAGTAATGCATGCAAAAATTATTTTCAAGCAAAGAAAGATAAGAAAATAAAAGAAAAATAGCAAGAAAACTTATTTATAGAAATTGAAATCCAATAGCTAAAAAGTAAGATGATTTAATATCAGACAAAAAGCAAAATGTAATGAAAAATGATATATTATCTCTATGTAGATGCAAAAATTGTTTAAGTTCCAACAGATTGTAAGGATTTGAGGACAACCCTTCCATGTGATTTGGAAAACACATTGAACAGTGAAGATATTCTTTTTAAGTGACTCAATAGACACTGCTCTCAGAAGACAGTACAGTCTTCCTCAAATGCAAATAAACAAAGCAAACACAGGATCCAGCAAGCCTATTTAGGGTGCACAGAACATCCAATAACAGGAAGTTACAATCCTGAGAGTGGTGGACCCTATGACCATGGCAGTGTAATGCAAAACTGCCAAAGTCACAAAGTCAAGCAGCCATCAGAGAACTAAGAGGTCAGGAAATGTCCCTACACACATCTACTTCAATACATAACTGTGTTATGCAATGTATAAACGGATATCTGTGTTCTCTGTTGTTTTCAGTCACTGAACAACACCTTGTTGATTCAGTGATGGAACTTACTATATAATTCTTCAAGTAATAAATATAGCATTTTTAGTTTCTACTAGCAGAATTATTGTCTAATTTACAGGGTTGTTTTCTGGATGCTTATTGCTGTTAGTCTTTAAACCTTGGGTTCCAGCTTAAGGTATACTATTCTAGAAACTCACAAATCTACAAGAATGCATCACCTTTACCCTAGTCCCAAACAATGAAAAAAGCTTATAACATACTGACCCTGATTAATTAATTTCATGATGTATGTTATTTTCATATTTGACACTATTCTTTCTCCATGCGGCACTCATGTGCATATCCAGGCTGGCCTTTTATCAGAGGTTAATATAACAAAAACATGTTGATGGTAATCTCCTTCATTGCAATCCTCAAATCATTTTTAATTCAGGGTTCACCTTACATTCTCCTTCCCTCCTTCCCCCTCTTCCTCCCTCTCTCCCTCTTGCTGTCTATAGTCTCACTGTGTATCCCAGACTGCTCTTCAAACATGGGACCAAGACACTAACCTGTGCTGATTCATACCAGGCATCATATATTACAGGTGTGAGCCCTCCGGCCTGTGACTTTCCCTAGCATTGCATCACAGGTAATCAAATTTTATTAAAGGCTATTGTTCTACATACTATGGGTTAACTTGTTGCTGCTAAGGAGTCAGAATAATTTTTATATATTCATATCCAATCTTCTTAGTGAAGTTTTAAGATATTAGTTGGTTATTTCTATCATTTTATTATTCGTGCATGGGAAGCTGCAGAGGTCTTACTTTTCCTTTGCCTGTTTATAACCTACCCTGTACACATTCTGAATTTTTAGAATATTTCTGTGAATAAAATACTGGTGTCTGCAAAACTCAGACCTAAGACCTGAGAAGGAATGGAATGTTTTGAAATCACAGCCCAGGTTATTCTTAGGGAAAAGGCTCCATATAACTTTTAGGATTTAGGAAGAGAGTACCCTCTTTCTACAGTCTGGTTTCCTTCATTTCAATACCTGCACTTTTAAAAGCAACTTACTGTTACTATTCTGCTTCTTAACTCTGTTAATTTCCCTTGTGCATTATCTTGTTCTATTTGTGAGTTTGAACTTTGAGTCCTGTGTTCACATTTGGTCAGATTCTATCTGAAAACCCCAAGGGCGTGTTTCCCTTCAGAAACCATCACGGTTTCCTGTTTCCTTATATGATCAGTAGTGAGCCTTATTGGTTTATGTGGTAAGTTACTTTAGGAGATAAGAAAGCATGGAAGTGACCCATGCTGCAGCATGGTGGGCCAGAACCCACATAAGACCACCATGGGTCCGCTGTTCCGGGAAAACACATCTATTTTGAACACCATTATTATTTATTTGTGGCGGTGCTGGAACCTTGTGCGTGCTAGGAAGCATTTTGCCACGAACTTCCATCCCCAGCCCTTGGTGCGTCTCTTTGTTTCAAATCTTCACTTTGAGTGTATCCTCAAATCTGAGTTTCTCTGAGCCTCTTTGCTATCTAGCCCAAGTCTCTTGTCCCTCTGCACACACTGTCTCTTCTTGAACACAGAGGAGCAAGGCATTCTCAGGACAGTCCACATTTTGACCCACATTTTGAGACCTCACTGCTTTTCCATGTTTAGTCCTTAGTTGTTTTCATATGTAATCATTGAGGGCAAGTATTTACTTAAAAGTACATTTGTTTATTTGAATCACATTTTTGTCTTGAGAATTAAGCATCCTGATCCTATGTAATTTTGTAAGAGGAGAAATAAATAGCAGAGTAATTTTTGCATGAAAATTTATAATTGCTAAATGTTACCCTTCCACTGGTGTTTTGGTGCCTGAGTTCATTAACTACTGGGAAATGTAAAGATGTAAAATGTATCAAAAACATTAAGAGATGCTCATATTTCAGCCTGAGCATCTCCTTCCTCCGAGTCCCGTGGTACCCTGTGTCCACTGAGGACTTGTTTTTGCGGTTCAGGATCTTTAAGGGGCGGGGCTACATCATCTGACAGGATGAAACCTCTGCTTTTGAGTGAGGAGAAAGAACACGTTCTGACTGCCATGATTATAAGGGACATAGGGCTTGATCATTACCTTTTAACTTGGAAATCAGTTTTGAGAATGAAGAGCCAGCCCTGCCCAAGACAAAAATTGAGACCTCACATCCTCACATGTGAATTATCTATTTTAGTTGCTTTGCTTGAGATCTGTGTCATAGTCTTTTCATTATTATTTTCCAGCCAGAAAATAATCCCAGCACTCAGGAGGCAGATGCAGGTGGATCTCTGTAGGTGAGTCCAGGATAGCCAAGGCTACACAGAGAAACCCTGTCTTGAAAAACAAAAACAAAACAAAGCAAAATTTAGTTGTGTTTTTGTGCATGACTTTTTTTAGGTGGTAGGACAGTTTGATGTGATGGCATCAAATTTTAGCATATCTAAAGATTTTCTTCAATAATACAACTAATAATGGACAATTATACTGAGGAAGAAATGCTTCATCGGACATTATTTTATGTGATGTGGATTCGATGGAAATGGAGTTATTTTTGAAATACAATCTGCCTACGAAATTGTAATTTTCTGTGCATGAGAAATTCAACTAGATAAAAATTGACATTATCCAATAAGTAAAGTTAATTCTAATCTCAGCCTTGGTACATTTTTGTGCCTTCCATTTCTTTCCAGTCGTGAGTGCCCATTTTTAAATAGAATGTTACTATGGACATTTCCCAGTGATAAAAACTGACATTTTAAAAATAAGCTATAATATATTTTCTATTTTTAGACTTTGCTTTTTTAAAAAAAATACTTTTCACAGGTTTCTGTCTTTGGTCTTTGTATAAATTCATTAACTGTCTTGGATTGGAGAGAAAGTAATTACTTAATAAATTATCAAATGCAGAGCTCCAAAGTGAGTTGGTTGAAAATAAAACAGTCTGGGAACACAAAACACTTCATGGCTTATCCACCTCTATTATAGTGATGTCCTTAGGATTAGGCCTTTGATATTTTGAATAAGGAAATTCATAGGAAACATATTTTAAAGGGACTCATGTGAGATTTCCTTTTTCCACAAGTCACTATAAGGATGTGGCTCAGTTGCTTGTGTCACATGCATGTAGTAGGTGACACCCACTGTACTCCTACTTCTGAGTGTGCCTGTGATACTGTTTCAAGGAAGGAATGTTTAGCTGAAGAAGGAACATGGCAGGGCCTATCCTGTGGGCCAGAGACAGAGTTCACTGAGGAGGTGAAGACATGTGCATCAGAAGTTCAAAGTCACCTTTGAGTACACCATGCGTTCAAGACCAGCTTGGCACACTTGAAACCTTGTCTCAAAAATCATAAGCAAATAAGACAGGTAGAAATATAATAATAGTTGCTATGGTCTCCCATCACTTCTTCCTACTGCACACCTTAAGTCTTGACATATGCAGCCATAATGGTTGGAGCTGGGCCCATCCAATTTGCAAGACTTTATTTAAAAAACACACAGCTGTCTTTGACCTCAGAACAATTTATTATCTTTCAGGAATCTTCCTTTGGCTCTGGTCTGTGTTGAATGAAGGATGTCTGCCTGTCTTTTTTGACCTAAATTTCCCCAGGCAGCCTTCTGCACTGTCCATAGACTGTCACAGTGGAAGCCACAAAGTGATGTGAGGGGATTTTAAATGACTGTGTTCACTCCAGTGAATCTCAGAACAGATAACCCTGAGGAAGGCTGATGTCAGCAGTGGCAATCCTGTCAGAACAAAATAATTAGTCATTGCTCCTTTTCACCACACGGGCTTCCGTAGGGAGGTGGTCATGGTAAGAAATATGCAAACAGGGCCAACATTAGGGAGTGTTTCTATATCGTTTTGGCTCACGTCTTCCATGTTGTATTTGGAATTTGGATCTCTGTGTGTTCTCTTGGAGCTCACAGCTCATTCTGATCTTTCTTTCTGATGACGCCTTAGAGGAGGCTTGCTATGGCTCATCTTGTCAACTTGACTCAATTTAGAATCACCATGGAAACATACCTCTCTGTGAGCCTGTGAGACTGTCTCCAGAAAACTTTAACTGAAGAAAGAAAAACAACCCTGAGTGTAGGCAGGCCTATCCTGTAGGCCAGAAGCAGAGACTAAATTAAAGATAATGTGGACTGGGGAGAGGGCTATCTACATAAGAGCATATGTCCTAATCCTAACACCAAGGATCAGAGGCAGGTGAATCAGAGGAGCTCGCTGACCACAGAGCCAATCCCAAAGAACAGCTCCTGGTTTAGTGAGAGAGGCGAGAGAGTACACTCCTGTGTGCATAACAGTACAAAGTGAGTCCAGGGCAGCTAAGGCTACACAGAGACACCCTGCCTAGAATAACCAAACCAACAACCAACCAAACAAACCTACTGGATCACTCTCCAGTGATCATTAAGATAGAGTCTCTCCGTTGAAGCCAGAATGGGTTTCTATGATATTCCCACAGGCAGGATTCCTGTTTCCATCCCTCAAACGTTGGGATTACAAGTGTCAGCCATGCCCATGTGACATTTATGCTAATGCTGGGGATGGGAACCCTGGTCCTCGGGCATCCATGGCGAGCACTTTTTTGACTGAGCTTTCTCCCAGCCTCTATCCTATTATAATGTTAAAATTTTGATTTAAAACTATGTTTAACTTAAACCTTACTATAATTAGGGCATAATAACTAGGGTACCTTTTGTATTCACACACATTAATTTCATAAATCTTTACTTGAATTAAAAGAAAACAGAATACTCCTACAGATGTGCATACTTATATGCACATATATAAATGCGAGTGCATGTGTGCACACATAGATAGATAGATAGATAGATAGATAGATAGATAGATAATAACAGACCACCAATACTCTGTCTCTGATTTCTAATATCAGATGTATTTGTTAAGTTGTCTCATTCTTGTTCCCGTGCCTTCCCATTATAATGGACTGTCTGGAAGTGCACACACATAGGCATGCACGTCGTCCTGTGTCTTTCTTTATCACTCTCCACTTTAGTGTTTGAGACAGGTGCTCACTGATCCTCAGGTTTACTAATCATCTAGACTGGCTGGCCAGCAAGCCCTAAGGACCCTCCTGTGTCTGCCTCACCATGTTGAGTTTTTTGTGTACAATGCACCATGCCCAGCCTTTTACATGGGGAGATGGGCATCTGAAATCAAGTCTTCATGCTTCGGTAGCAGAAAAATTACTATCAGAGTCATCCCCCACAACCTCAATAGTTGGGATTTAATATTAACAGAAAATGGGCACTACATGAAGCAATCTAATATACCATTAGACTAAACAAATGGTATTCTGTGGGGAATTTATGTGACTTAACGTTATATACATCTATGTGTTTAGTAATTTGTTTGGTAAATCATTCAGACTCACTGTAGCTACAGTTCAAATATGTGTACAGAACATTTGTCTATACCAGTGATAAAGGGGGAAAGCATGTGAAATCATGGCTTTCAAAATATGCTGATGTACAAACATGAAACTAAGTTATCTGTGGGTCTCTATCATTACATATTCCAATGTTTCTTTTCATTTCTATGGGGTTTCTCTGTGTAGCCTCGGCTGCCCTGGACTCGCTTTGTAGACCAGGCTGGCCTCAAACTCACAGAGATCTGCCTGCTTCTGCCTCCCTGAGTGTGGCCCACTTCTCATAAGCTGGGAGAGAAATGAATCATCAGCCTCTAGGAATGGCTGAATAGCATGGCATGTTCCCCGATGCCCTTTGGGAGTTGAAGAATGAACAAAAGAAACAGAAGAAGGATATTAGGATGTTGCTTTATTTTTTAAAAAAATAAAACCTCTTTGTGATGATGAGAAAGCTGAGTACATGTCCTGTGTATAAGGGTGGGAGCAACAGCAGAACTGTAAACCCAAAACTGAAGCAAAAAATAATGATTGTATGTTATGTTAAGATCTTCCAGAAGTGACCTTAAGTTAAAATTTTATCGCAGTGCTTCAAGAGATAAGCCTTTGTTTAAATCATCTAGGAAATTTTAGATAAAAATCACAGTGAGTATTTATAAAACACAGAAGCACACTGTAGTTTAAACAGTGAAACCAATAGATTTTATGTAGGTTTTTGTTAGACATGTTGAATATAGTCAAGTGAAGATTCCAAGTGATATGAGTCCAAACTCAGAATGTTTATTTCTATGTAAAAGGTAGGAGAGAATCCATCAGGATGTAGCCACATTATTTAATGCAAATGATTCTGGTGGGGTAATTCATAAACCTGTCATGTCTGTCTTAACCTTGATTGGTTCAGTAAAGTGACCTGGTCACTCTTGAGATGGTGAATTCAAACTGATCTATCAAGGGATTCAGTGTTGTCTCCTAGTGTGGACGCCATTTCCTAAAACCCAATTCCTGCCAACCAAGAGTGGGTCTCACTCCTTGTGCCCAGGAGGCATGGCACTCAGCTGTGTGTGTTCTCTGCGGATCAGGATTCTCTGTGGCCCCAGTGATTGATCGTGTTCTCCCTCAGAATGAAAAAATGAACACACCTCTTCATCCTGTTGTCTCATAATTGTACCTCTTTATTTCTTCACTTTACATATTTTGAACAAATTTCTATTAAAGCTTCCTCTTGTCGTAGATACCCAAGTCTAATTTGGCTGATAGATGATAAGACCCACTAAAACAATCCTTAAAGGTGTGTTTGTTTCAACTCTATGTGTATGGGTGTCTTTGTCTGTGCACTACATTCTTGCTTTGTGCCCTTAGGGTTTAGAAGAAGTTGTTGGATGCACCGGAACTGGAGCTACTGGTGTCTATGAGCTATGGGTTCTGAGAACTGAATCCTGGTGCCCTGGAAGAGTAGTGTTTTTAATCACCATCCTTCTAGTCCAGTAAATCCTAATGCTAAAATATACTTTTAAACTACTTTCTCCTGGAAAATTCATTCAATTCATTAGATGGGCCATCATATGAAACTCTTCGCATATGGAGTAATTAGTTCTGGGGTTTAGTTTTCTTCCAATTCTAGATAAACATTTCAGATACATAAACAATTATTAATCCTCTAAGAAATAGAAAAAACTATCAAAATTTTTGGGTAGTTAGTATTTGATCATCTACATTCAGGCAAGAAAATAATAAAATTCCCATTTACTTTAAGCTTAAAATAGCTTACTCAGTCAATTTTCTTATTTAGTAGAGGTATTAATTGAAATTAAAAATGCACTACTCAATCTAATTAATAACTCTCTTGGATGGTGTTTTAATTTTGCAAAGTATGTTGAAGGGTTCCATGAAGAATTAGTTATGAACAGGAGCAACTTATTCATTTTAAGGTAGATACATTTTATTACATGAAAAAGCCCTTAAGAATGCCTAGACACTAATTAGGAATATCAGATCAAGAGGACCAAAATAATCACCAGTCTCCAGGGAATTTACATGGTGGTTTGATGCACTAGACATAGCAGAATGTTCTTCGTAGCACAGCCTGGCTTCCAACAACAGTCTTTGTAGCACAGCCTTGCTTTCTCTCTCCATACCTGGTCAGCATACTAATTCTTCAGCTTTCAAGTGCTCTGATCACATGCATTCAGTCCCACAGATATTAATAGAAGATTCATTTTCAAATAACAGAGCATTTTCCCGTCCCATAATTAATCTCATGTAATTGAACTCTAATTCCAATTATATTGCAACTACGGCATCTCTGAGTGTCAGTTTAGCCTAAGAAGTTTGCACATGTTATAATTCAACATTACCCTGCCTATGGAAAGGGGATTCACATGGCTGGCTTTCTTCTACATGTTTATTATGTTCTTCAGTTATCAAAAATTGCATTGGAATACTTTTGTTTGCGCTATATTATAACATACTTTTTGAAATTTTGAGATGAATTTATGATAATAATAGTTTTCCCCAATAATTTTTAATTCCCACCACAGTACCCTTTCTAGGACTGTTTGTTCCACATGACTCATATGAATGAGTACACCCCACCTCTTTAACATTATGCCCATTCTCTTATTAGTTTAGCTGGATTGGAGCCCATATTGTTGCACACCTTCCTGACATTTTGACTGTGAAGGCCAAACTGTTATGCATAGTTTTGAGAGAGGCAGTTTGGCCTTTAGTACTATTTTATCCTTTCCTGCTTGTAGCACTATCCTGGAAGGCTTCTGTGTCAGACAAGATGTCACCACACCGGAGGGAGCTTCGTGTAAAGATGGCGGAAGATGAGTGGTCCATTCCACCAGCAAGGAGGTAATATGCTTCCAAGAGCTCAGGCTCTAGTGAAGTAATGCAGAAAAAGTCTCAATTTGGGGCAGCCATGAGTCTCTTTGTTTCCTGTCATCTTTATTGATTTTTATTCTCACTAAACTTGTTCTATTCTCTTAAAGCAATGCTTACTCCATTGGATGCAAATGTTCCCATGCTTTAAAGCGTCTCAGTTCTTCTCAAGGTTGAGGGTCTGCAAACATTCCCAGTCATTCTGAGAAAGGCAGTTGTGGTCTTTGTACAGGTCTTTGTTCCTTTTCCCTGCTGCCTCAGGACTTCAGTGAGAAGTTTTAGAGTATTGCAAGGTTTAGGGGGGAAGGTGAAAAACAAAACAAATACAAAAACTTAAAACCTGTGTTAGCTCTTAGCCATTGTAGTAGTAAAAGCAACACACATAGATGAATATAGAGGTTTCAGGAAGACTTGAATTAGCCCTGGATAGGGTAAGGTGAATCATGGATAGTCAGCCTAACCGATTTTATGCTCAATTCTAAAGTCCATACAGGTAGTGGGTTAATTATAGATATCTTAAAGTCTGATTAATATTTGTCTTCTATACCAGTTAACCCAAGGGGACAGACAACATGTGTTGTTGTGAGGCCCGTGTACTAACGTAGTAACCTGAGTTCATACATAAGCATGCTCATTTTATTTATAAGGTAAGACTTAAAACGTCAATGAAAATACCAGCTATATTGAGGATGCTAGTAAAACTTATTCCAGGTTTGCTGGTTTTCTGAGGTCACTGGGATTGTCTTCCTGAAAAGAATTAAATCTGGGTCTGTACTCTAGTTTTAATAGGGCCCCAGATGCGGCAAAAGCCCTACTGTGATCATTTAGAAGGAGGTGAAATTCATTCATCTCGCTGAACAAACATGGTAGAGACAGGAAAGGACAAAAGAGCATTTATTCCCAAATCCTAAAGCTAAGCTTGTCTTGTAACTTTTCTGTTTCATCTATTCTGTTACCTCCGACCCTACCCTCCTGACACCCCTGAATGTTCCTGGACCATCGCTAGACAACAGACAGATACTTTTCACAAAAATTGCCTCCCAAGTTGTATGCTATCTGCCTGTGACATTCCATTTTGAGGAGTGCTACTGAGGGAAACTGGAAACACTGCCTGTTTTCAGAACGAAGGTCTCCTGACAGCGGCCCCAGAGTTAGAAGTTCAGAAAACACACTTTCTGAAGTGTCAGTCTTACAAGCATGTGTAGTCTATTTTAACTACCTAGAATTTGTTTTTAAAATTAAATTGAATTTCCATAGCAAAATAATTCATTACCTTCTTATTGGGCAAATCAATCATATTTGTTTTGACTGATGCCTCTCCTGCCTGATTTAGCAGGAAAATGTTTCCTTGTTGTCCATTCTTTTGTTTTCCAGTTGCATTGCTCTAAAATATCTAATATATATGTATTTCTTATTAACATTGGACACTGCTTATAAAAGCAGGATGTTTAAAAATACTACTTGTCTACTTATTTATTTTAGGTATCTAAGGACTGTATGGCTAGGCACCTTGCTCTGTGTCCTCTCTCTACTTCCATGTCACTCAAATCATCCTAATTACTTTCACTCTGTGAGGCTGATATGAATGTACAAATATTCTGTGGACTGTATCTCATGCTTCAAAATTAATATGAATGCTAGATTACTTTGCTATATATGACACATATATACACATAAACATTTTAAGACGGTTTTCTCCAATGACTGTTTTCCATACTGTACAAATTAATTTTTAAAATTTCCAAAAATAATGTCAAATAACTCATTGCCTACAGATAATAAAGCTCAAAAATCACAAACACTTGAGATCCACAATTATATTAAATACAGTATTCCTACACTCATACAACTTAGTTCATTTTTAAATTCTGTTTATATTACATATATGAGCATTATGCCTACATAAGTATTTGTGCACCACAAACATTCATAAAGCTTTGACATTTGTGCATAGTTCCTTTTCACATTATCTAATTGTGGCTAAAATCTCTAAAGAATTACAAAGGAAGAAACGTAGACTTTCAAGAAAAATTTCCACTATTTTAAAATGTTAATAATAGGCACATTTTATGTGATATGCTAATGTGATTAGTAAAAGACCCTATGAAACAAATACCATATCCTTATTTAGTTTAGAAAGTGCCTATCTTTATTCCTATTTCAAATATAGGGTGCCAACCGAGCAGTGTTTAATTTCTGTAAGATCAACTGTAGTGAACCTGCACCTGCTGTGCACAAATAAAAGCCACAACCATCTGTACCATTCTGTATAGTGTCTTATAGTGAAGTTCTTACTCTTCTGATTTCAGTTTTAGAGGAACTCCCAGGAAAAAATATGTAATCTGCATTTCAAGTTAAAGTGGCATGGATGTTTAAATTTAAATAAGATAGCTTGTGTCAAGTTAATGTAGCTTCACAGAAAGAGAACTTCTGATAATTCTAAAACTACTTTTAAATAAGCATAGCTAGAATAGAGCAATCAAATAAAGCTGGGAAGCTTCAGGTTTAAAAACTCTGCAAAGCCAGAAACACTTTTCACACACAACTCCTAAAAGGTACTATTAAAAACAAAAAAAGAAAAATGGAAGCTAATGGTGAAAAGCAGGCGAGTTAAGGACAGGTACAGATGCAATTTCCAACCACAGTAGGATTTTTGAGAGAATAAATCAAGGCAATATATTTTGCAACATTGAAGCTTCTCTAAAATTACTTAAATATGCACTAAAATAGACATGTTTCCAAACAAACTTATGAAAAAAATATTTAAAAAGTTCTCACTGTTCTAATCGGATCCTAATAAACTACAATTCAAAAGATACCAGTTGAAAAGCTACTCCTTAGCTCTCAAGAAAGTTTAAATTAATTAAATAGAAATTACCTGAATATCCACACCTTTTCAATGTCTTTAATGATATTCCAATGTAATCAACATCCCAGTTTGATATTAATTTGACCCCATCTTCCCATATTTTAACAAACTTTCTTTCATTATGTTAGAGATTAAGAACCAGACATTGTCTTCTATAGATATATATATAAATCATTATGCATTGTGTATGTATATCTATACACACATAGATATACATAATTTTGAGATATACATGAAATTTCCACATTATTACTGCTTAATAAAGACCCCAACACAAGTGAACTTGGGAGTGTAAGTGGGGAAATCTCACAAGGCTACAAGGCTACACTCCTAGATGAAGAACAGAAGATAATAAGTGACTACAGAGAGGCGAGGAGGAGAGAATTCCTCTTTTCCAGGCATGAGACCCCTAATTGATTATTTAATACTTAGCCATCATCCCTACAGTCATATGCATATGAGCACCACTGAACGGACTCAAAAGTTGTGCTTGCATATTTATTGATGTGTACGCATGAATAATACTTAAAGATAAAGAGGTCATGAATTTGAGAGAAAGCACGGAAACATGGGAGGAGTCTAAGGGAGGAAAAAGAGGGCAGGATTATATAAATACAGTACACACACACACACACACACACACACACGCATGCGTGCACGCACACACACGCAATTAAAAAATTCAATAGTGAGATGCTTTAGTTTAAATCTAAGGTATTCTCATCTCAGGCAAATGAATCCTGGATTTCGCAAAATAAATTTGTCTGCTTTTAAAATTTAGCAGCCTTTTAAATTGCCTTCCACAGAGGGAAGTTTTCCCCAACTAAGACCTTATCTGAGAGGCGTCTGTGTATGAAGAGACTGAGTCTGCTCTTGACTTGCATGTATGCTCATGTTTTTCTTTCTGGACTCACGAACCATTATGCATGCCCCTAACTAAATCTGTCTATTCTTTCATCTGACTGAATGAACTGAAACTGCAGTGGACTGATGTGCACTGAGAGGCTGTGGCCTGGATTAGGTTTCATCTGTCCTGGCCTGGTGTTCTATTTCTGTTTTTCCCATTGTTTGTGACAAGATCCCATTTTACATCCCAAACTGGTTGCAAACGCGTGATCCTCCAGCCTCAGCCTGTCTTGTGCTGGGATCACTGTGTGGGCTGCTGGTCCAGTTATGGTGGTCTGTGATAGTGCATCTCTCTCCTTGTTTGCGGCTCTGTCCAGTGCAATCTCCTGCCCAACTCCCAGGCACTTGCTGAACTTTGAAATCATCTCCATGGATGCATCAGAGGACAGCATGCCCTGGAGTCCCCTTGGGAAACTCTAGACTTCAAATACAGAATTATTATCGACTGAAAAACAGTAAATGAAATTGCCTTGTAGCCTAGAATGCTGCCCTTGGATCCACAAGCCATCTTGCGTCAAGGCAATCTCATCGGTCCTTAATGAGTACGCTATCTCTAGGGAATAAGAGTTGCAAACTTAGAAGTGACAATTATCATTTGATGGGATCTAAAATAAATGTATGTTGGAGAACTTCAGGTTAATGCATCCTCCAATGGTGAAGATTCATATTTTATCTCCTTTAATCATTCTCTCTTTATGAGTTTAAGGAGACTCATCACGAGGTACATAATTTACATGTTATTACCAAATATGGTCCCTGTGATTTTATTAAAAACCCCTCTGAACATGCTGTTTGCGCTAATTTTCATCCTAATGGCATCATATTTCATCCAATCATATCCAAATAAATTATAGTGGAGGCATGGTTCCCTCTCAATAGCATTTATAGTGATTTAAATTCTAGAGAGGCTTCTAAGTGTTTGTAATATGGAATATTTTATGAAAGTGTTGAAAACATGCACATTTAACATGGAGAGATGCAACATATAAAATTTTCCAGTTCTGTGTGAAATCACTAATTAATTTGGGATTTTGAGCTCATAGTTGTGATATATGCACAACAGGGAACTTTCATCCACAGGAGGTGGCTGGTGGGATGCTTGTATGAAATGTGCAGCCATCAACCCGTCATCATATGGAGGCTTCCATATGTTCAAAGAGAATGTTTAAATTACTAAAGTTTATGACATCCAGATAATCGAGAAGTGCCTCGAAATCCAGCAGGTGTAAGATTCCCACTGTAATGGCCTGCTGACTTGAAAACTCTCTCTGGATAAGGTAATGTGCTGCCTCCTTAGATTCACTCAGATAGGTGGATAAATAAATGGTACCAAGTACAGGCCCACGCATCTGTATCTACATCACCTATTTAGAAGATGCGTGATTTCTCAGAGGGACATTGTAGCAGTCATTGGCAGCATAACGATAAATGTTCTCCCAGATCTTCTTTCATGGTAAGCAAAATAACCCAGACTCAGGAAGATATGCATGTTTTCTCGTATGTGGAATCTACATATAGTGTGTGTGGGGTACACGTGTCTGTGTGTGTGTGTGTGTGTATGTGTGTGTGATAAGGAAGAACGGGGAGCACAGGAAGAGTGAAAGTGCTCCCACCATAGGGCATGAGGGAAACAAAACTACGCATTTCCTCAAGTGCTCACTGTCTTTACAGCCCCAATTGGCTCCTTCTCAGTTACCATCCATTTGCTTTATTGAATGTGATTATCCACTAATCAATCCTTTCAAAAGCTGGGTATCCCCTCCCCTCTCTTCCTCCTCTTCTTGCTCTCATCCTCAGCCCCTTCTCTTCCTCCCTCCATGACTCTACCCCTATTCGTGTCACTCTACTGACTTCAGGACATATCCCTTACCCCTGATTTGTAAGTCACTACTTTTCAGAGTTTAATTCCTTGTCCTGGTGAAATTGAAATAAAAATTTAATCGAATTCATACACTATAGATGACATTTTTCTACTTTATAAAAATCTCATTTTAAGAGTGCCGCTGAGTTACAGCAGTAGAACGTGCTATTATTTATGCACTGTTTATTTAATTATCGTTGAGAAATGTATTTGAAAATTCTCCTGATTGTCACAGCTATTCTGTTTTCACACATCCCATTTGTTAGTGTTTAGAGCCTTGGTTTATTCTTTTTTTTTTTTTTTTAATGTATTCTTGAGAATGGTTACTCTTTTAATTATGCTGTAGATTAGAGAATTCTCAAGACAGCCACAGCGTTACTCTGAGCATGGCATCTTGTTGAGTGCATCTACAGGAAGACGTATTCCTCACAACTTCTGTTCTACCCCAGACTGTTTCACCCTGGAGTGGCATATGAGGGTGAATCCTCAATGGGAGCAGCACACACCCACAACACTGTTTTCAACTGATGCAAGGGACAGTGACTCTTATCCCCACTTCTGAGTGCCAAGTGTACCTGGAAGCGGCTGCTCACTCACTGGGTATGTACAGCTCTGGCCATACACCCCTGAGAGTCTCTCCATCTGGGCTCTCATGCACGCTTTGCGCCTGCATGCCTCTCAGAGTTCTTATGGCTGTGGATAGAGAATGTGTCTGCTTAGATTAATTGAAACAAATGTGCTTCTTTCTATACTGTGAAAACTGAGATTGAAAAAATAAATAAATAACCCAAGAATGGTTCTTATATTTCATGTTGTTGCTTTGTGAGGAGATCAGTTTGATTTTTACCTCCTTCCTTTTAACCATGTCATTAGTTACATCCAAAGTCATCAAACCGAATCAAAAATTCAGAAATGTGGGCTAGCCACCTATATGGTAAACATCGCACTCTTTGCATTCTAACTGTAACCTGGTCTTCACGCTCAGTTGTGGCCTGCAACCATAGAAAGGCCCCTCACTTGCATTCCTCCTCTAATGTCAGTGTGCTGGCTGCAGAGCAATTTTACTCCGTTCAACCCTTGCTCTTCCCCTATCAGCTCTCTTTTATTCTAACATTTCCCTCAGCCATCCATGGTTATAGCTGTCATAGCCTTTTTTCTATATTATTGAATAAGCTTTGCAATATTTTCAATGTTTGAGAGTAAACATCAGGTTTTCTCTCACTTATATTTCCATATAAATTTGTTGATCCATTTTTAGTATCTGCTGTACAAATTATCTGTTGATGCTCTAATAGTCTCATGTACCCCATAATTTACGCTGTGGGTGTTTGTGCGCTAACCCTTCTGCTTCATCTAGTGTTCCTTGGTTTGTAAGGCAGGGTCTCCTTATACAGCTCAGGTTGCCATTCAGATAAAGCCCGGGTTCACTTTTCCTTTAATTATCATCAGAGGGTTGTGCCTGCTTCTCTGTATTTTTCATCTCCGTGTACTATATGGTCTAACCTGCAGTCAGGGTTATTCCCAGTCTTGGGCCTTCCCACCTTTGCTGCCTCTTTAATCTGGTAGAATACTGATGCCTCTGTGCTTCGCTGGTTTTCTGGATGTGTGAAGTACTCATCTGACAGGCGTGAGCCTATGAAGCCCCTTATTCTTTAGGGACACTCATCTTCCAAAACTAAACAGTCCCCTCTGCCCATAGCTCATTATTCTTTCTCTGAAGTAGGGCAGGTTATGGTGAGCCTGGCAGTCCCTGTTCCACTTGTTAGCTGCACTCTGAGATGAGATCTTAGGAAGAGAGAATTCAATGTGATACAAGTGCATCTTTCAGCTTCATCAACTTGGATTACATTTAGAAGAATTTTCTGAAACTACCACACACACACACACACACACACACACACACACACACACACACACACACTTCTTAAATGTAAGATTTATTTTCCAGTTATATTTTGACTTATAGATTTATATCTGGACTTTGGAAGTTACAATCTTTTTCCTTCTAAAAGAACTGCAATGTTCAGATACATTTGATTGATTTGAATAATGGAGAATGAAGATGTCTCCAAGATTTCCAAGAATATTTATCTTTATAATTGGGATTCATATTCTATATATATTAAGTTGCCTCCATCTGAACATCTCAACAGAGCTAATACAGGATAGAAGAGTGGGGGAGAAGGAAAAAGGGTAGAAAAGTATTTTGAAATTGGGGTTTGAACTCAAAGGGCAAAAGGCAAAACTGTGAATGTCAAACAAACTGACCTTCAAAAGTAGCCCAAGCTGGGGAGCACATAGAATTCCACCCTGGGCCTTGGTCTCTTTTCTTAGCATCTTCCCACCACTAGGTCATCTCAGCCATGTTACTGAGAATTAACTGCTTCACTCCAGTCCACTGGCAGCCACAGGAACTCTTCTTAAGAGTTTAACATTTGCATGGCTATTGCAAAACAGCAAGGAGCAACTTAGTGGAGAAGCTTTATTTCATCTCATGTTTCTAAAAATCTAAGTCTGCTATGACTTGGGACAGGTGATGGCAGGTGTGTGGTCACTGCTCATATTTTTTAGTATATTTTATTAATTTATTCATATTACATCTCAATTGTTATCCCATCCCTTGTATCCCCCCATTCCTTCCTCCCTCCCACTGCTCATATTACACCTGAGAGTAAACAGGAAGCAGGCCAGTGTGTGAACACACAAGGCCTGTACCAGGGACTACCATTAAGTAGTACTTCACCTCCAAAATGGTACGCAACGTTCTGAAAAATCCTTATGCCCATAGTTGGAGCACACAGGCCTGAGGAGGATATTTCACGTTTAAGCAGCAATCCTGTCACAGCACTTTTAGACAATTGTGGTTTTATTTATCAACCCACATGCTTCTAACCCAAGGGAAACTCCTTTGAAAGCATGAGTACCCAGCAACGAAAGTCTCTAGAAAGTTCCAATAGCTTTGCACAGTTAGAATTATTTCACTGAAAGCCAACTTTGGGTCACATCAATAAAGTTGCACTTATCTTAATGGGCTTGATTCTACAACGAGAGGTTTTCAAGCCTAATTATTCACTTTCTAATGGGAAAGGCATTAGATAGATTGCTCATTGCATACAGGTAAGAGCGAAGAAGTGGTGAAGACCTTGCGCCCTGCATCACTGCACATTTCAAGCTTGCGTTGGCATACCTCGACTTTTATGAACCACACGCTAGTTTCTAAACCTTTCTCCAAAAGTCAGAGGACAGCTACTCCCTGCACAGATATATAGCTCATTTCCAAAGTGGAGTTTCACCATTGAAATAGGTGCTATGAGAGGAATTAAGCTTGGATCCAATAAATACTGTCTTATAGGCACTGGCTTTAATGGATTAGGGAAGGATGGAAGAGAGTTATTTCTTAATATGCTCAGGCCTACTTGGATATAAATAATAAAGTGATTAGGAAGGATTTTGAAAAAAATAAAGTGCCAAACAGCATAAAGTGCTTGCATGCGTCAGTATTTGGTGCCGCTCAGAATGGTGTGCAGACATGTATATATTTAGCTAGAGGAGCTCGGAGCTCCATAAATATCATGACATGTTGCATATTTTACAGGATCCATTAGTGATTTTCCAATGTCACGAGCCTCTAGCTCTTGATCATGTCCTCCTCTTTGCTTCTGTAAGGGTTAGTTCTTGGATTCCCATAGATCAGTGCAAGCTATACCTCCTAGAAGCTGTGAGATGACAAGGGGCACAGACAGGCTGTCTATGTTACACAACATCTACACATGCACAACATCTACACACACACAATGTCTACACACACACAATGTCTACACACACACAATGTCTACACACACATGCAGACGTCACTCATGAGTGGTATGAGCAAACCTCCTATGAAAGCAAGTGTGGAAGTATGACAAGCAACTACAAGTATGAGAGAAAGAGAAGGTAACATAGAAGTGAACATTTTCTTGTAGTTCATGAAAAGGTGTTTAAGATTCACAGTATTGTACTTCAGTTGAAGAGATCTAGAAATAAACCCTGTGCTTACGGATGGAAACTGGACAGAGTACTAAGAATCGGGGTGCACGTGGCCAAATTGGTGAAGCAGGACCTTCTTATGGGGACAGTGTGAAAAATTAAGCTGTATTTTCTGAGGTATGAGTGAGCAGTGGGATCTAAGGTCCCTTGTCCTCTAGGCAATCTCAGCTTTACCAAGCTGGGTGAGAATCTCAAATTATAGGGAAAAAAAATCTAATCAGGAAAGCAGATACATAAATATACGTACTGCAAGCCCAAGGACATCATTTTGGGGTGGGAGTGATGGAAGGGTGTTCTAGGTTCTGTGTACATTGTACTGGAGAGGTCAGCAAATTGACCACAATGAAAATAGCAAAACCTTCTGTTCTTTTGAGAGACATTCGGTTTTTCTCTTTGTGTGCATTTCATGACATTGCCCTTGTTTTTCACTTTATATACAACAGAGTATCAAATGTCTCCAAAGCTGTTAATAATTTTAGAGTCTTGTTTCAGCTCACAAGGTAACAGAGACCTAGTGAATCCCAGGGATAGTATTTATACCTTTAGGGAATAGGAAGAAAATTTTCTCATCTTTCATTTTGTCATATGAAGATGCTCAGAGCAACCTTTGGACCATAACCTAAAGACCTACAGCAATGTCTGCAGAAACAAGCTAAAAACGTGGGTTCCACACCAAGGATTCTGGGAATAAAGGAACCATTGATCTTGGGATTTTTACAACATACCTTCTAACTAGAAAACGAACACCAAGCCACATTCGTTTGCCTGTCAAATTGCACCCTAAGATCTCTGTGTTTAAAATTTGTACTTACCATGCAACCAATGTGTCAACCTGCTCAGCAGTTTTTTTGTGTGTGATATGTTTATTTTTCTGAAATAGATGAATATTTATTGAGCAAATACTTAGTGTTTTCACCACACTGCTGCAATTAGTGGCCACCTTAGAGTGAAGTCAGTGTGTGCTGTGTGCAAAGTGTACACAGTAAGCGACAGGTGGCAGACGTGACTGTTCCCTTGAACTCCAAACTCATGGGCTGGGGGCACTCAAAGCAGAGAATGTTTGGATCTCAGATACTCGAGTGGGATTGCTGCCCCTGAATAAGAGTGAGTTTGAGGAAAACTTGACTTCTGGAAAACAGTATGGTTTTGTTTAGAAAATCCCTAGCACAGCCATGCTGAGTGCTTGTTTTGACAGACTTCACCTTAGGGTCTCCTTACTCCAGGAGCCAATGAGGGAGAACCCAAACCAAGTGTAGTGTCTTTTGCTCGCAGTGTTTGAAATCATTACAGCAGAAGTCTCCATCGTCTGTAGGCATGCCTTCCACAGTCAGAATCCTCCACAAATAGGCCTCCTCTACTGTCCCCAAGCTGGTGGTAAAGTGTTGCAGGATGTTTGATCCCATTGTGAACCCCAAGACTCTGAAGTGTAAAAACTGTGTTTTTGTTTGTTTGTTTGTTTGTTTGTTGTTTGGTGTGTCTCAGCCCTAACAGACACCTGTAGCCCAAGAGATTTCTGTTTACTGGAAATAGGTGCTTGTGCTTTCGGCTCAGCCCCCAAGAGCTAAATAAAGTTAACCCCAGGCCAAAAGGTGGAGCAAGTAACTGGATGACAGGGATTAAATAGAAAGGAGGGACTTTGAGAGAAGAGTATTTAAGATGGCATGGAGAGGAAAGGAAGAAAAGGATTTTTGGTTTCTGGCTTTAGGCTTTTAGCTTTTGGCTTTTGGCTTTTTCCATCTGGTACATGAGCTGAGGAGGAAGGGCAGCTGGGTGCTTTCTCTGCCTCCCTGAGCTAACAGGCTTTCATGCCAGCATCTGGCTCCTGAGTCTTCATTATTAAAATTGAACAATTGGAATTTTCATATTTTAAGACAACAGTGAGATTGGCCTCTGATATCCTTATACTCTAGTTCCCGGCATAGAAATGAATCTACATTTTTCAAATACATTTTATTTATTCTTTGAGAAGTCCATATACAATGAACTTTGATGATGCTGAGTCCCTGTCTCCCATTTCCAACCCCTCCCTCATCCCAACCCCAGATTTCTTTAATTCATTCAAGTGTTCATAAAATTTAGAATACTAGTTTCAGTAGCTAAAGTGGGGCAAAATAAAAAGTGATGGTTAACCTAGCAGATGCAGAGGTTGCCCTTGATTGATTTTGTTGAGTATTCCTTCACTTTCAATTCATGTTACAAAACAGCCTCATGGGGTATGTATGAATTCATCAAGTTCACAGCATTTTAAAATATTCAGTCTGAATCTTATGAAATCAAATAGAGGAGCTTTGCGCTCTTAGGAGTATGTCGAAGATTCTCATACATAAAATGACAAACATCTTCTGTAAATTATGTAATTTTTTGTCTAATCAAGATATTATGATTTTTAAAAAAACACTACAACTTATATTAGGATAGTCTGGGTTTTTTGCTCTTTCCTTTAGAAAGCCATCCACAAGTGCTATTCAATATGTTTGCCACTTCTTCTGCATTTACATACCAGCAGGCTCCAAAATGTTGACAAGTAAGTTCTATTTGCCTTAAACTAAGCATATAGTGAAGCAAGACAGAAATAGACACAGCCCAGGAGCTGTGTGAGGTGACCATGTGGGAGCAAGAAGCCTTCTCAGGGTAAAGGCAGTGTCTGTCCATGGCGTTAGCCTACAGTGAAAACAAGAGAAAATTAAATTTTTATAGATCACACTTATGATAAGAATCTGTCAAAAATAGAACATCCCTCTTCCATTACTGTATAAACTATGATATTAAAGTCTTGAGTTTTGTCAGTGTTTGTGCACACTTTCAACTACTGGAGAAACTAAGTCATTCAAAGTCCACAGTCTCCTGCCTAGTAATGAATACCATACCATATTGTTGGAAACAAGGGTTTGTGTGGGCTGCTGTGGTTTTCTTCTGTTTTCAAGGTGCTGGGAAAGAAATCTCAGGTCAGCATGCTCCCCAGTGAGTTATACCCCCAGCATAGCCTAAGCTCCTCTGTGTTTGTTACATTTAGTTTTTATATGAGATGACTTTAATAAAGCCTACATTGACTATGAAAATATTCAAGGTCTGTATCTATAAAACAAATTATGTCTTGGTAAAATAATTGCTTCCTATTAAATGAAAAATACTTTTGTGAAAGTTAGTATCCTTGGAATATAAATCCTCAAAAACTGTACACACACATGCGCGCGCGCACACACACACACACACACACACACACACACACACACACACACACTCCTAAGTACACATTTAAACAGAATTATAATTTTTGGGCCAAACCCAGGGGCTCATGGCTGCTAGTACTATGTCATTGATCCCTCTCTCAGTTAAAGATTTTGTATTCTAAATAAATTTTATTTATTTAACACCCAAGGGGAAAATAACATATATTTTCATGTCTTTCTTGCTGTTTACTCAAAGTAGTACAAACAGAAGCCTTCAGTATTTGTATAAGTACTGAAAATACATAGTGAAGATTGGAAATCAAAGTAAGCTAGTTTCATCATGGGAACAAAACCCAACAGAAATGAATTTAGAAGAGCTTGCCAGAGAAGAATGACTCTGGTGTGTCCACGCTCCCTTCTCTTTCCAGAGACCAGGGCCCATCATGCCCTCTGTCTGGCCTCATCTGTAGCTTTCCCCCAACCTTGCTCTGCAGAGTCTGACCTGCAGCTTCGGCGTCTCCACAGACTGCAGCTGCAGTTGCTCCTGAGCCTGTGCTCCTGTTGCAGCTTCTGTTCTTTCATACCTCTAGTCTCATCCTCCCAGACATCGGTCTCCTGCGCAGTGGGCAACTTTGAACCAGTGGTCGCTCTAGACATATATGCATAAACTGTCCTCTGGGAAACACTCTGCAAACCCCTGCCTTCTTGTGTCATAAGTTTGTCTTGTGTCACCGAGGGATACTTTTCTCACCGTCTCTAGCTTCTTACTCTTCCAGGGCACACTGTAAATGCTTTCCTGTCTTTCCCTTTTCTAAGTTTTCCGCCATTGTAGCTACTGTCAACTCACCATTAACTCATTAAATACTCAAGTACTCAAAGTTCTCCTAGCCCCTGCATGTTCTAAACTATTTTTGTTTTAATACTCATATTTCATGTTCATACCTCATGTTTGAACCTTAGTCTTTTTTCTCACTTTTTTTTCA
This sequence comes from Acomys russatus, assembly GCF_903995435.1. NCBI lineage: Eukaryota > Metazoa > Chordata > Mammalia > Rodentia > Muridae > Acomys > Acomys russatus. The sequence continues at coordinate 11,578,480 of NC_067163.1, read as the reverse complement.
GGAGCTTTTGTATGTTAGATACTACCTTTCAGTGTGTGTGCATCTATCTACGTGCTCATATATTAATGTTTACCTGCCTATGATTTGTGCATGTGTGTGCACATGCGTGTGCACATGTGTGCATGTAAAGGCCAGATACCAGATGTTAACATTGTGTGCCTTCATTATCCGTGACCCACCTTATATGGCCAATGAGCTCAGGGATGTTTTGGTCTCTTCCTCCTACCCCAGGGGTAGAGTTACTGGTTTCTGCAGGCTTTTATGCAGATGCTCATGAGCTTGCATTGCAAACATTTTATGATTGCTCCAAACCTTGGCTTTTCCTTTTGAGTTTTGTTAGGCCTTCATTTTCCTGAGCCATGCATTTCACTTAAATTACCATGCTCATCTGTACATGTATGTTTAAATCGACCTCCCCTTAATGAGCTGGTAGCTGTCCACACACGGGGGCTACACTGAAGAATTCTGTGAGACTTTTCCTTTCTTTTCTCTTTGGGTTATTTTTTCTATTTGTTTGTTCACTGTACATCTTGGTCTTTGTCCCATCCCTCCTCACCTCCCAGTCCCACCCTCCTTCCCTGTCTTCCATCCCCCTCCCCTATTACTCACAAAAGAGAGGCTCCCTTCCCATCCACCCCAGCTCATCAAGTCACATTAGGACTGATCATGTCCTCTTAGAGCTCAGTACTCCATATATACAAGCTAGAAGTCACTATAGTGAAACTCTCTGCTTCTATCTATCTTATTCCATCAACAAACATGGGAGGTGACCCCCTTGGCTTCCTATCCTGATTTCCATAGATCCGCCATAGAGTGTCACAGCCTCTCTGGCCAACTGGTCATAAATCTTCCCACTACTCTTTAGCACCTTCTCACCACTGGCACTCATAAACAAAACGAACATGATCCATCACTGCTTCTTTCTTGATTTATTTAGTCTCACAATCTCTTCAACAGCACATTTGCCTGCAATTGTAAAGTTAGCAGAGTAATTCTCTATACACAGTTCAGAGTGATCCCTCCAGATTGCATGTCTCATCTTATAGCATCTCGAGTAGTTAAACAACTACGGTAGATATGGTGACCATGTATTTTAGGTTGTGCTTTCTAGCAGGGCTCTCAATCTGCCACTTATAAAGCAGTCTTTAGTGAGAAACACAGGACTGTCACTCAGGCCATATTTTCAGGATGGTTGGCAGGAGAAAGTTTCAGTTCTGCGATGGAGCATAAAGATCCTCAGTGAAGACCAAAGGCTATCTGGCCTGGGTGGTCATTGTGGGTTGCTGCTCAGGACTGAATCTGTGCCAGCTGCGCAGTGCAGCCATTGAGTTTGGCTGGAAAGGAACATCTCCTTGTGAACTTTGACCCCATTTACCTGGGAAGGGACTTAATCTGTGCATCCACCAGTTGAAAGGATGAGTGTTGTGCTATAAAGAGAGTGAGCCAAGACACTCTCCCCCAGATATTCTCATTTTGTGAGGATGGTACCAATTAGACATCATGATCCAACATATATATTACTCGTTTCTTCTTCACCATGTTTCGTATATTTAACAATGGATTAGAAAGGGTATGTGCTGGTTGTTATTGAAGCCACTGACCAGCAGATGACAGATAAAAAAGCTTATATACTAGAGGTATGTTCAGAGTTCTGATGGGTAAAAAACCAGAGTATCTCCCTAGTTCTTTCCCCTGAGGCCCTACTGCCCTACAGAGAGATGGCTGTCTCCATATGTGTTCTCACACTCTCTCTGCTAAGCATGGACCTCCCCTATGCCCCCCCATGTGACCTCTATCAGACAAAATATGACTTTGTCCTCCTGGTATGACACGGTCTTTGCCCCACTCAAACTCTCAGAGTCCACAAAAGTGGAGTTGTAGTAACCGTTTATCCTCATGTCACACTTCCTGTCCAGGACATAAGAATGGTTAACAGTTGCTGGGAGAGAGAAACTTTGATTTCATGCCAACCCTTCACCTATGACATTGCTTCTTAAGCTAGACTTGAATAGAGTCGTTTCTTTGGTCATCAGACCAAATGATGCCCTATCATCTGCAGTGAGCAGGTATCTTCCTAGTAAAAGCTGGCAGAACATGAGATGAGGCGTTCACTGAGCCCATTTTGGCTTCTCTCTATAAAGACTCTAGCTCCAAACTCTGGGCTTTGAGACCTTAAGCTTTACTAAATAAAGCTATGGCTCCTCAGCTCAGGCCACAGTGGTCCTCTTAGCCTTGGGGTCCTTGGCATTTGTGTGCTTGTCCATTTTGCCGTGATAGTTTTTGCCTCTTCTGGGTTTTATTCATGCCTCCTCCTTTTCAAGGCATGGAGATCTCTTTGTGACCTCCAGTAGATGGTGCCAGCCCTCTTGTTAGAACTATAGCTGTGTCACCCCTATGTGGCAGGTGGTGTTCAGCTATAATTTACCCAGGAATGTCTACCCATCCCCCCATGGCAGGGATTGATTTCTCCCATGTGCTCAGCTGTGGCGGCAGTTGTGCCATTGTTACATGTGGGGCCCACTTTATCCTGTAAGCTGCTTTCTAAACACTAGCAACAAGATCCTGGCGTCCCATGTGAACAAAGGTGTGTGTTTGCTCTTCTTTACTGAAAGCTCAGATGCCCCCCCCCCCACACACACAGGGTTCAACAGATGCCTCATATCTTTGTGACAGCTCAAAAGCAATTGGATTCAGTAGAAACTAAGCCTTGGACACTAAGCTTTGGATTGGAAATGTTGATTTTTCGCTGGGCTAGAAATATGAAGTATGTCAGTATCTTGTGGTGCTCAGCTGTAGGCTGATGGGTGTGCTCTGAACATGTCTGACAAAGTCAGGCTGAGTCAAGAGATGCTTGGCAGTGTAGGAGACCCAGTAAACATTCAACTAGATACTATTTTCAATTTACACAGCGCTTCTTATGATAAGGGGAACTTATGTAGTTATTTCATACATACCATAAATGTTTAGTATTGCTAAATGTACATATTGATTTTAAGAGAAAAATCTCATTTTAAATGTATGTATATTTACAGAAGATTTAGAGGGGATACTGACACTTTAGAAATTGCTATTTCCAGCTCCAGATGCAGCATCTGTGTCTCCTGAGCCCAGCAGCCTTCAGTGTTACATTCAGTGTATACATGTGTTCTTCACTATGTTAGATTACCAGTGTGGCTCAGGACCCTCTCATGTCAGGAACTTATCACCTGTATAGTGGTTCCAAGGTTTTCTCTACAAAAATATCTATAATTTAAAAAAAAAAAAAAAACAGAGTCTTGCCATCTATTACAATAATAAGTGGTGATAAGATCATGTCCTTTACAAAATGAGAGACCCCAAAGAGGGAAATGGAACAATGAAACTGCATCAAACTCATAAAGAGAAATTTGAGGATGTTGCAGGCTCACACTGAGGGACTCCCTGGACTGACAAAATTGCTAGGGCAGAGAGAAGATGTTGAGTTACAACACCAGCCACAGAAGCATGAGATTGAGCCACAAAGGTATGGCATCAGCAAAGAGCCATCAAATAATTAGAAAGAAAACATGATGCCTACTCTATCAATGTTTGAAAAATAAATCCGTACAAATCCATGCCTGACAGACAGGAGGAAGAAAGAGCTAATGAGGATGACTTTGATCCTGTTAAAGAATAAGAAAGCTGATTTTTTTTAGTTAATTTTGTATCCAACCACTTTGCTGAAGGTGTTTATCAGCTATAGGAGTCCTCTGTTGGAATTTTGGGGGTTACTTATGTACACTATCATATCATCTGTGAATAGAGATAATTTGACTTCCTCCTTTCCCATTTGTATCCCCTTGACTTCGTTTTGTTGTCTTATTGCTCTGGCTAGAACTTCTAGAACTATATTGAAGAGATATGGAGAAAGTGGGCAGCCTTGTCTGGTCCCTGATTTTAGAGGAATTTCCTTGAATTTCTCTCCATTTAATTTCATGTTGGCTCTTGGCTTGCTGTAGATAGCCTTTATTATGTTTAGGTATGTGCCTTGTATTCCTGATCTCTCCAAAACTTTAAACATGAATGAGTGTTGGATTTTGTCAAATGCTTTTTCGGCATCTAAGGAGATGATCATGTTTTTTAAAATTTCAGTTTACATGGTGAATTACATTAATGCATTTCCATATATTGAACCATCCCTGCATGCCTGGAATGAAGCCTACTTGTTTATGGTGAATGATATCTTTGATGTGTTCTTAGATTCAGTCTGGCACTTTCTCAGAAAACTGGGAATAGGGCTACCTCAAGACCCAGCTACTCCACTCCTTGGAGTATACCCAGAAGATGTTCCACCACACAAGAAGGACATATGCTCAACCATGTTGATAGCAGCCTTATTCGTAATAGCCAGAACCTAAATGTCCCTCAGTTGAAGAATGGAAAAAGAAACTGTAGTACATTTACACCATGGAATACTACTCAGCTATTAAAAACAAGGAAATCTTGAAATTTACAGGCAAATGGATGGAACTAGAAATGATCATCCTTAGTGAGTTATCCCAGACCCAGAAAGACTCACATGGTGTACACTCACTTATAATTGGACACTAGCCCAAAAGGGATGTCCCATGAAAGTCTTCACTTACCAGGAGATCAGGATAGATGCAGGGACTTCCTATTGGGACTCTAGGTGAGGGAAATATGGGAGAATGGGGAAATAGAAGGATTCAGAGGGTCTCAGAAACCCACAAGAAGATCATCATGATAGGCAGATCTGGATCCAGGGGCATCTGTTCAAACTACTGCAACAACCAAGGATAATACATGAAGTAAACATTGAACCCCTATTCAGATCTAGCCAATGGACAGGACATTCTCCACAGTTGCGTGGAGAGCAGGGACTGACTATGTCATGAACTCTGGTGCCCCATGTTTGACCTCTTCCCATTGATGGGGAGGCCTGGTGGCACTCAGAGAAAGGATAAGCAGGCTAGCAGGATGAGACTTGATAGGCTGTGACCATATCATGGGGGAGGAGGTCCCCCTCCCGTTATAGACCTAGGTGAGGAGAATAGGGTGAAAGCCGGAGGGAGGGAGGAACGGGAGGATACAAGTGAGGGGATAACAATTGAGATGTAATCTAAATAAATTAATAAAAAAGAATAGGAAAGCTTGCCCGCAGCAGAGGTGCTTCAAGGGATCTTGGCAATAATAATGGTGAGACTTTCTGGGCAGCTTCTATCTCTTCATAAAAGCAGCAAATCAGGAGGTAGAGTCAGAGAGAAGTAACTTCCAAACGCTGACATTTGTGGCTTCTATTCTCTGCCAAATGGCCCCTCTGTAAGGATGAAAGCTCAGCTTGACTCTACTGGGATTCACCATGGTTCACAAGATACCTCCATATGGGCTCAAAAAGTTCAAACATAGCAAAAACAGCATGGAGAGCCCCAAAGGAAAGTGCCATTAGAAGAAAGTACTAGAGAGTTGGGATCATTCTAGGGAAAGACAGGCACCCAAGTGTAAGCACACACACATACATATGTGCATACACACACACACAAATACAAACACAAACATACCAATCACAATATATGTACACCATACCAAAATATATTTAAATATAAATTAGAGGTAGTAAGATTTAGTGACTAAGGGCTGGACCTTTGAAGCTAGAGCCTCTGAGCCTGAACTTGCTGCTACTGTGCCATGGTGGCAGGATACCATTCATAATTTACCTTCTGTTTGTAAATGGTCCCCTTGAACCTCCATATGATATTAGATGATATCTGTAAAGTCTTAAACCCTTGGTAGTGTGGTCCCAGTTCTTCTACACTGAGAAGGAAATGAGAATGGTTGAATCACAAGTGGACTTGAACTGAGGTTTAACATGACGACTGATAACTGGTAATGTGGATGAGGACTTGGTGTAAGAATCAGATGTAAAGTGTGTCTTGGAAGTGCAGCCTAGACACATATAGAAGTTAATGGTTGGCCACATTTAAGATGAACAAGAGAAAGAAGAAAAAGGTAAGGTCGTGTATGTCATCAAGAGGATAGACTTGTGAGGTTGAGGTGGAGAGCTGTGAGATAGAATGCAGAAACTCTTAGAATGAAGTTTCTTGCTTAGTTTCCTTCTTTCTTTTCTCCCTCCCCTCCCCCCTCTCTCTTTCTTCTCTTCCTTTATGTGACAAAAATGACCTGGAATTTCTTATATAACTCAGGCTGGTCTTGAACTTGTCACAGTCTCTTGCCTTGTGACTCTGAAGTGCTGAGATAACAAGGGTAAGACACTATACCAAGACTGGTAGAAAAACAAACACTAACAAATGGGATGAATGCAACGGAATTTTCAAACATGCAAAAAGAACAGAATTAGCAGATTGAGATATGATTAAAACAGTAAACAAAAAATGCAATTACCTGAGGAAAATAAAACAAGTTAAAACACAAACAATAAAGTCACCACTACTGTGGACACACCATAATGGGGCTGACCTCCTTTTAAAGGCAAAGTCCTGGTTATAGAAGAAGCTGTTTCTCCTCTGATTCCCAGAAATTCAATTAATGGAGGGTAAGTGTGTTTCTAAAAGTACAATTTGTTTTAATGTTAGAAATAAAAGGATGGGCAATCAATATCAGGCCAGAGAAAGCAGGCATGCCCACGCTGTTCTCAGACATGAAAATTAAGGCTAAAGTAAGAGAAAGTGGACATCATACAGGAATGGCTACCAGGCAGAATAGCGATGAGCTGCACAACAGGTCCCAGTCTTTGAACCTGGAAAGAGGGTGATGTAACAGTGTGCTATTAGAATATTCCCATGTAACTATTTTATCAAAATCAGAACCTCAGCATCACACACCAGCACCATCACAGATCAGGCTTAGAGTATAAAGGCTGCAATAGCCACCAGGAAGGAAGCTGCAGAGGAGAATATTTAAATATGCAAAGTACCTATTAATTCCCACAGCAGAGATAGCCACCTTCTCAAAGGGAAAACCTGTTTTAACTCCTTGTGTAATATTTACTACACATCCCAAACAGTACCTGTAATAACACGTAGGACTTTATAGGCTCCTCTCATTTCTCCTACATCCAAAACTCAATCTAAACTACTTTTGCGTAGGGGAATCCTTCCAGATAAATGTCTCTGGAAATTTAAAAATGAGCCTGGTAGTAAAAAGCAGAAAAAATATAACTTACAAGTAACGGAAAAGTATGTATTCAAATAAAAACTATAGCTTTTGAATGTGTGTATTAATACAGAGAAATTACAAAATACTAAAAAAGACCCTAGACTTGTCTCTAAGTAGCAAAACCTTATGTTAATGAAACTTAAGAAAACTGTAGAATAGCATTAATGATGAGGTAGTGTTTTACTGCTTTCTCTGGGTTGGAAAATCACTGAGGATGGAGAGGATAAAGCAAGAATCCAGTGAAACCTGTAAACCTCGCAAAGGCCCTCACAGGGAGACTTCAGTGGAACTGTCTGACAGGCTGGCTGCGTGCAGTTTTCCTGAGTCCTTTCCAGCTCTGGGGTAGGATCTGTAGAAATTGAGCACCCTGACTCACCCACAGTCCTGTAAGTAACTCTGATAAACTCACCACACCCCAATAAACTCATTGTTAAACAAGCTGGACTTAGGCACAGTCCACTCTTAGATCCTCCTTTCAGAAGCTTTGATTCCAGACCTGGAAGGAATTTAGCATTTAAAGTTCCAAAGACTGAATGTGAAAGTAGCCAGTAGTGCTCGCTCCCTCTTTACCACCAATTGCCCTGACCTGAAGGAACAGGTGTTAGAAGTGTCTGGAAAGTGGGAGGGAGCAAGCAGGAAGCCTCGGGAGCCTGGAAGTTCAAGATGTTCCAGATGTCCCAGTATAATATAGCAAAAAACTATGGTTTCTGACTACCAATCAGGCCCCCTTAGCCATGGCAGATATCTTTCTGGCAAGCCCCTCGCTGTTCCCACCAACCAGTACTATGGGAAATAGCATCACATGAGGCATCTCTCCTAACATTCCACTGGTCCAGTAGTAAGTGTATAGCTTGCTTAGGGTGCCCTAATAAAGTGATGTAGAGCAATAGAATTTTTTTTCAAAGTCTAGGAGCTGGAAAGGTAAGCTAAGGGTGCCAGCACAGCTGATGATTCCTTTCGAGGATCCTTGCCCTGATATTAAGATGCCTATTTTCATGCACCATGACACAATGACAAACTGTCTCCTATGTAATCTCATTATGGGATACTAGTCCCATCCATGAGGGACTCTTGGACTCAGGACTCTATGGCCTCCTTATATCGCAGTTTTAACACCTTCTAACATCTTCAGGGCTGGGATTACAATAACTGAGCCTTTAAAGCCACGACAGTCAACGCCATAGCAGTTGCAGCAGAACCTGGAAAAGCCACATAAAACCAAACTGGACTGACACCTTAACCCTTCACATGTGAGATGAAGGGACTGTCACCCAGAACAAAAGACACACATGGCTCACCATACCAAGAAGCTACAACGCAAGAGACCAGGCTGGTCTCAAAACAAGCAGGAGGATGAGGAACGAAGATACCAGATGGACCTCGTGGGAACTGAAAATTGCAAAGAAATAAAACAAAGGGAACAAAAACGCTGATCATTCCAAAGGAGCCAGTGAGGCCCGGAACAATAATAAGAGAAGCCAGACTGGGGATGAGGTCATCCCTGTAGCCACTAGGACATAAGGGACAGCCCAGCCCTGTGCTCATGAGCCTAAGAGAAATTAAATCAAAGTTTCAAAATCTGAAAAGCTATAAAGATCAATGGAGAAGAAACAGATTATCTGAATAGCCACTTAAACATGGGTGGAGATTTAAGATAACATTTTGGAATTTCTCTCTGGATGTTTCGAGATAGGCCTCATGTAGCTCAGCCAGGCTGCCGCCTACTAAGCAGCAGAAGCTGCTTTTGAACTCCTGACCCTCTCGCCTCAGTCCCTGAGCTATGTTCTTAAAAATCAGTTCAACCATCTGACACAACACTTAAAGTCTGGGGCATTCATCAGAAATGGATGAAGATTTGTTTACATAAGCATTGTAGACAAACATTTATAGCACCCTGACCAAGAATAACAAGGTTGAAATTAGACCTAGTGTTATTTAACAGGCAGAGGGGTGTGTTGACCATGGACCCAGATGCTGTGGAATACCACACAGAAATTAAAAGGATGGTTGTTAACAGAACAAATGAAACAATCACAAGACAATTTCTAAAGAATTATCCTTGAGAAATATAACATAACATAATATTAACTTTTGTTTACACTCCACTCCCAGAGTATTTGAGGACTCACAATAGAAAACAACTTGGTCTCCAAGGGCTATGAGAGAATGAGGTAGAAGAAGGGAAAATGTGACAGTGAGGAAAGCTATGGTTGACAATGAGGGGACCTGTGATTGACAGTGAGGGGGCTGTGAGTGACAATGAGGGGACCTGTGAGTGACAGTGGAGAAAGCTATGATTGACAGTAAGGGAGCTGTAAGTGACAGTGAGGGAGCTGATTGACAGTGAGGGAGCTGTGAGTGACAGTGAGGGAGCCATGAGTGACAGTGAGGGAGCTGTGAGTGACAGTGAGGGAGCTGTGACAGTGAGGGAGCTGTGAATGACAGTGAGGGAGCCATGAGTGACAGTGAGGGAGCTGTGAGTGACAGTGAGGGAGCTGTGACAGTGAGGGAGCTGTGAATGACAGTGAGGGAGCCATGAGTGACAGTGAGGGAGCTGTGAGTGACAGTGAGGGAGCTGTGAGTGACAGTGAGGGAGCTGTGAGTGACAGTGAGGGAGCTGTGAGTGACAGTGAGGGGAGCTGTGAGTGACAGTGAGGGAGCTGTGAGTGACAGTGAGGGAGCTGTGAGTGACAGTGAGGGAGCTGTGACAGTGAGGGAGCTGTGAGTGACAGTGAGGGAGCTGTGAGTGACAGTGAGGGAGCTGTGAGTGACAGTGAGGGAGCTGTGAGTGACAGTGAGGGAGCTGTGAGTGACAGTGAGGGAGCTGTGAGTGACAGTGAGGGAGCTGTGAGTGACAGTGAGGGAGCTGTGAGTGACAGTGAGGGAGCCATGAGTGACAGTGAGGGAGCTGTGACAGTGAGGGAGCTGTGAGTGACAGTGAGGGAGCTGTGAGTGACAGTGAGGGAGCTGTGAGTGACAGTGAGGGAGCTGTGAGTGACAGTGAGGGAGCTGTGAGTGACAGTGAGGGAGCTGTGAGTGACAGTGAGGGAGCTGTGAGTGACAGTGAGGGAGCTGTGACAGTGAGGGAGCTGTGAGTGACAGTGAGGGAGCTGTGACAGTGAGGGAGCTGTGAGTGACAGTGAGGGAGCTGTGAGTGACAGTGAGGGAGCTGTGAGTGACAGTGAGGGAGCTGTGAGTGACAGTGAGGGAGCTGTGACAGTGAGGGGAGCTGTGAGTGACAGTGAGGGAGCTGTGAGTGACAGTGAGGGAGCTGTGAGTGACAGTGAGGGAGCTGTGAGTGACAGTGAGGGAGCTGTGAGTGACTGAGGGAGGTTGTGACTGACAGTGAGGGAGCCATGAGTGACAGTGAGGGAGGCTGTGATCTGTGCCTGTGTGATTTTAGTTTATTCTGACAGTACATAACTCACTGCCTTGGCTGTCAAGGAGTTAGCTTTGGCGTGAATGGGGAAAGGCTGCATAGAGCACCTCAGTGATGCTCCTCACTACTTCACGTGATACCCTAGTCATCTCGCAGCACACAGTGTCACTAACAACACAATGCTATGAAACTTCCAGTCTAAGTTCCCCGAAACCAGCTTCATACAAAATACCCAAACACACAAGAAGAGCAGAGCCCATGATTCAGAGACTCTCTACTCATGAGACTCTTGCTTCCATCAGCAAAGCAATTGAGATAGGAGCACAATCTTGGAGAGAGGAAAGAAACTCTCGAATCACACATTGCCCAAAGACTTTTCTTTCACAAACGACTGTTTCTTAGACAACTAAATAATCATATTTCAAGCAAAATACACAAAGGGGTAAAATAATTCAAAACTGAGTAAAAGAGTGAAAAAGCTAAAGATCCATATTCCCCTACCCCTTGAATCATCAATTTCCCTGATACTTTGAAGTCATGGTTTCCCTCTTTTGAAAAAACAAAAGTCAATCTTCTATCTCAAGCCTTTTATCAACTGCCACGAAGAGAAATACAAAGGCCAAGCACCTTGTGTAAATACAGTTTTATGAACAGATCATAATTATGAAATATTGATGATGGCTACTTCTGAGAGGAGCCCACTTGGTCCTTGGAAGATGGTATCAAGCCTTGTGATGAGTCCTAACAATCGGGGAATGCAGACTGGAGTGGGAGGAAGCAATATAGTTGAAAAAATCAATAGCAAGGAGCTTGACCTCTACTGACTCCTACTAAATAATGTACAAATGCAAAAACAGAGCTGGCAAGACACAGCAGCAGCAGCCACACTTCCCTGTACTTCCACGTAAGTCCACAGGCGGGAGGCAAGGATTCAGGCATCATCTGTGCCCTGACTGTGTTCATGGTCCAACTGCCATCAGGGATCAGGAACTCTCAACCCATTTTTTATGGGATGTGGTGCCCAAAACATGCAAAAATTACAAGGTAGTCCTATAAATCACACCGTCGTAAGGACTCTGAATAAGTTTCTTTTCTGCCAGAACAAAGACACCTTTCACATTCTGCAAACACTTATATAACACTTGAACGTAGGAAAATTATACAAATAAACACGAGTGGCTAACATCCCTGACATTTTCTCTGTTGGTGACATGCTCTGGCTAGGCTTCTCAATTGACCATTTCTGGCCATTCTGCTTGTTTGGGCCTTTGTGTTCCATGGTTCCCTGTAATTAAGTGTAGTCTGAGCACACAGCAAGTGAGCCAGAATTCATGAACAGGATGCTGTAATTGAGAAAGTTTTGTAGTAATTGGGGGGCTCTGCTCAGTACTTTATTTATTTATTTTTAATTTGTTCGTTTTACATCCTAATTGTAGCGCCCTCCCTCTTTAGCTCCCATTCCCACTCTCCCTCCCTCATATCCTCTCCCTTCCTCCTCTAGTCCTCAGAAAAGGGATCCCTCCTCCCCTAACATCTGATGTCAGACTATCAACTCTCATATATACCACCTGAATCCTTTTCCTCTGTGGCCTGGTAAAGCCACCCTGCCAGGGGGAAGTGATCAACGTGGGGTGGGGGGCAGGGTCCATGTCAGAAGTAGTCACTACTCCCTGTATTGTGGGATGCATGAGGAGACTGTGCTGCCTATTTACTGCATATGACCAGAGGATCTATGTCCACATCATACATGGTCCTTGGTAGATGCATCAGTCTGTATTGTAGTGTGGTTATGCTGTATTATGTGGATAATATCCTCTTATGAGTGAGTATATACCATATGTGTCTTTCTGGGTCTGGATTACCTCACTCAGGATGATCCATCCATTTGCCTGAAATTTTCAATTTTCATGATTTCCTTGTTTTTAATAGCTGAGTAGAATTCCATTATGTAAAAGTACCCCAGTTTGTTTATCCACTCTTCAGCTGAGGGACATCTTGGTTGTTTCGAGATTCTAGCTATTTTGAATAAACCTGCTGTGAACATAGTTGAGCAAATGTCATTGTTGTATGGTATAGCATCTTTTGGGTATATTCCCAGGAGTGGTAGGGCTGGGTCTTGAGGTAGAATTATTCCTAATATTTTGAGAAAGAGCCAGATAGATTTCCAAAGTGCTTGTACAATTTGCACTCCCACCAACAACGGAGGAGTGTTCCTCTTTCCCTACATCCTCGCCAGCATGAACTGTCACTTGAGTTTTTGATCTTAGCTCTGACAGGTAGAAGATGGAATCTCAGAGTTTTGAGTTGCATTTCCCTGATGACTAATGATGTTGAGCATTTCTTTAAGTGTTTTTAGCCATTTGATCAATATTCCTCTATTAAGAATTCTTGGTTTAACTCCGTACCACATTTTTAATTGGATTATTTGGTTTCATGGTGTTTAATTTCTTGAGTTCTTTATATATTTTGGATATTAGCTCTAGGTTAGATGTAGGGTTGGAGAAGATCTTTTCCCAGCCTGTATGCTGTCATTTTGTTCTGTTGACAGTGTCCTTCCTTTTACAGAAGCTTTTCAGTTTCATGAGGTCCTATTTATTAATTGTTGATCTTAGAGCCTGATCTATTGTCGTTTTGTTTAGGAAGTTGTCTCCTGTGCCAATCAACTCAAGGCTCTTCCCCACTTTTTTTTCTAATAGATTTAACGTGTCTGGTTATAATCCACTTGGACTTTAGTTTTGTGAAGGGTGATAAATAAGGGTACATTTGCATTTTTCTACAAGTAGACATCCAGTTAGACCAGCACCATTTGTTGAAGATGCTGTCTTTTTCTCATTGTATAGTTTTGACTTTGTCAAAAACCAAGTGTCCATTGGCCAGCGCGTTTATTTTTGTGTCTTCAATTTTATTCCATTGATCCACCTGTCTGTTTCTTTGCCAGGACCATGCAGTTTTTATTACTGTTGCTCTATAGTACCGCCTGACATCAAGGATGGAGATGCCTCCAGAAGATCATTGTCATACAGGATTGCCTTAGCTATTAGAGTTTTTTGTTTTTCCAAATGAAGTTGTGAATTGTTCTTTCAAGATCTATAAAGAATTGTGTTGGCATTTTGATGGGAATTGCATTGAATCTGTAGAGTGCTTTGGTAAGATGGCCATTTTTACTATCTTAATCCTATTGATCCGTGATCATGGGAGATCTTTCAATATTCTAGTATTTTTTTCAATTTCTTTCTTCAAAGACTTTAATTTTTTATACATGTCTTTTACTTGCTTGGTTAGAGTTACACCAAGATACTTTATGGGTTTTGTGGCTATTATGAAGAGCATTGTTTCCCTAATTTCTTTCTAAGCCTGTTTGTCTTTTGTATAAAGGAGGGCTACTGATCTTTTTTTTTTAATTGATTTTGTATCCAGCCACTATGCTGAAGGTGTTTATCTGCTGTAAGAGATGCTTGGTAGAATTCTTGGGGTCACTTTTGTATACTATCATATCATCTGTGAATAGTGATAATTTGACTTCTTCCTTTCCAATTTTATTTCCTTTGATCTCCTTTAGTTGTCTTGTTGCTCTAGCTGCAACTTCAAGAACTACACTGAAGAGATACAGAGAGAGTGGACAGCCTTGTCTTGTCCGTGATCTCAGTAGAATTGATCTTGACTTGCATTAGTCTGATGAATCTTGTGTCTTGTAACTGGTGTCCTGTGGACCGGCTCCTTGAATTTTGGGTGTAGCTTTAAATTCATATGTATGTTTTTTGTTATTATTAATTTCCTTTTTACTCTCATCCTTGGACATCTTCGAATCACAAACATGAATAGTTTCATTGTTGTCCATCTTTGAAAAATCAATCTTGAGAAGAAAGTCTGAATAGAGGTACATTGCTCTCTAATCTTAGGAGCTGGCCAGGAGGGATGCCTGTGGGTAGGAGCTTCCAGCTCTGATGCTTAGACCACTAGAGGAACTGTCATGTAGTTTTCAGGAGTGACACAAAGTCACTTAGTATACAAATAGTTAATCACTTGCCCTTTAACTAAAATATTTTTATGTAAATTTCAAGAAACAAACACTTTATGTTAGCTGGTTTCTTATATTAATGAGTTGAAACCTCATATATAATATGACCTGTCAGGGACCTATTTTAACCCATTGAAAGACCTAAATTCATTTTTAAAAATCAGAATCTTCAAAACAAAAATGTGACCAAAATTTAAAACTGCATGCTGTAATTAAAAAAAAATCTTATATTGTACTCATCATTTGAAAAAATGAGAAAAATTTCCCCTAACTTAGACTGTAAGGGCTTTTGTATGTACAACATCTAGCCACATATAAAGAGATTGTTTCTCACCCCTCCTGTACTGTAGGTAGCATCCATATTTGAACTAGGCAGGGACAGACAGGACACAAAATCAGTCAAATGTATACATGAATAAACAAATTATGTATATACACATATATGTAAATATATAATTCTTGATTGTTAAAGGATTGTTCTAATCCAAATACAGATGTTTGCAGCTATGTTTAAAATGTTTAATATGGATACATTAGAGGCCAAACTTTAAACATAATCAGGTTACTGTCAACCATACTCTTCTTGCTTATGTGACTGGCCATTTGTATTTGAAGGCTTTGTTTTCATAGATGCAACCAACTATGGGTCAAATATTTGTACAGTTAATTATACGTGCTTTAAACATGGGCAGTCTTTTTTCTTGTTATTGCACCCCTGTATTCCCTGCCATTCCATGTAACAATTGTACATAGCGACTTTGTGTTACATTAAGGCTTACAAATAAGGGAGAGATAACAGTGTATCCACACAGACTGTTGAGGGTAGTGTGTAAGTCCTCCCCAATTTCAAATAAAGGATCAGTGCTTTTCAAGATTTCAGTGTCACTGGGAGTTCTGAAAAAAAGTCATCCATAACTATAAGATGGATAACCATAGTTTCCCTTCATTACACTGCTGTTACATTTCAATATGAAATCTTCCATTTGAATATGGCCAACTAAATTCATCCCGAGTTGCTTTGATGAGAAACCAGAGGCATTTAAGCTGAAAAGTGTGCCAGTACCTTCCAAGAGGAAAGAACTGTGCCATTCATGTAAAGCTTCTAGAATAAATACCAATGCTTCTGAGTCTCTAAAAACTGTGGGTCCCATAATATGGGGAGTAGGGACTCCCATATATTGATCAATTCCCCCTGGTGGGGCAGCCTTGCCAGGACACAGAGGAAGATGATACAGGCAGTCCAGATGGGACTTATGGTACATGATAGTCAATGGTCAGATGTTAGGTGAGGAGGACTCCCCTTTCTGAGATGTAGGTGAGGGAGGGGAAGGGTATAAAGGGATTGGGAGGTGATGAGGGAAGGGGTTATAATCAGGATGTAAAATGAAGAGCTTTAAAAAAAATGGTGTAATGAACTCCAATACTGTCAAGTTTGGGGTTTTATTAGGATATGCATTTTTTCCATATATTCAATGCAATATATTGGCTCAAACTTAAATGCTTTTTGTATTTAAGCTGAAAATTATCTAGTAATGTTTTGTGTATATATAGTCAATATATTCATTTGTAATAATGTGAGCTTTTCCTCTGGAGTTCAGGCTTATACTTGGCAATATTTACTCTTATACTGGACAAATTTCCATTTCACCTTTTCCACATTTCTTGTTCTTTCTTTCATTTCATATTGTGTCTCAACTAAGACTTTTATTACAGTTGTTGTACCATATTTCCAGAATCAAAGTCACCAATTATGTTTGTGTCTTGCAAGGCCTTAATATCTTTGCTAAAACTGAATGGATAGATGATTGGTAGGTATATATATATATATATATATATATATATATATATATATATACATATATATATATATCGACAGACTATAGATAATAGTTGAAAGATCTATACTAGAGATATAGATAAGTGATAAATAGAAGAGATATAGATAGATAGATAGAAGTGATAAATAGAAGAGATATAGATAGATAGATAGATCAACTTAGTATGAGGAAAAGCCTTGAAAGGACTGTAGAAGTAAGGGCAGTCCATGTCTGAATGGCATTTTGGGGTTCTTATCAGATATCTAGAGGCATGAGGAAAGTAATGAAACATCTTCAAGAACTTTGAAAAAACTTTTAATCTAATGAAAGCACCCTTCAAGAATGAGAAGGCATACAGGAGCCTCCCACATGGAGACAAGTAGAGATTTTCCATAGAAGGACCCATCTTATGACAGAAGCCATGGGGATAATAGATGTCTACACATAAACATTGTGTGTTCTTTTCTTTGTATTCTATATTGCACTGGGTGTTTGAAAGAAAGCTTAATTTACTACATATGGACAAAAGATATGAATTGCACTGGTATTATGATGAGAGCTTTACCTTTCACCAAAAAGAGGCAAGTAGGTCATACATGTATTGAAGCTGACAAACCAACACCAGAGGGTAGTGACCTACTGTACATTTAGAACATGCCTTTGGAACCGCTGCAGAATGTTTTCAGAGATACACAGAAGAACAATATGGTCACATATAAATAAATGTTAACCTGTGTACATTTAAGAAGAAATTAGAAAATTTCTTAGAGAACAAAGAAAGGCAGAGGAGCAAGGGAGGGGAGGAGGGAAAGGCATACACAAACACAAACACATACACACAGAAAGAGAGAGAGAGAGAGAGAGAGAGAGAGAGAGAGAGAGAGAGAGAGAGAGAGAGAGAGAGAGAGAGAGAAAGGCAGGGGAGAACAAGCAAATAGAAGCAGGCATTGAACCAGGCCCACACTATAACATCAAAGCAATTGTAGTAGCTGTGAGTTCACACACACCAACTGGATACAGAGATGGTCGAGAAGATTCAAAAGCTTTTCAGAGTGACATTGATACACTCAGATACAAGAGTCACTACAGAGAAAGAAATTTATTTTTCTTCTCCCAGCAGCATTTTGGTTAATTTTTCCAGAAGAACATAAAGTTGAGCAGACAAGGAGGTGGGGGATAGGAAAAGTTAGGAGCAGAATGAAAATGATTAAAATATATTGTATGAAATCATTTAAAATGAATAAATAAAATTTGGTGACATTAGCTTGTTGAAAATAAATGAATGAGAAGTGTGTATCACACAAACATGAATGTGAAGGAAGCAAGATGAGCCGCAATGTGTCATTACCCTTCAGGGCAGACCAGAGGGCAACACTCACCAGGTAAAACGAAGCTCCTTAGGATGGTGATAGAGAGAGAAGACTGGACAGTCCTTGGTGTAGCCATCAAGTTACTTGTGAGGCAGAAGCTGATGCAGGAGCCAACACCCTCTCTCAACAACTGATGGGATCAGACACAAGCTTAGGAGAGATAGCAAAGGCATCTGCTGCAACACGGAGCTAAGGCTTATGCACCAAGCGCAGCAACCCAGAAGAGCTGCAAATGGTTCTTGGCCTCTATGGGAGAGGAACCTGGCTGTGCAGTTTTCCATGTCCCCAAAATGTATAACTTTAAAAGAATTCAAATTGGGTTGCCAATGTTGTGTGAGCTCAGCAGAATAAAATCAGAGACCAATGAGTTGAAGAAAATGGGAAAATGTTCAAACACCAGGAAACTAAACTTCAAAACAATATAAAAACACAAACAAAACACAAAAAACAAATTGAACTAAAAAACAAACAATAAAAATTCAGAGAATTCAGTTTAATTATATCAAGAAGCAAGAAAAAACATTGAAGAGTTTTGAGGAAGAATTGCTTAGTGTTATATGTGTGCAATACAAAAGGGATAAGTGTCAGTTCTCTCCTCAAGAACACACACACAAAAAAAGCAAGAACAAAATAATGAATAAGAAAAAGTAGTCAACAAAACTGAAAAATATAAAACAATGTAGAATATGAATAAAGCAAAATGACTCTTTGAATACCCAGTAAAATCAACAAATGACTAGCACGACACACAAAGAGCTTATCTCTAAATACTTCAAGATCAATAAGATAGGAAAGGAAGGCTATACATTTTAGAGCATAGAACTGGTAAAAAAAAATTGTTAAAGTATACCCATACTAAGAATCATATAAAACTTAAGACAGGCAACACACGTTCACACACACATAAACTCACTCTTTCACACACTGACACACAAATGCACATGCACATACACACCTACTACTAAAAAATACACAATTGATAAACACTGTCTGATGAGTGTTCCACTTTAGCCATGCCATTGATTCCACAACGTGATATCACATCTCTCAGAATAGCTACCATAAACAAATACTGATAACACATAATAGTGAGAACACTGAGAAAACTGTATCACGTGTAAAGTGCTATTGTGAATGGGAAGTAATGTAAACATATTGGGAAACAGTTTTGGAGATTTTATATAAAAGTCCAAACACCTCTGCTGTATAAAACAACAATTGCACAATATTTAGTTGTCCACTACTGAGAAACAAATACTTAGCTCTGCATAAAACCTTTGCATGTGTATCCATTCCAGGTCTATCTACTTGTAGGGTCCAAGTTTGAGATCAAAATCTGTAAGTTCCCTAACAGGTGAACAATTAAATTGTGGCTTCCCATACTGTGAAATGCAATTCAGCAATAAAGATGGATGTAGCATTCATTAAAATATTCTGAATGCCACCCCCTCAAATAATGTTGAAGGAAATGAAGAGAATACCAAGGATACCATATGATATGATGAAATTTTGCAGGTAAATCTGGCAAAATTATAAACATAGAATATTAGCAGTGACAAAAGTGAAACATTTGTGTGGTAGGAGAAAGGTGTGCCTCTGAAAGAGGAGGATGGTTTATCCTGGAGGTGAGAGAAACATTCTTAACCTAACTGCTGACTGCCATGTCCTGGTTAAAACAATACACTGTCGTTTTGCAAGATTTTATCATTCAAGAGTCTGTGTTAGAAACATCCAGGGTCTCATTTTATTATGTTGTTAAAGAAAATCATCCAAATCCATAGTTACCTAACATCAAAAGCTCAGTGAAAAGATGCACGCATCTACAGGATCAATCAAGGTGAATATGCAGAGTAAACGTGAAAAGCACAGGTCTCCAGCCATCAGCCAGGAGGTTCCCGGGATAGAATTACTTCTTACATAAACATCTGTTAACACAATACAGAGGCAAGGGTGAAACACAAGTGGGTGACTTCAAAACCTTAAGTGTGGTGTGTGTGTGTGTGTGTGTGTATGTGTGTGTGTGTGTGTGTGTGTGTGTGTGTGCATGCGTGCATGTAGATCTCCATGGAAACTAGAAGAAGACATCAGATCATATTGAGCTGGAGTTACAGGAGGCTGTGAATTATCTGGCTTAGGTGCTGGGAACAAAATTCAGGTGCTCTGGAAGAGCAGTATGTGATCGCAATGGCTGAGACTTCTCTCCAGCACCAGAATGGGTCATTTTCTCGGTAATCTAAATTCACTATAACCTGAAATGGTTTTTTTTGTGTGTGTTTGTTTACTTAACCAAATACATGACTCTAAATTGAACTGGAATGAGTTTCTGATGTTGCGTGTCACTGTGCCTAGGGACAGAAGAACATGGACTCTAGGTGCAGAGATGTGTCAATCTGGGCTTTGGCTTCTATGCTTGTTTGTGAGCACTCTGGGTCCGAGATGATCAGCCTGGGAGTCAGAAGACATTCCCAGCCTCTGCATTTCAAGGATAACAAGATTATTACTTGTGTTTTCTTGGGTTTTGTTTCTTTGGAGATTCTGCTGTTGTTGTAGTCAGGTTTTGTTGTTGTTGTTGTTGTTGTTGTTTGTTTGTTTGTTGTTGTCATCATCATCCTTCTCCTCCTTGTCCTTTTGACAGAGGGTCACCTTTTACTTCATGCTCATCTAAAACTTTGAATAATAGTCTTTGGTAAACAAGTGCAAGTAACAATGACTGAGTCACATCGCCATGAAAATTATGTGTGTGCCCATATCTAGTCCCAAACCCAAAATATGAAGTGGTTTCAACTTGAAACATTTTGAGAACCAATTTGAAGCCCTATGTGGAAAATCCTATACCACAACTCTTGTTCTGTTGATAAAATAATGTTTTTAAGTTACTTGCAGGTTATGTGCTCAATATAAAACATCAGTTATGTCATGCTTAGTCTTGGTTTTCAGTCCCCTAAATATCTCATTATACATGCATATACCCAAACATTAAAATTATCCCCCAGACATTTTTGATACCGTACATTTTACTCTTTATTGGTCCACAGTCTAGAGACCACACTTCTGACACCAGGTACTCAGTGATATGCTGTCCCCCAAGTCTGTGGGAAGAGGTCCTGAAAGGCCTTCCCTGGCCTGTCCACTTTGCATAGTCCTAGGCACCCCCTCTTCCCTTGTGGGAGATGTCTGCTCACTCTTTCTTTCTGTGTTGGCAGAGCTCACAGAGCCTTTGTTCTCCTTTGTCTGAGGACATTTTCTGATTGGGTTGGGATTCCTCATTTGGTCCATCAGTCATTTGACTGCGCTATTTATTTCCCACATTGTTGATAAATTTCCGTTTTCCTTTTGCTATTGATTTTGAGTCGTGATTCATCACTGGAAATATTAGAAATTAGTGCATGGTCTGTCCTGAAGAATATTTAAGGAGAAGGGTGTGCTTTGTCCCTATGTGTTGAAAGTTCTGCAGATATAGATCCAGGTGCTTAGCTTACTGTGTGAGTCCAAGTCTGGAGCTTCTCACTTACCTTTTGCCTTTGTAGTGTTCCTTATGTAAGGGGAGACTAATGTCCTGAACCATTTTTACAGCCCTCCCTTCCCCCTCGTCTCCCCTTCCTTCACCTTTCCTCCCCATCCCTCCCCTGCCCTTCTCATCCCTCTTCTTCCCTCCCCTCTTCTCTCCTCCTCACCTCTCCATTTCTCTTCTCTATTTTCTCTTTCTACCTCTTGCCTCCCACTGATCTTTGCCCATGAGTGTGTACCCTTAGTTTTTCTGCTCTGTGCTCCACATGTTAGGACTGGCTTCCTTATCCTTCATGGACTTTATTAGAATGCTCTCTTTTTCCACTTGTGTTCTGAGTTCTTCAGGGAGAGACACCTTACCTCAAGACTTTATGTACCCCAAGACAGGTCAAACACAGCAGCCCCTGAATGGATCACTATATTCTGACCTTAGGCTGAAGGGCTGGACTCAGAAATCAGTCTTCTCTTCTTCAACAGAAGGAAGAGATGAGGAAGGTTTGAGATGAGAGACATCTGCATAGCCTTCTCTAGCATGGTGAAGTTCTCCTTGCTCATTTTTGTTGTTTAGGTTTGGTTGCTGTAAGCCTTTGATGGCCCATGGAGTGGAGCTGCTTCATCTTCTGTCCGTTTCTAAAGGAGAATGGGCTTGTAGCTGCTTTAGCATCCGTGTTGCTGACATCATTCCAAGATCATCTTCCTCAGGACAGAGTTTATAAAATAATCCTCAAAGAGGCTAAAGGAATTAGGCACTCAGGGCTCAGGTGCCCTGGGAGAACCATGCTATCTTACCACATTTTTGGAAAAGACGCTGTAATGACTATTCCAGAAGGAAACTAAAATTGACAATAAAGGCATTTAGAGAAAAAGAACAAAACATAGAAAGTGAATCATAGGGGGAAAGGGACTTTTTTCTAGGAGCATTTGCCTGCAGAAAGATAAACAGTTCCCAGTTCTGCTTGGGGCTGCCATGTCTTCTCTACAGAAGACTCAGTGTGACGCCTGATGAGCTGGCGTTAATCCGCTTTGCCTTTACATGTGCTGATGGGCCAGCTCAGCTTGTCTCGTTTTCCCCATTTGGTTTCATTTAAATGTAAAACAGAATGAAAAGTATTGCAAATGACTCAGTGTCTTCAGTCTTTCTGAAGATTTTGTGTGTTTGGTGACATTTTGGTGAATGTGTCCCTGTGAAAAGGAGATGAGAGAGTACAAGACTATTTGGAAAGAACTTTCCAGTTGTTTTAACATTTGGTTTTGAGAGAGAGAGAGAGAAGAGAGAGAGAGAGAGAGAGAGAGAGAGAGAGAGAGAGAGAGAGAGAGAGAGAGAGAGAGAGAGAGAGAGAGAATGAACTTGAGAATGTTGGAGAATAACGTGTAGAAACCAGTTCTTTTCTCCTCCCACCATGTTGTTCTAATGATTGAACTTGTGTTGTCAGGTTTGACAGCAAGCACGTTTACCCACTGGCCTTCAAATGTATTAAGACTTTTCTTACATATCGTGAGTGTGAGGACATAGAGCAATGAAACAAGTAAGTAAAAACATAAAGGCTTATAGACAATTTTAGTGACACACATTTGCAGTCATGTCACTTCTTAGGGTTAATTTTAGGGAGTAATTAACACATAGAAGAATCTGAGATATAGCCTATGAAAGACATTCATGATTGACCTGCATGTGTGTGTGTGTGTGTGCATGTGCCTGTGTCTCCCTGTGTATAGTGTATGTGTTGATAAAAGCTGGAACTCTAGCAGTATATGTTGTTACATTTACTACATTTTGGCATACATATTGATAAATGATAGTAAAATTTCTGACCCACAAATATAAAATTTAATAAAAAAGCAAATTCTGTAGAAGCAGAAATTCAACAATTTTATTTTTTTTACAAATCAGTATGTAGGGATAACATTTAAGCCAAGTGATAAGAGAGGGTGGACATCTGTGAGAAAAGGACCTTGCTTCCTCTTTACAGTTCCATGTTAGCTAGAATGTGTTTTGTTGTTGTTTTTGTTGTTCTATCCTCTAATTACAATTCTTGCAACAGTAGAAAACATCACTGGGGAAACACATTTGGATGTATACTCCAAATGACAAAAGAGAGACAAAAGCAAAGAAATACAGAGGACAGAGAAAGGACTGAAAGAAAATTCAGGTCAAAGAATGACACACTTTGCAGATCCAAAGTTCATAAAATAAAATGATAATGAGTGGCTTCAGTGCACTCAAAACACGTGCAAGGAGGACACACTCAGTCCTGCTATGACTTGATGAGCTGGGGTAAACGGGAAAGGGGAATTCCTGTTTTCTGAGGAATAGCGGATGGGAATGGAGAAGAGGGAGGGAGAGTGGGACTGGGAGGTGAGGAAGGTGGGGCTATGATGAGGATGTAAATGAATAAATTAATAAATTTAAGAAAAGTAAAATAAAAAAGAAAGGAAGGAAGGAAGGAGGAAGGAAGGAAGGAAGGAAGGGAGGAAGGAAGGAAGACTGAGCAAGCCATTGACAGCCAGCCAGTAAGCAGCACCCCTTCATGGCCTCTTCATCAATTCCTAACCCTAGGTTCCTGCCCTGTTTTGAGTTCCTGTCCTGACTTCCTTTGATGATGAACAGTGATATGAAGGTGTAAGCCAAAGTAATCCTTTCCTCCTCAAATTGCTCTGGGCATGGCGTTTCATCACAGCAAGAGGCACCCAAACCACTAACCCGATGGACAATTGGCTCTCTGAGATGTTTTACTGGAGGTGTTGGTTCAGGGTCATCAGGAGAACACAGGAGACCACAGATTTGCCATGTTAGGGAAAGTCATCATGTTGTCATGAATGGGACTCTTACCTTAACTAGACCCTTAGGATTGAAGTAAAGATTTATTCAGACACGAACTCATTGGAGCACATATATACAAAAAAACACAGAACTCAAGAGAGAGTATGCATGCCTTCAGGCCAACTCAAAATATTTTGGGAGAAAATGTCTACTTTCTTAAACACACCAAATTCACTCTGAAGAAAATTTAAAGTGTATCTAATCCCTTAAGAAGGTCGGGAAGACTTGGCTTGTGATGTGGGGACGTTTGTCAATTAAGAGAGCATTTTATACCTTTGTGCTGGGTGATTTTTGAGTTACAGATCTCCAAGGTCTGAGATATTGGAGACCCACTTCACACTTCTTTCAGAGCATGTCTGGTGTGATGATTTTGACACACTCTCACAAACCAAAACATGAGCTCACTAAGCTTTTATAGAGACACATTTTAAAATAAAACACGCACGTGGCTTGGTTGTTATGTCTTCAGGGCTTAGTCTTGTTATATTTGCTAGGAGATACTTCTATGCCTGTCATAGAAGAATTAATTTTCAATGTGCCTTTATTTATGTTCTTTCAGTTTGTTTATACTGTGGATTGCATTTAATGATTTTTCCCTGAATTTTTTTTATTTTTTATTTAAATAATTTACTCAGATTACATCCCAAATTTTATCCCCTCGCTCATATCTTCATGTTTCCTCCTCCCTCCCTCTTTCACTTATTACCCTCCCCTATAAATGTCACCTTTAAAGAGAAATATGTCATTTAAGTGCTTACTCAAACATACACAAAGAAACGTTTTCATCTGAATGCAACATATATTTTCCCCTGAAAGATTCGTAAATGTTAAGTTAAATCCAATTACCTGTAATGGCGGTGAGTGGTTCTTAAGTTGGTTTGATCAGGGATTTGACATGAAATGTTGACATGCTATGAGCTTCTATCTCATTGAATACGTCCCATGATGGTGGCATGGTACCTATACAGTTATTAAAGTCAGTGAGCCTGTTAAGACAAACCTGATCCTAGTTTGACAAACTCCAGATGGAATTGTAAATATCCATTTAGGTAATAGTAACTCTTGAGTCAGCCTATATGCCTAGATTATATACAAATATGAAAACCTAAAGGGTTTCATTATTGCTTTTTAAAAAACAGTCTTCAGGCCTGTGAAATGGATCAGCAGGTAAGGGTACTTGTTGCTAAGCCTGAGCACCTGAGTTTGATCCTTAGGGACCATGGGCTAAAAAAAAAAGGCAGGATTCCTGCAGTTCATTGGGTAATCTCCACATGAGTGCCATGGGCTGCATAGTCACACAGGCACACCCACACCCACACACTTCCCCCAGACATAGGCACACACACTCACACACCTCCCTGAGACACCCTCACATGGGCACACACACAAATAAATTCAATAAAAACATTTTAATAGCTTTCAGTCTCTCTTCAGTGACACTTATACTCTATTGTGTCTCATCTGAAAGTTAGTACACAAGATGGAAATTATCTGGGCATGCTCCTGTACTCTCAATAAACTGGGTAAAATTGTCTGGTTTCAATGCTAAGTCAAAGCTTCGGATCTGAGCTCTGAAGTTTGTGATTCAAAGAGCCACCTGAATAAAACTACAAAGGCATCTTTATATCTATATCTATCTATCTATCTATCTATCTATCTATCTATCTATCTATCTATCTATATATATATATATAATTTTTATTAATTTATTTATATTACATCTCAATTGTTATCCCTTCCTCCTGCTTTCCATCTACTCCTCTCCCCCATGACTGTGACTGAGGGGGACCTCCACCCCCTGTATATGCTCATAGGGTATCACATCTCTTCTTGGTAGCCTGTTATCCTTTCTCTGAGTGCTACCCAGCCTCCCCATCCTGGGGATGTGGTCAAATATGGGGCACCAGAGTCCATGTGAAACTCAGTCCCCACTCTCCACTCAACTGTGGAGAACATCCTGTCCATTGGCTAGATCTGAGTAAGGGTTCGTGTTGACTGAAGGGGAAAAAATAGAGCTTTTAAGGAGAAAAAGCTAGGAGAAGAGAGGATTGGCGTGAAGAGAGATTCCCTGCTCAGATTCTGTAAAGCCCAGGTCGAGGGTATGCTGGACTGTGCCTCTAGCTCCTGATCTAGACCTTGTTGTCTTTTCTTTCTTGATGCCTTGACCTCAAGGCAGGGTAGAACACTGAAGGTAGCACATCCTAAGGCTTTCCAGACAAACTTTACAAGCTCCCTTTTGTGGAGCCTCCTGACTGGAAGAGAGTTCTGCCAGTTTCTGATGATGATGTCTGGGCCACACCCCATATCCCGCAGTTGCACTTTCTAAGAGTTGACTGAGTAGGTCTTTGCTCTTGATTCTTTAAGGAACCTGAGGCTTTTTAATGTGTCTCATTTCCACAAAAATAGATGTTTTTCTCTTTTCCTTTTACACTGTAGATTTTTTTTAAACTGTGGATTCTTAAGAGAATTGTCAGTTATCAAAGCTGCAGTAACTCACTTGAGGCAGCAGCTCCCAGCAGTAAGACATAGTGTCTCACACTAATCGAAAGGAATTGTGACCTCTGAGAAGGCAACAGACTCTCAAACAAGCAGCATTGTTTGGTTGCCTGAGTCACAGCATCTTATGTCACACGTTTCAAATAAGGATCATATAATACATGTTATAATAAACAAGAAACACCAATTAGTGGTAGAAATGCTAGAAGCCACTTTACTACACTGCTGTAAATTGTGTAACCTCCACATTTCTCTACAGTTTGTGGACTCCTTCATTAAAATGAGTGGAAACAAAGAGCCAAGTCTTCATACATTGTGTACGGTTCTTCTTGGTAAACTTTTACAAATAAATACACTTTTTACTTTTAATTTTACATATCTAAAATATCAATTACGAGCATGAAGAATGATGTGTGTGTGTGTGTGTGTGTGTGTGTGTGTGTGTGTGTGTGTGTGTATATTAGGGATGCCTTTATATTGACTTTTTTCAGAATTTTGGTATCAGATATAAAGGAAGCATGAAGGATTTGTTCTAACTGAGATGTATCTGTGCATTGGCATGAAGTCACTCTTCAATGCGAAGTCAACATGATGCAGCTGAAGGCACATCTTGCAGCTTCACCACCTGGTTTGTAATTGACAAATTCTGAGTTGGTTTTGTAAGTTCTGTGTTTCCAAGCTCACTATTCACTGAAAAAAAGAAAGCTGTGTCCATGTTCCCTTGGTCCCTGGTGCTGCTGCACATGTTCTCCTGGAGCAACTGCTGGTTTCCTCTAGTCACCAGGTCATGATGACAATTCAGCTCTTTGGCTACTTCTACCATGAGTGTTACTGCAGAGACCCAGGGCTATCCAAAGCTTTCTTGGAGGCTCTGATGAAAGAAATCTAGTTCTGTGTATTTTTTTTTTTTTTCAGGAATAGACTTGACAAGGCCAGCTGGGGTTGTCAGGTTGTCAACCAGGGCTTCAAAGGAGTCAATATTTCAGTTCTTGGAAACGTGGTTTTCCACTCCTAAAGAGATTGGAGACCCCCTCCACAAGGCTGTTGTATGCTTGTTCTCTTGGGCCCCGCCCCCCGAGATCTCCTGTTTTCCCATTGTGCACCACTGCTTGATTGGCCTCTTACTGACTTCATCCCATTATATAAGCGAATCACTTTCTGCTGACATTGTCCCATTTCTCCCCTCGAAATAGTTTATAAGATGCTTTATTTCTTAATCATCTTGCTTTCATGAGCCATCAGTTTTTTCAAGACCTGTTCCCAAACCTTCTTTTCTTCTTCATCTTCTCATCTACTGTCTCTGTCTCAAGTCCCTGCTGCCTCAGGCCATGTCATCATTTAATGTTCACAAACTCTCTGTTACTTCCTATAACTATGTCCTTGGTACTTTTTTAGAATTTGATCAATTACCATTTGTCAAAATAGAAAGCAGGGGAAATGTCAGCAGCCCAGTGATAGGGCTGGTACTGTGTTTAGGGTCAGAACACAGGTCACACACTACACTTGCTGTTGTGGGCATGGGACCAAGGACACCCAACTCATCTTATAAGTCTTTTCTAAAATCTCAATTTACAAAAAGTGAGAGGATAGCTTGCCTCTAGATTTTATTTCTTAGAAAGTGAATAGATGGATGAGACACTGGTCAAAATAAGAGAGGGAAAGGTTCCTCAAATGAGTCAAGTTTCCCTCTATTAATGAGAAGTAAGAGTCATATAGTAATTGTGGTAGCTGATAATAAATTATAAACTTACTGTAGATGTCCATGGGCTCAAAGGAAACTACAGGATATTATGCCTTGGGTCCATGATTTCAATATACAAATGTCTTGACCTAATATGAAATTACTTTTAGTTTATGTTCTTGTTGTTATTTGTTGGTTAGCAAACACTGTAATGGGTTTCATTATGTCCTTTTCACCATATTTTGCTTTCGTTGATGGGAGATTCCTCTTCCCCTCCTCCTGACTGTATCTTGCATGTATCTTTCTATTCTGAGTAGTTCCTCTTCTACTTCTGTGTGCCGTATATTCTGCCGTCCTCTACCCATCTTTTAAACATCACCTTCCTCTCATGGTACCCTTTCTGGCTTCATGATTCAAGTCTAAGCATACACCCACATGTACATGCATGTATACAACCTAGAGCCTAGCATCCACATATGAGAACATGCTGTGTCTTTCACTTTGAGTCTAAGCTTACCTCACTTTGCTTCATAATTCACAGGTCCATATATTTTACTGTAAATTTCATGATTTGTTATTTTTTTTCCTAACAGATGAGTATTTTTTGAGTCAAGTCTAACTATATATTTGTACCCAGACTCATGCTCCTTGTGTGGACAGAACTGAACTCAGACTTATACTGAGTATTTTGTCTTTAGCTTCCCAGTGCTGGGATCACAGGTGTGGGCTGTTGAGGGCTGCTTTAATTTTTGCATAACTACAGCCCTTCTGTTGAGGCCTACTTTAGTTTTAGCATCACTGTAGCTTCTCTGTTGACACCTGCTTCCATACTTAGCATAACTGAAGCCATTATGTCTTTAGCCTCCATTTTGATCTTAAGGGGAAACTGAGTTTAAGTTCTCAGGCTCTGCCTAACATAAGAATAGTCTTCTACTTACAATTAAATTATTTTTGAATGTTCTGCTTCAATAGATGATAAATGAATATTCTATTTAAACAAAACCAAAATACCCTGCTATGTTCCTTTCTTTTAAATGGTGGGGGATTGGACAACCTCCAAGTTCCCCTACCATATAAATGCTTTGTCTAGCTACCTAGACACAATATATCTGAACTAGAATTGATTCTTCCTGCTTGGCTATGTTCTTTAAAAAAAAAAAAAACTCATTCTAAAAGGACTCTGCATCACAATCCTGCTTTCTGAATTCAGACTGTGTCTCTGACAGGTTAGACTTTGCTAAGTGTTCAATAAACTTCCATCTATCTGAGTCTGGTGTCCAAGTGGCCAGTGTGTCGCTATTCCTGAACCTCAACATGGGCCTCCATGACCTGCCAGTTTTTATTTTTGTACTTGGCTTAGTATTTATCATTGTATTTTGAGGTAATAATTAAGTAACTATGGTTACATCATGGTAGGAAAATGACAACTCTGCCCAATGGATATGCAAGAGACACTCACTAAGAAAGACCAACTACCAATAGAGTAGACAGTCCCTGATGAGTAAATAATCCATAATTCAATGTTCTCGTCATCCTTTGTAGCACAAACATATGGATGTCCACGCAAAACAGTGAATGTAATGGAGGGGTTACATAATGTGGGTAATCTGCCAGCAGCTGATTTGATACTTCAGCCTGGGTGAAATTTGAGGTTTGGTTCAAGGTTACCAACAGCCACCTGAGGCAGAGTAGATACAGCCACATACACTGAAGTGCTAAGGGATTAAAATTGCAAATTCATGTGGGAAATGAAAAACTTCCCTCCTGTGACAGAAACAATGGTAACAGAGGCACATGTCTGAGGAGGCTCTTGGCTGGACAAGTGGTGATCAACCAGCCATCTGCCTACAGGGATGGCTTTGGAGATAAAAGCAACCAATGGACAATCACTAAAGGCTTGTGAAAAGTCAAAAGTAAATACCGGGCAAAAATGAAAAAAGAATGACGTGTTTCCAGTCTTGATCATTTTTAAGGGTTGGAATAACCGCATAAGTGAAACAGCCTAAAATTATGAAAATTATGGAAGACATACATCACTTTTGAAACTGGCTTGATGCATTGGGATGAGGCAGTGGAGAGAACTATATTGATTGATTCACTCATAATTAAACAGTCTGAAAAGCAGGCTGTAATTGCTGAGGCACTCTTAAACGTGTTTACTTTCTATGGGTAACTAAAAAAAGGAGACATAAACATGGTAATTAAAGGGTTATTTATTTGTCCTTCATAGTCAAGGATGTTGTTACTCAGGAGAAACCTGATTTGTATGTGATCTAAGTAAATTATTGAAATTTTTGATTTTCTGCTGAAAAAGAAAAAAAGAAAAAGAAGAACATTGGCATTTGTAATTGACCACAGAGTGTAATTAACATAGCTGGGGCAGGTTTTCAACAAATGCTACACCTCCACATGGCCTGTGACCTAGAATTAACCTTAATCCTCAGAGATTCACTCTCTACAGCTTCATTAGCCAAAGTCAGCCACTTCATAGGTCTGCATTTTTCAGCATGTCAAGATTAAAACTGCATACCAGAACAGTACCCAGGAAAATGCATTGGTCTCCTATGGAGTCTTTGTGATTGGTCTTTTCGGTGAGAGGGTGTGTCTTCTCCAACCTCATGTGATGTAGCCTGATACTCAGTCTGAAAGATAAACAGGTGAGACATCCAGGACATGAGTAGACCACAGAGCTTCTTCTCTTTGATGGGATCATCACCTCCAATACTGGAAACACTTTTCTGGTCCTACCACAGGAACACTCAACAAGAAGCAGAGATCATCTCTCATTAGGCATGCTTTCCAGGTCACACAGTAGCCATCCCTCTCAGTCTCTAAGATGCTTCTAGTTAACTGGCTTGCTTCAACATTCTCTCTCTCTCTCTCTCTCTCTCTCTCTCTCTCTCTCTCTCTCTCTCTCTCTCTCTCTCTCTCTCTCTCTCCAGGATTTAATGACAATGATTTCATCTCATGAATTTTAGGACCCAAGAACATCACATCAGTTACCCCAAGTGTGGGTGTTTTTTGGGGGTTTTCTTTTGTTTTGTTTTGTCATATTCACATTGCTTTGTGCTAAGTGACTGGGCAGGAAACCCTTGTAGGAACCAGCCAACATCAGGCCTGAGAGATAAAGGTGCAGTGTGCTTAGTATCCACAGGTACCTCCAGGACTTCACTTACAGTGCCAGGCGGTATAGCATAAAGCCTGGCATTAGCAGCTCAAGTGGATCTGAATACTGAAGAATTTACAGTGAGGTTGGGTCTATGTTATAACTCACCATCTCTAGAAGAGATGAACAGAAAAGCATCATGGATAAGATTTCTGACATAAAACAACTATAGAATCAAATCTCAAACTGGATTTTCTAAAGTCTCCGGAGGCCACAGCTAGTGACTTGCATTTTAGGGATGGTTTGTCTTCTACTGAGTGTCTGAGGTAGAGACCTTATACTATAAGCCTGGATACATGCATTCGGAGATTCATTAGGCCCTGTGTTCACACACAGCTGCATGAGAAGCAGAGAGCCAACATGACACATTTCTTTCATTGACTTTCAGGTAGGTGAACATTCTGGGTAACATCATTAAGCTTCTGATTCTAAGCACTTCCCCCATCCGCAGTCACCGTTGCTTCCAAAAATAACCTTATCTTAATAGATTCAAATGAAAATCGTACAGTATTGCACTTCTGTTTAATTTTTTGGTAGCATAAACTGTTTCCAAAGAGTAACTAATCAGGAAAAGAGACTAAGATTTCAGTCTCATACTTTGCACATTTTATGTGAGAAACCTTATAGTTATTTTCCTCCGAGTACAAGCCCATGTGCGTAATTGATATTGGTCACCTGCTTTTTCATTCTTGTTCCTGTTTCTCAAAATTGAAACTTGCTTTCTTTTATACTTCCTGCTGGCTTTGGTACTTACACTTGTTCTCACAGCTATGTGAAGAAACAATCTAGAAGGGTGAACTGTTACACAGTTAGGCTATGATGTCAGAACCTTGATGAAAAACCAAGATCATTGAATGTATGAAATTAAAATTTAGACTATCATTGTTTTTTATTTTAAATTAAAACAAGACAAATTATGCATAAGCAGTATAGGAGAGAAATGGCAAGGATAGAAAAATTACTTGTTCCTAGTGGAAATACTAGAAGCACAAGTCACAAACCAAAGTAGTCTCCCAGTACATGTACCCACTCACTTTGACATTAGCATCATTGGTGAAAAGACTGACATGCCTACACTTTACTAGTCCAAATGGTGGAAGGATGCTATAGAAACATTCCATTTTCAGTGGATGCTTCCCCATAGCTCATGTATCTGAAACCTGGGAGTTGTAGGTGGCATGGATGGTGCATAAATAGTGTAGCCCTTAGCCCATTGACCTCATGGGATAAAAGGTCCACTCTTAGATGCAGTCGATACCAATGGCTGACACTGCCTCTGGGGAGTTACATGAGATTTCTAGTTGCCTTGTGCAATTGGGGCAGAATATTATTAACAGAGGAAGACAAGGACCTGAGGATGGTTAATTATACAAAGCATGGCTGTAGCTAACATCTTGTAAAGTGTTCTTCTCTCTACCACAAGTGGGCCAACTTTAGGCAGTAGTTTGGTATGCCGCTCAGTCTGCTCCATTAGAAATGGAGGCCATTATTATATGCCCCAGTTGTAACAAAGGGCAGGTGTTACTAGTAGTCTCAAAAGCGGCAGAGGTTCCAATAGCAGCTAAAGTCTCATTGGTATTCTAGAAAGACAGAGTCTCAGGCAAGCATTGATGTCAGTGGCACAGAGTGTTCAATTGGGGACCTTTTCTCTGGAGGTCTTGACCTAAAGAAGAAAAAGATGCCAATCTTCTCTGCAGTTTCTAAGTGACATGCTATGTGGCTACACCACTGGCAATGAGCTGTCAGTAAATATATATAACACAGTCCGTTAAGGAGAACTTTATTCAGAGCTGAGTGGTGACCACACCCTTCATTGGTCCACTAATACAAGACTGATGTGCAGCTGATTGTGCTGAAGAGCAATAGTGATGTGTTTTCCATTTGGGTGACTCAGCGGCTACCCAGCTCTAAGGTGGACAAATCCCTGTTAATAGAACTGAGCAACATATCTGGATTTGCTTCTGGCAGAGGAACAAAACAGTGATGTTTCCAAAATGCAAGCAGCGGGGTTGCTCCCAGGCCAGCATAATGGCACAGGGCTACAGTATCTCCAGACCCAAGAGGAGAACTGCATGTAAGGACGTGCACCATGTGTGACAATATTTGTTAGACCTGTGCAAGTTCCCGCCAGACACAATCCCAGCACAGAGGGAGAGAGGGTGTACATGGACTCTTATCACTAGCTGATGAGACTTAGCGTTTGATAACTGCTGTCGGAAGATAGTCAGATGTTTAGAATGATGTGGCCCCTGGTAGGTTGACCACACATCAGGATAAGCTGCATTCCCAAGACTAGCTGAGCAATATAAACTTGGCTCTGGAGGAAAAATGTTGGGATGGAGAGGTTGGGAAGTTTGAGAGGGTGGTAAGGGAGCAAGAGAGAAAATATTCAAAATACATGTATTATAATATTAACAAAATATTATTATATAAAGAATAAACAAAGCCAAGTGTCTAGGATGGGTTTTTATCAGGTCTACACTAAAATGGTCTCTCAGATTCAGTTTATACAGATAGCATAGCATTTTTCAGGGAGAAAAGGGAGTGTAGGGGGATGATGTTATAACTTACGCCCAGGTAAGGTGGCGATGTTTGTAAAAATCCAGGAGGGACACAACACAGGACACTATTTGAAATTCTTCTCCAGTTTCCCTCAGGATCTCTGGGAAGAGTCACTTATTTGCATGCCTTCCTTTCAAATGGCTGTCTCTAGAGTCTTGGGAAGAGAGAAGTCCAGGAAGGCAGATCATAGCCTCCAGAGACAAACAGGCCTTATAAAATTAAGGATGCAGAGTCTTGAAAGTAACAGTGCTAGAAGCTTCACATTTGAAATAGGAGGGCCCTATTTGCTTTCTTAGGCAGGAGCTTGGAGAGGCTGCAGTGGTCTTCCTGGGAAGGTAGCCTTGAGCTGTTGCCAGCCATTCTGGCCTCTGTGACATTTTCTATGGATGGAATTTGTGTGCTGAGAGGCGATTGCCTTTGCTGGCACTGGCTGAGGTCTCTTCAAGAGAGGTGCTCTTAGCAGCCTGCTGGAGTGTAGTCAAAGAGAGTCTATTGATGTGAGGTATTTCTAACCCGACTGACAAGGTTCATGAAATCTTCTCTAGATTGGCATTCCTCATGTCCGCTCTGGCCATAACAGGATGCCCCTATCAGCCAGGAGTCCTCCCTGGGTCAGGAGTCAGGTGTTTGATTGAAGCAGGAGCCCATTAGTGCCATCAGCAAAATAAACAGCTGCTTTTTGAGTGAGGTGAGCGTTGTAGTTGTATCTGGGTATTGAGCACAGAATCCGAGAATATGTCTCTAAGAGGAGGCTGCCTCTCTTTCTCACATGCTGCCTTGGCTGCCCCCGCAAAAAAAAAGAGACACTTATAACTCAAAGGTTGTTGGTCTCAATTGTAGTTGAACTTCAGTACTGTAAAGAAAGCTCTTTGAATTCACATGGCAGGGACAAACAAAAGCAGGGCATTTCGATTCCTCCAGTCCAGTTAGATACAAATAGCTTATCTCATTCTATTGGTCTACCCAATCCTGGCCAAGATCATGAACATATTCCCTTCTTTTCCCTTTAAGAACCCTGATCGGGTCCAGGCGTCATAGTGCATGCCTTTAATCCCAGCACCTGGGAGGGGCAGAGGCAGGCGGATTGCTGTGAGTTTGAGGCCAGCCTGGTCTACAAAGCAAGTCCAGAACAGCCGAGGCTAACACAGAGAAACTCTGTCTCAAAAAACAAAAACAACAAAACAAAACAAAACAAAAGAACCCTGATCAAACCCACCAAAATAAATCCTTGCTTCTTTGCTTAGAGTATGTAAATTATGGACAGCATGGTTTGCTATCCTGGGTCTTTGATCCATAGAAGCATAGCCTCATCTAGCCATGGAGTCCAAAGTCCTTGATGGTCTCTTCCCTTAAGAGAGTTGAGATGGAATAATTAGGATCAAATTCTATATTAACCTTTTCTTCTGAGTGCCCTGAATTTGAATTATAGCTCCCACAGCCTAGATATTGGGGTAAGTAAATATTGGGGTGCCTTTGCCAATACATCTGCTATTCTAATTTTAGGAACTTCCTTACTTAGCAGTCTGGGTTCTGTTGATCTTAGTTGGACCCATTGATTTTGTCCCTTTGCTGCTTACTTCAGCTGGACTCACACAAGGGCATCATTTTCTGGTAATGCAACCCCCATGCCCAACTACCCTAATAACCCTAATTAAGATCTATCCACTTCCAGCAACTAGGCTAGGCATGTTTTCCCAGGATGTCAAGATGTCTGAAATAACTCATTAAAAAACACTTTTTCAAGTTCTCATTCTCTGGGGGGGGGGCATCTTTATCTGTAACATAAAGCCTGTTCAAGGTGCTAAGAACATTATACTTGTCCCAGTCTCTTCCTTAGAAATCACCCCAGAAAGGTCAGGTCTCCATCATAGCAGGCAAGACTCATTGGAAATATCTCAGGATTTGAACTATCATCTCTAATTTTCCCTGAGATTATCGTGATAAACTGGGTTTGATCCCTAACAATTTATCTTTAACAAACTGTACATGCCCCTCATTTTAAACTTCCAACCCAACTTATTAACACTCACCATGTGTCTGGTAGTTCTAATGGATACAGTTCCCCCACTTCACATCTTTAGTACTAGACAACACCAACCCTTTGCTGAACAGGGTGGAAAATTCTGTCTATCCAGGAACAATTTGCATTTACATTGTATTTGTATTTGTATCCATTGTAGAAAAAGCCTGGTTACTGTGCATATTTATTCTTGATTGTCCTCACAGTTAGACTCAACTTGAAACATACTTCTAGGCCTCAGCTGCACCCATCCCAATTTCTACCCACCCTTTGCTCTGTCCATGGATTTTGTCCATTGCTTTTTAGCCATGATCATTGACTTCAGACAATGAATTAGTCCAAGACACCATTCTTCCTTATCCTTCCGGCTTCTACAATGCTATATACTGTCAGCACCCTGTGCTTCTATACATAAGCATCTTTGAAAAATGAAAATGTGCTGTTTGACAGCCTGATGTATTTTTGTAGGATATCTGAAATGAGGACAGGAAGCTTCTTAGTCAAGTAAACGGATATGCTTGTGCATAACCAGGGTCTTGAATTACCAGTGAAAGTTGAGCATCAGCATTTTTTGTTTGAATCCATTGGTGACCCTCAGGAGATACAAGCAAGGAGCGTATCTTCAGTTGTTCACCACAAGAGACAAATCTTGAGCATAAGGACCCCATGTCTTCAAGAGTAGGCAAACTTTCAGAGTATTTACTTGCTTCTGATCCTAAGAGATGTTTTCTGTATGGTGTGTGTGTGTGTCTGTGTGTGTGTTTGTTTTTGTTTTTTGTTTGTTTGGTTTTTGCTTCATCCAAATATCTTTGTCAAAGAGGATGGTCACAATTAATTAAACAGACATTCTTGGCAAAATAGCCCTGAGCAAGACAATTAGGATCTCAGCTTAGAGACTACACAAACACAAGGTCCAACGGGAATTATCTCAATAAAAAGTAATTACCCTTCTGCAAATAACTATATTTGAATCTCCTGAAGAATTATTTAGCCTTCTCTTGTAGGTCATCTTAAGAATAATTTGAGCTGGCAAGTCCTTGATCTAGGCAGAGGCAGGTGGATCTCTCTGAGCTCAAGGCCAGCCAGGTCTACATAGACAGTTTCAGGACAGCCAACACTAAAGAGAGACCCTATCTCTAAAATAAAAAACAACAACAACAAAATCATTTAATCATTTGTAATTTTACCTATATTCTCCTTATAAAGAAACTTAAATGTTGATACACATTTGTAATAGATCTGTGTTCAGAGGCTTTGTGAAGCCGTAGATGGGACTGTGCCTTTCCAGATAAGAATAATCTTGTCTTAGAGACCATTCCCATCCTTAGCATAGAATATGCAAGTGCAAAATACTTGATTAAGCAATAAAGGGATTGGGTATGATAATTATAAATGTGAGCAATAGAAATGAGCCTTAAAATGAGCCATTCATCCTTATTCTCTTCCTTATTATTTTTATGCAATCAGCTGCATCTGATATGCACTGCAGTTTCCTTCCAGTAACTTAGTACATTAGATTCACCCAGACATATTGACATTCTGTATTGCTGGAGACAAGGCAATGAGCAGCTCCGCAAGACACAGGATCGGGCTTATGCTGATTCAAGCTCTGGTTTTAAATTGCATTTATTCATTTATTTATTTGCTTCTCTGTTTTCCACTGTGCTTGCTTTTGAAAGAAATTGAGATATAGAGTTACTCAAATATGCATGTGCGGAGTAGGTACCAGGAGCTTAGCTTTACCAGGTAATTATTTATCAATCAAGGCTTTTGGCCTAAGGCTTGATAGAGGCACCTCAATATTGTTGACTCCACTTACATAGATCTTACTCTCAGCCCATCAATGCTTTCACAATAACTACAATAGTGTTTTAATATCTGTGTCTTCCAGTAAGCCTTGTCAGGTTTCAAGAAGGCCTCTCCCCAGATATCAATATTTTACAAAGCTATCAGATGCACTTTAGAGCTTATACTCTTAGCATTCATGCATAATTTGCCATTGTTGTCGTTAATGATGGAGATATTATTTTTGGATTGCCTCTTAGTTTTTCAGCATTAACTTTTTATGAGTGATTGATTACAATGGGTGTTTGCCTTAAATTATCAGAAGTAATACTGAAGGATGAGTCTACCTCTAGAGCATTGCAAAGGTTCAGAAGTGCCATGGTAACCTATGAGTAAAATGCATATAAATATGTAGAATTATAAATAAAATGGGCCAATCAATTGTGGATACAAGTTAGGGTATGCGCATTGTATAATTCAAGTGAGTATGCTCATTCAACATATACATGATTTTATACAATCATTTGGTGCCATTCAGCAAAAGTGAATGGTGTCACATTCACATAAGTGAATAAGGCATAAGAATAAGCAGGCTACCAAGATGAGACTTGATAGCCTATGACCATATAGTGGGGGAGAAGGTCCCCCTCTGTCATAGACCTAGGGGAGGGGAATAGAGTGAAAGTGGGAGGGAGGGAGGAATGGGAGGATACAAGTGTACAAGTGATGGGATAACAATTGAATTGTAATCTGAATAAACTAATAAAAATTTTTAAAAAGGCATAAGAAAATCCTAAATTTTCTGACATCAATTGCTTAACTCAATATTCTCCCTAGAATCAATTGGGTTAGCCTGAGAGGATTTAGTTTAGTATGATGATGTGTAACTCTAATGTGTGTGTGTGTGTGCGTGTGTGTGTGTGTGTTAGACTATCTTGACAGTTACATCCCAAAAATATGTTGTTTTAATTATATTATTCATCGTAATCAATAAGGTGAGAAAGAAGGGAATTATGATGCAGAGAAATGAGAAGCAAGTAGGACATACTCATCTAAAATTCTTCAGTATCCATGAGCTGATGTGATAACCCGCGAAGTTGGCACAGACTGGGGTCAGGTGCCCCTCTCCAGGGTCCTGAAAAGCTAGAGTCTTCTGAGCTCCTCCTGCCTGCAGCTTAGGCTCTTTGTACAATAGGAAATGATCCTCGCCTATTTCTTGTGAGCTAGTTCCAAAATTGGGAAGGGAGAGTTAATGGATTCTCTATGGAAGCATGAAATTTGTTTTTTCCTACTAACTACTCAATCTGTTTTGTCTTCTGAGTGCAGATGCCCGTCTTCCAGTTTATGCTAAGTGTAGCCTTGATCTCGTCACTTACATACACCTACCTCTCCTTCAAACTCAACTGCATTTACTACCTGGATATTAGATGCCCATTGTTCATCTTTACTTTTTGATACTTCAAAAATAAACCAGTGCTCCAAAGAACCACACACACATGCACATGCAAAAGTGCAGGAATGCACACGCACAAAGAGAGAGGGGGAGAGGGAGAGGGAGAGGGAGAGGGAGAGGGAGAGGGAGAGGGAGAGAGAGAGAGAGAGAGAGAGAGAGAGAGAGAGAGAGAGAG
The DNA here is from genome assembly GCF_903995435.1 of Acomys russatus. Classification (NCBI taxonomy): domain Eukaryota; kingdom Metazoa; phylum Chordata; class Mammalia; order Rodentia; family Muridae; genus Acomys; species Acomys russatus. The sequence goes on along the minus strand of NC_067163.1, from coordinate 11,539,078 downwards.
AGAGAGAGAGAGAGACAGGGAGGGGGGTGAGACAGAGACACACAGAGAAAGTCAATGTTTCCAAAGTGACTTAAAGCATATGAATTGTCACATCAATCCATATGCTGATAAGGCCATAAAGGACATAAACAGTGCAAGATCAGCTGTGCTGACAGTGCTGTCATTGCTCTCACTTCCATATTTTATGTGTAACCTGTTTTTCCTCCCTATTATCCATGAGGTGTTTCCTTTTGCTCTACCAAATGTTTGCATCTCCTCCAAATGCATGTGCTGAAATCCAAATCCATAGTATGATGGCATTAGCAGCCAATGACACCTGGAGGATGGAGCCTTTGAAAGTTAAATTTTGTTTCTTTGTGACTCTAGAGAGATCTCCCCCTTAGTCCTCCTCTTAAGGCTACAGAAATATCAAGAAAATCTGAGAACAAATGGCTCAGAATCATGAAGCACTACATCTTCCAATGCGTTGTACTGAAACTCTCAGTCTTCAGAATTATGAGAATTAAGAATGTTAATCTACTCAATCCATGCCATTGTGACACCATGTTAAAAACAGTAAGGCACTCTCTAGTCACCCATCCTCCAAACTCAGGCATCCTGAGAAATTACATTGATCAAGGAAGACCAGATATTTCTGAGAGGTGAAGGATTTCAGCATCCCAGATCAAGGAATTGAGACAGGTTTCTGAGACACACACCTGTGGGAGCATGTGAGTTTACACGGAATGTGAGTCCCACCTTAAGAAGATCTGGGACAAGTGCTTACCATGCCTTTGAATCCTAGCCATTTCAGATATAACACATTTTCATTACTTGTGCAAAAGATGAGTTTGAGATTTGTCTTCTTTGCCTGTATTCCTCTCCTTCTTCTTTCCTTTCCTCTTACTTTTATTTCTCTCCAAAACCCATCCCTTGTCTCTCTCTCTTCTGTCTCTGTCACCATCTATATCTATATCACCCATCTCTCTCTCTCTCTCTCTTTCTCTCTCTCTCTCTTTCTCTCTCTCTCTCTCTCTCTCTCTCTCTATATATATATATATATATATATATATATATATATATTTATATATATATAATCTGTCTGTCTGTCTGTCTGTCTGTCTATCTGTCTGGTGTATTTACTTAAAGTCCTACTCCCATCTCTATCTCTGGCTACCATTTGGTGCTTGCTTCTTTATGATTTTAAAACTAGTCAAATCTCCCAGATCCCAAAATATGAAAGTAAAGATGCATCGCCTCCATATTAGGGAAATCTCAAAGTTACTCCCTTTTATTGTGTTTTTAACTCATGTTTTGTAGCCACTTCTTATATCCAGCATGGGTTGTGTGCGATCCAAACTGACCCCACAGGGAGGTATGTAATTTAAGTGGGCATTCAGACAGTGAGTTCTTTGCAGTAGATGAATAAGTTCTTTTCATGAATAAGAATGGTCATTTTACTCAAATCAAATACAGAGACAGCCCATATTCTATTCCTTAACAATATAAGTGGATCCTACCTTCCAGAGGTCAGAGACATGGCATGGCTTCATGTACTTTGACTTCATGACAAAGCACAAAAGAAGTTCTGATATTTAATTACCCATGAAACAGAAAGTAGCATAGTGACTCCTAAGGAGTGAGCAAGAAAGCCTTGGGTTGGTGCTGTTTTCTCAGAAGGGTAGCACAAAGCTTTGCTGAAAAGTTTTCACCCCATATTGAAGTGAGAGCAGCTGTTTCATAATTTTCTGTATCATGTTCAAAAATGAAAAATGATCCTTCAATTCAGGGAAATTCCACTTGATATCTTAAATCTATTTTATGATTACATGTTTGTATAATACATGCAGATCAGAAGGACACATTGACACTGTCTTCAGCCCACAGACTCTCCCATAAAAATATCCCTCACTTAAATAGCTATTACTTTCTGCATGTATATTTGCATTTTGCATTATAAATATAGATTCATTCTAGCTTTTATGTTGAATTATTTCCATTTTCCATCTTAATAAGTCTTTAACCACTAAGGTAATAAAAGTCAGAGGTATTGCAGTGAAATGCTGAGCTACATATAAGGCTGACACACAGCTCCAATTGCTTCTCTCTCTTCCATGACATCTGCTTTATTTTTACGATGCCCATGTAATTGTCTGCAAAATTCTCACAATATGGACTATCCTTGGTCTCCCACATCCAGCCCTTCTGAAAATTCCCTCAGTAATCTCATACACCTTGGGCTATCAGTTAATCTTATAGCTGAATTCCACGGTTTGATTAACACTTAAAACGGCATAAGAAGTTATTAACTTATATAAGAAATTAATGGACAGGCTAAGATTACAGCTCAGTGGGTACAATACTTGCCTGACATGCATGAAGCCCAAGTTCAATGCCCAGCACTGCGAATATCAGGTGTGGTGGTACACACCTGTAGTTTCACATTTTTGGAAGTGGATGGAGAAGGACTAGAAGTTATCCTCAGGTATGCAAGACACCAACCTTGGGGAGAGACTTAGTCTCAAAAAATATCCTTGCTAAGGTCAGGAATTTTTTGCCTTGTGCCTTTATTATGTATAGAGCAAATACTTTAAACCCTGATGTGTTCTTGCTCTCTTTCAACCTAAGGTATGAAAAAAATCTAAGAGCTGACACATAGTTTAGGAGACAATTAAAAATTCAACTAATTATGAGGTGTACATACAACTGATGATTTTCACAAAGAACCTGAAACTTGCCATTCGCAGGATCGGAACGGAACCGAAGGGTAATGTAAGTGGAATAAGCCAATGCATAAAGAGGAAACTGTGTTCTCATTCATGCGTGAAAGCTAAAAAGAAGATTTGGTCAGAGTAGAGAGGAGAATGGTGGTGAGATCTCTCATGGTGGATAACATATGCAGACACACAGCGTTGGGTAAGGACTAGTGTTCTGTGGCTCAGCAGCCAATTTAAGCTCACTACCACCCACGATATATGTATAGAGAACTGAGAAGAAAGACGTTTAAGTCACCTCAAAGCAAAGAAACATAAAATCCCAAGGACTTGGAACCGCTAATCATCTTGATGTGATTATTGCACAAGGTGCCTGCAATGAATTCTTGCCCTAAAGCCCTACAAATGCAAATGAAAGAATAAAACTGAACTGTAAATTCCACATAGCACCAGCCCAGGTGGAAGCTAAGAATGTTGGCTGCTTCCTTCTTCTTTTGTTAAGGACTAATGTAAACTATTCATAAGCTTTCCTAATACATCTTGTTCACTAAATATGTACATACACTATATGCATGTGTGCGTATAATTATTGCTGGATTCACAAGTTTGAACACAGTGTATTTAAATACAAGTAGTAAATAAACTAAGTGAGAAAAATGGTTATATTATGATCACTGTTATATTGAGTTTCATAGAAATAGACTCTGAATACAGGCAGCAAGCTGGATGACTGTGAGAAATACTCTTATGGAGACACTTTACCCTAGGGAGGAGAACAGGATGGGATAGACACTGGCTGGCTGCGCCCAGTTTGCAAATGCATCTTCAGCAGCCCACTCAGGAACTTGAGGTATCACATTCCAATGATCATATACACACACAGGGAGAGAGAGAGAGAGAGAGAGAGAGAGAGAGAGAGAGAGAGAGAGAGAGAGAGAGAGAGAGAGAGAGAGAGAGAGAGAGAGAGAGAAGAGAGAGAGAGAGAGAGAGAGAGAGAGAGAAGAGAGAGAGAGAGAGAAGAGAGAAGAGAGAGAGAGAGGTCATGGCCATATGGCCTTTTGCTTTTAACAGTCGCCAGGATCCATCGCTCAGATCCATCAGCAGCTAGCATTGCCCATGTCTGCAAGATGAGTGAACCAGCCTTGAACAGGGAACCTGGTCATACATTTCATACAAAGATTCATGGCATTTTCAGGAGTTTCAACAAATAAAATGTCAAATAGAATGTAGAAAAGTCAGCGAGCTTTAGTCTACAATCAAGTTTAAAGATAAGAGAACACACCAGTGGGGGAAATAGGACTTCTCCTTAAGGGAAAAGGACATCAGACTGTCAGGGAACAGCATTCCACCCTCAGGTTGTGTCCGTTTTAGCAACCTTACATTTCTGCTTCTCTATTCTCCTTGCGCATTGCTAGCCAGTTTCCCAGGCACCCATAACTAAACCAGTGCAATGACTAGACCCTTCCAGCAACTCTGAGAAAAAGATAGATTGTTCCTCACATTTTGAAGCATTTTGAATATGAAGAAACTATGTTTCAATTTCACATTAAGTCTCTAAAGTAAAGGACACAAGCTGAATAGGCAAGGAAGGGCTGGTTCCCAGGCCCCATCTTCACACTACTTCCTAATTACCTTCTAAATACCTAAGTTGGGTAAAATGCACCAACGGAAACATAGATGTTCATTCTATGATGCTGTGCCAGAAAGAAGACAGCCTGTAAGGAAACGAAGCAGTTTGCTGTTTCAATTTCTTAGTATGTTGACTTCAGAGAAGCTGGTCGTGTGGCCATCTTGACTTGAAGCCGCTGTTTTACAGTGGGCTATGAGGCTTTCTCAGTAAAGCATGGCTTTCTTAAATCAGTGTAATGTTCTGTTGAGTTTCAGGTTGAACTCAACTCATTATCATTGTCCCTAAAATGTTCCTGTTTTTTTAATTTTTTGGTTAAAGCAGGAGGTAAATACAATCATGGGAAGCACTTTAGGAAGGAGATAAGAGAATAGGTAAGGCAGAGTGAGCAGAACAGGGCAGAACATTTTGATTTGGAAAAGCAACAAATATCTCTTTTCTTTCTTTCTACTGCTTTCTCTTATCTCCTCCTCTCCTGTCCTCGTCCCTTAAGCGTTGACAAGGCATGATGAAGAAATAAACATCACCCTCACCTTCTACACTGAGGTGACGCTTCCCTGGCTTTAAAAAATGGTCTTAATGAACATCTTTCTTCCAGACACATAAGGGAAGCATCACTAAGCCATAGATTTACCAGACAGTGTCTGTCTAGTTGGTCTGTGACTTGCAGGGTGTGATAAATCGACTTAGCTCATTCATCCCTTCCTGGGATCAAAAGAGCAAACCTTGTGGTTCTTCCTAGCTAACTTCATTGTGTGTAAAATTATCTACAAAGTCAGCACTCACTAACTCCACTATTGCACAAGTATGGAACAGACTACAAATAAACAAAGCTCTGGGCTTATTGCCAAGATAGCCAGACAATCACACGCCATTACCAAGAGCAACTACTCTCCTCCATGCCTGGGAATCTTCTGAGGGAGGCTAACACAGAGGCACCTTTATTCTCCCAGTTTCAGCTCCTGGCCAATGCCCAAAGGGGAAGGAACACCAAACAAGATGACATACACAATCATTGTCTTGTGTTAGTCAGCAGCAATATATATCTGGCTTCTTCCATAGCACTTGTGGCCAGTGGTCCCAAACTACCATGTATAATCTGTTAAACTCACTTTTTGAATCTCACTGAGCAGAACTGTAGAATGAGTAAGGTTGGCTGCAATAGGAAGCAATAAATTAGCCAGCACATAACACCATTCACAGGGAGCTGCATCAAAAGCTGCTTTGCAAACCCGACTGTGGGAAAGACGTGCCGAAACCTGGCTGCACAAGAATGACAAATATCATTCCTGCCTTAGAGAATTATCTACAAAACACGATGTATATCAACCGACAAGGGGGAGGATTTATATGGGAGGCAGACAGATGGCAGCAGCTGACAAGGCGGCCAAGCATCCAGAGCTACTGTATCCAGGCAGGCTTCCCACATCTTGGCAGAAGAAGGTAGCAATGACTCATACTGGCCTACTGTTTCCAAAGGCCTTATATTCCTAGGCTAATGGCTGTTCCTTCAAGTTCTGGGTAAATTATCACTAATCAGGTAGTAAGATCTGGCTGGAACTGGGGTTCTGCTGCCCCCTCCCAGGAGCCATTAATGCTACATGGTGGTACTTAATCTCTGCATGTCTTCTTGAACATAAAACCACTACAGGATTTGTTCATTGTTCCAGCATCTAAGAGGTAAGGGGAGCTCCCACTCAAAACATCACAAGCAACACCTGAGCAAACTGAGAGTAAATGACCTTTTCTGGACCCAGCAGTGGGGTGAGTTTTCCAGAGACATCAGCTTTAGGAGATCAGAAAGCACAGATGAATTCTGAGGTGAACCTCAGAGCTGCTGACTAAGAGTGGGCTCCCTAGGCCACACCCTTTCAGCAACACACAGCAACTGTGGTCGAGTGAAAAGGCTGCATATAGACGGATGTGAGGCCCCAGCACCTGGGTACATTGATGTTCGTTATTTTTCTAGGAACTGTAAAAAGACATGGAGACACACACTCACACACACACATGTATTTTGTATCTTCAAGCAGCTCTGGAGGGAGAAGAGAGTTATAATTTTGTGAGATGAATCAAGAGGCATCCTTTTCATGAAGTCTCTTCTGAGGGGAAAGAGGTTTTTCTGCCACTGCAGTGCCCTCAAGCTTTCTTCGTCCACTGATGAAGGCTGAAGGAGAAACTATGATGCTGTAAGAATTGTGATGTCAGAGTGTAGTTGGAGGCTTAGTAAAGCACTGGACTCTATCAAGGGTCATAGAGTCTTTTTCTGCCTTTTATTTTCACCATGAAGACAGGGGTACAGCACCCAGCTCTGATTCACAGGACAGAGACTCTCACAGGAGTCCTAAGGGAACTCCAAAGTCAACAAGAAGAGCAAAACAAGAACTGAGGAACAAATTCATCTTCTATATCAGGCATTCAACAGAGTCCAGCCCCTAGTCAGGTTAAAGTGAAGCCATGAAATGTCAACCAGTAGGCATTTGTGGTGGATTCTCCCCAGTCCCTACTATCAAGCTTTCAAATAAAAACTACAAACCAAGGAGAATCAGTTAAATAAGATTTTATATGTAAAAGAAAGGGAGTCTGAAATAAAGAGGGAAGCAGGGGAAGAGAGGTAGATGAGAGGAGAGAGAAATTTAGAGAATTAAGTTGCTATCAAAACATATGAAAAGCAGCTAGGTGTATTCAGGGAGTTTGTCTCAAGCAGCTAGTATTAGTGTGTTAGGGTTGGAACAGAAAAAAAAATGCAGATAGCATGAGGAAGAGAAGAACTTAGAAAAGTCTCCAGTGGACACTCCAAGAGGAACCAAAAGGAAGCCCTGAGTCCTTGCCCTCTGGCAAAGACGGACAAAGTCTCTTCTGGCCCTGTATATTAAACACCATCAATGCAGCAGCTCTCAGAGTCTGAGACAAGAACCTTCCCTCCATTAAATACAAGATAACTTGACTTGAAAGGAGAAATAGCAGTGATCAGAACACCAAGTGAGGAAAGGGGCAGTGAGATGAGGAAATCTACGGAGTAACCATGAAGATGAATGCTACAAATCCATCACATGCTCAGACCAAATTAAGGTAGCGTAGGACGCACAAAGCAGGGAGGGAAAAGTCAGAAATCTCATGGGCTTCTCATACTCAGTTTGTATACTGTATGTCTTTAGTTCTCAAAAGACAAAGATAAAAACATTAGAAGGAAGAAGATTAAAAATTTCTACTTATCCATATATGTGAGGCACATGGACTGTGCCACTGGAGAAGCTGGCATGGAGCTAAATAAGATGAGGTCGAGATTCGTCCAAACCTCAACAATCTCAATGTTCTAGACCAGCAGGATTAATAATCGTTCCCTTCCGATTCTGTGCCTGAATTCCCTGGCACACATAGCCTTGTGTTTCCGACCCTAGCAATTTCGAGGTAGTCACATAGCCCAGCACCTGGTATTCCTCTCCGTGCAAATAAAGCATCCACAACGTCTCAGCCCAGCCAGCAATATGCACCCACCCTGAACATCCCTTCCCACTCACCAAAGTTCGTATAGCCCCTGTTCATCCTGAATGCACAAGCTGTTTCACTGAATACCGTCTAAGATAGCTGTAACACTAAAATCCTCAGAAAAGGCCTTCTCCTCCCCACCTCTCACCCCCTGGCACCTGCAGCCAGACTGAGATACTGCAGACCCATGCATGTAGCTCTGCTTTATGCTTCCCTGCTAGGTGTGCAGCAGCGCCTGGACACCCCCAGGGAAGAAGTGGGGTGCAGGGCGACAACTGAGGCCCAACTTCGGCAACAGAACCTCCGGTTGGAATACTAAAGGGTGGCTGCCACCACACCACCACTGCCTTTGGCACCAACCCAAAGTGTCTTCTGCACCCCCGGCCTTTGGCATCAGATCAAAGTGCCCCAAGCTGTCACACTCTGAAGGAAGGCAGTCTTATGTGTTCCTACTTTATTTTTGTTTTGGGCTTTTTCAAGGGACCGGATGTGGTTTCCAAAACACTCGATGCCTCTAGTCAGGGCAACTCTCTGATATTGGCCCCGGGTTCTCCTGTTCTCTCTCCAGAATCCCACAGCCTCACATAAAGAACCTGGTAACACAGAAGCTACGTAAGACTCACTAGGATGGGTGCCAGCTTCTTAAGTCAAAAGGGAAGAGTGGTCAGAGGCTGAAAAGGAAGAGAAAAAAAAAGAGCAGGAGAAGGAGTAAACAGAAGAGGAAGAAGAGGAAGAGGGGGAGGAGAACAAGGAGGAGGAGAAGGAAGAGCAGGAGGAGGAGGAAGAAAACGGAAAGGAGGAAGAGGGGGGTGAAAAGAAGGAGAAGAGAAGGGGGGAGCAGAAGGCGGAGGACAGAAAGAGACGGAAGAGGAGAAGCAGCAGAAGAAAAGAAAAGATTTTCACCAGAAACTTGCAAGCAAGTAGACTGTCCACTAAAACATTTGAAATATTGAAAAAAAGAAAAACTAGAATTCTCTGTCCGGTGAGATGAGTTGTTAAAGCAACAAAAATATTCTATTAAGGAAATCTTACTTTTTGAAGAAAAAATTTTTTACAAGTTATTTTGAGAGAATAAATAGTGAACTATGAAGACCTTTGGCTCTGAAGAGGGAAGAGCACAGGCAAGAGGAATACAGGGAAATTAAATGTCTTGTCACTCTCACTCTTTGTTCTTGTGATAAGTACATATAACTGAGGCTCACCTTCTTAAGCATGTTTGAGTACACGTCCCCGCGGTGAGAGTAATATTGTCATCACTATCTTTCTTCAGAAAGCTGAAAAGCTGAAACCAATTACCAGTTCAAAAATGACTCTCCTGTAGCCACAACACCCTGAAGCTTGGTTAGGTGAGATGGTGATTCCAAGTGGGATTACATTGGTTGAAAATGCAAACTATAAGTGTTGAGGCATGCAAATGACTTTCTAATGCATAATATAAAGCAAGCATGTGTCTATTTTGAAAAATATCACAGAAGGTGAAGAAGTATTAGAAAGAAGAAACACAGGCCAACTGTACCAGATACAAAATGGTTAAAAATCACAATAGTTTTAAACCAACCTAATACCTTTAATTGTGAAAACAATAAGACATGTATTAACAGGTAGATGCTCTCAGTGTTTGAAAACAGCACTCAACAATGTGTTGTCTACAATAATACAGGCAAAGGGCAGGCAAAAAGGGAAGAGGCCATGTCCTGTGAGCAATCATAACTGAGGTCAAACAGTAGCACTAGCCCAGAGTTAGCATACTAAGAACAAGTGAAAACATTCTGGAACATGAGAGAACAGCACAGAACACTGCATGCGTTCCCCTTTTCTGATGTGTACTTCAAGAGAACAGAGTGATCTAGGAAACATCAACTTTTATGTGAAAAGGAGACAGAATTAGAGAGAAAGTGACCAGTCTCTTGCTTGATTGAATCCTTCCATGTGTTTGGTATTTTGATGATTGCTACATGAAATATCTCCGGGGATGGCAGATCTGAAGAGCACCATCAGCTATGTCTATTTTTTCTAAAATCACCCAATGTGTATTATCCAAAGAGAATGCAATTAAACTACAAAACCAACACTACAGCCCCAGAAAGTTCTCAACTATATAGGAATAAAATAACTTATTCCTACATAAGGTGAGTACTGAGAATTTTTAGATTTCAGAAAACATTGACATTTGTTTGAACAAAATAAATGTTAGACTGCATTTCTTTACAATGTATGTGACAGAGAAAATTTATAGCATTACAAGCATATATTTACAAAGAAAAATATTTTCAAGCAGCTCCCTGAGCTTTCACCTTGGGAAATAATGAAGAAAGCAATTTGAGGGTAAAGCAAAGAGCAGAAAAATATATTAAATAAATCTATAAAATTGCAAACAGGAAAGCAATAGAAAAAAAATCGAGAAAACCACGAGATGACTATTTGAAAAGATCAATAAAATTGATAAAACTTTAGACAGGCCTGCCAGAGACAAAGGGAGAGAAGAAGGAATGATTACCATCAGAAATGGAAAGGGGGGGACATTATCTCTTAACACACGGGATGAAGAAGAAATCTAAAACAATAGAATCTAACTGCTTTGACACATGCAGATAAATTTGATAATTTGGATGAATGAGAATGATAATTTTAGGCATAAAAGACACACATTGCCAAAAGTTAAAGAAAGATACTAGACAATCCAGACAGGCCTATGACCATTAAAGAAAATGAATTAGAAATGCTTTATGGAGGCAGTGTTAACATTGTGCAGTGTGTGCGTAGAGGAGTCTCCTCTATCATGTGAGGAAATACGTTGCAAAATGAGGCTTTCATTGAAGGGAAAAAAGAGAAAAAAAAGAAAGAAAGAAAGAAAGAAAGAAAGAAAGAAAGAAAGAAAGAAATGACTAGCCTTCAAAAAAATATAAGTTACCTGGCCTCATGGCTTTATTGGTCAATTATCCAAGTATTTAAAAAGATTTTTTAAAAAGTCATTTCCATGTTTCTCCCAGGAAACAGAAATAGTATATTCTGATGTAAGCCTTTCTCCTCGTGGCAAGAGCAGGTGGAGGTATGCACATAGATATGTGATTGTGTGACAAAAGGTTCGAAGCACACCCACTGACTGCAAATGTGGGAGAGCCTGGAATGTGTAACTTCTTTTTTTTTTTTTTTTTTTTTTTTTTTTTGGAATGTGTAACTTCTAATACTAGTGTAGTGTGTAGATTGAATTTACAAGAAACTGAGTAATAACACTGTCTATTATTTGATACAGGCAGTTCCTGGGGGTTAAAGGTTAACAACATCAATACTGCTTTGTGGAATTTACAGGAAGAGAATCTTGAGTGACTTGGTGGCTTTTCATGGCTGCAGTGGGAGTTAATAGATTGTCGAGAGCAGGGGCTTGGTTCATGCACACGGCTTTATGTTAGCATCTGGTGGCTTTAGTGAGAACTTATACTCAGAGTTATGGAAATACAGTTAACTGCACAAAGAAAATCTTAATTGTGGTCTCTCTCTCTCTCTCTCTCTCTCTCTCTCTCTCTCTCTCTGTGTGTGTGTGTGTGTGTGTGTGTGTGTGTGTAGAGGTGTGGTGGTACACACTGGCTCCATCAGCGAAGATGGCCTGGATACAGAGAGAGTCCTAGTCTTCAGCATATCTAATTGTGAGATGTTGCTTTTTTTTATTCTATTCTCTAAAGAAAGTGGCCAATGTTCCTTGGGTTAGTCACAGATTATGCAGCCAGGGGGATATCTATGTATGATAGAAATCAAGGAAGTATTAAAAACCAGCCATCAGAAACTGAAAGAATACTGTAGGGACAGACCAGAGGGTACAAGATTCTCCCTATAAAAGCTGGACCTATTTAGGATTGAGGATAATTGATAAGTGTATTAATTACTTTTCTATTTCTGAGATAAGATGTCATGTCCTAAAGCAACTTAAAGAAGGAAAAAACGAAGCAATTGGATTTATGGTTCCAGACGAATGAGAGTCCATCCTGAGAGGGAGTCAGGTGGCAAGTAGCAGGCATGGCCTCAGGAGCAGCAAGTGGGGAGCCCACATCTTTAGAGGCAAACAGGAGAAAATGAACTGAAAGTGGAATGAAGTGGTGAACTCTCAGAGTGTGCTACCACTGACATACTACCTCTCTCAAGACCACACCTCCCAAACGGCACCACCAAGTGGGGAATCACATGATCAAATGCTTGCGACTATGAAGAACAGTTCTCATCCAAATCACCCTAGGGGCTAATGATAATTAGAGCAGTGATAGATTATGATCCAAGACATAAAGAAATTGTCTGTTATTCCATCTTTTCATAGGTTGGTTGTTAAGAGGCATATAAATAAACAGGATGGAAAAATATATTTCTGCCCAAGACATTTGTCTTCTTCTCCAAGGGAGCTGAAGCTAATGACGCACTGCTCACATTTTGTTTTTCTTTTTATGATGGTTTTCTTCTGAAGGGCCCAGCAAGAAAGTTGAAAGTTGAAACTTTACATGGAAACTTGACAAAGGATTTGTTGGCCATAGAATCGGGTTCAGCATCAGCTGAGACAGCCCCTGTGGATTTTTCTCATTTTGGCATGAGATGACGGGATCAACATTATGGTTCAAGGGAAGAATCCAAGTGGAGAGCACAGGAGACAGGTACCTGGAGGATGCTCAGGAAAGAGCCTGCCCAACACCTGATGATGCACCTGCCATGAACCAGCTCATATTCTGTGAAAATGATTTATGACATCTCATTGAACCTTCAAACCAGTGTAAAACTTCAGACTCTATCACTATTGTTAGAACATGTCCCTGTTCTGCGCCTAAGAATAAAATTAGAATTTGTTTTAATCCCCAGCAGACATCCACACAAAAGCAAACTGCTGTGGGTTTGTTTCTTATAGTTGCAGGAAATTTTATATTCATCAGGCATAGAAGTATTTGTGATACCAATATCCTAAGGAACATGTGTCTTTTTAAAAACTTGTTCACCAGGATGCACATGTGTGAAACTGCCTATTCAATACATCTTTATTATTAACCTTACATTAAGTTTTACTTTCCTTTTATCCTCAGGAAGTCCAACAAATGCTTTCCATAAACATTTATTTTATAAATGACCATCATTGATTTAGGCACTGTAATGTTTAGTGTCATTTTCAAACAGTCCTTGGTTCTGGAACATTAAGCAGGTGTCCTACTTTTGAAGAGGTGTAAGGACATGCACACAAATGTGTTCTCAGTTGTGGTTTCTGTCACAGAATGCCCTGAGGAGCACTCACTCTCACTGTCTCCACGCACAGTTACACCACCTGGAAACTAGTTACTCAGGTGATTCAGTTCTGTCTATCCAATGAAGTTCTGTTGAACTTGAGTTTTTATGCAGTTATTATATCTTAAACAAGACCCAAGGGCAGATCATTTCGTCTAGTGTCTACATCACTGCTTCAGTCACCCATGTGTGTGTGTGTGTGTGTGTGTGTGTGTGTGTGTGTGTGTGTGTGTGTGTGTGTAATGCCACCTGTGTGAAGTTGAGCAGGAAAAACAAAAGGGAGCATTTGATCTCTGGAAGCTGGAGTCACAGGGAGCTGTGGGCGCCCAAAGTGAATGATCAGAACAGGATTCAGAGTTCAGATCCTCTAGAAGAGCAGCAAGAACTTATAACCCCGACCCACACCTCCAGCCTGGGTCACATTAGTTTAGCACACGATTGTACATATATATTTGACTATGTCTTTTCATAGGCTTGAGTACATGCTGTTCACGATAAGCTCCTTGTGTTGTCTGACCTCAGGTCATATGTCTGTATCATTCATATAAAGCCCGGTTTTATTAGTATTTTCAAGAAACATTTTGTATGATTTTAATAATTGCAAAAGTCTAGTATAAAAGTTTAGTGCGATTTGGGGTGTCAAAAGGTCTCTAACAGTAATAGGAAAAAGATGTGCAAAATTGTAAGCAAATGTTTAATTATTAATACAGTTTTCATTTTCTATTTTTAAGTATCCAAATGGTTATGGATAAAAAGAATATGATGGCAGTTTCATTGGAGGTATTAAATGTGCCCGGCAATGCTCAGAAACGTTCTTCCAGGATTATGCAAGGAGAAGCCACACACTTTATTTCAAGAGCTATTATGTGGAATGTACATTTGTTATAAGGATATATCATCTATAAGCAGTGAGAGGTGTATCAGTCCTAGTTGCTGAGAAGCGGGTGTGGTAGGAAGACCCCAGGAGAGGCCTCAGCGTTATACAGTGATCATCCTCCTACCCACACACCTCACTCTGAAACACGAAACATCCATCATTCTTTAGTAGGATGTTAAGATACACGCTCATGGCCCGTTCCCTCACAAGTTCTCAGTGTGTTCAAGAAAATACATAATTTGGTGTATGTAGACAATCCATTTTCTAAGCAAAACCTACAGGTAGACTGACAAATTTCAATTTTAGAGTCCAGGTTTTTTTTCCCTTTCATTCTGCAGTATCATTTTGATTACAAAAGAACATTCTATGGAGATTGGATAAGAGAGGCAAAAGGTCTTGGATTCATGGCTGCTATTAGAGGACCAGGTCAGCAATGAATAGCATCCCAAAATCCTGAGGTCACCTTATCTAAAGTCAATATGACAAGAATAGCAAGCCCTTCATTTTAAAGGCTCCTTTAACTATGAACCCACTGTACCTCTTTTCTGAACTGATTGGAACACAAACTCACCCCATCTTGGCAGCCCTCAAAACCTGCCAGGCTGTTGTGGCAAATTTATTTTTCCTTCTTGTAACCAAGGCTTGTGAAGTGAAGAAATTGAGGCAAGAGTAATCAAAGCTACAATAATAAGAAAGAGTTTTGTGAAAGAGTTGGTCCAGTGCCCAAAGTCTTAGAAGAGCAGTTTCTAAATATGGAATTGTTGTGACCAGAATGGTAATAGGGTCAGAAACACATCAGTTGTAAAAGCTAAGGCTAATCTTGTGTGTGTGTGTGCGTGTGTGTCTCTGTGTGTGTGTGGTGCACACACACATGCGTGCGCGCACATGTAGGGGTGAATGGGTATTGTGCATGTGAACTTGCATCACAATAGTCACTACAGTGCCTACTTCTTGTTTGGGGAAATTATTTCTCAAACCTTAAAACACAAAATGTAAAGCAGATATTTGCTTTCTTGTTGCTAAATGGCTGGAATTTCCTATTACTTTTGCATATCAACACCAAATTGATGAATAGCTTGGAAACATTGGCTCCCTCTCTTTAGGATCTCTGTTTTGATGTTAGGATCCTTTTATTTATTTGTTTGTTTTTAAAATATTTATTTACTTATTATGTATACAGATCTTATTATAGATGGTTGTGAGCCAACATGTGGTTGTTGGGAATTGAACTCATGACCTTTGGAAGAGCAATCAGTGCTGTTGACCTCTGAGCCATCTCTCCAGCCCCCAATCCCAGCATTGTTTTACATCTAAGAAAATGAATATGCACATCAAAGGGACAAATATCCTGCTGTATTGACTGGCCCATTATTTAGGACAGACAAGGCTTAAAATCAATCAAAGGAGCCATCTGTGCATGGCTGGATGAAGAAAATACGGTGAACGTATACACAATATGGCAGTCTTCAACTATGAAAACTACAATCTTTTCATATAAAGCAATGTGACTGACCCTAAAGATTGTTAGATAAGGCAACTTAAGCCAGGCAAGGATGCCAAGTACCACATGACCTTGGTCACACTTGACATCTAAATAAATGATGGTCTTATGAAGCCATCAGAAGAATGGTGGTCACCAGAAAACTGCAACCTTACCAGAGGAAGGAGATGCCAGGCAAGGATTATGAAGCTGATTTAAATAGCAGGAGTATTAAAATAGTGTCCAAGATAAGCACGGACTTGTCAGAGAGTAGACAGGAGCGAATGCCTGGGGTCAGGGGTCAGGGAAGGAGGAGGGGAACAGGGAAGGAAGATGTTGAACAAGAAGGATGTTGCAGTTTCAACTTAGAGACATAAAAAACGTTCAAACACTCCTGTGATGGCAGCCGCCCACTCCTTCAATGTGCTAAGAACACTTGAATCCTACAGTTCATGTAGGTCAACAGTGGGATGGGGAAGTTATGCCTCAAAGGAGATACTTTTACTTAAAACGGAATGAGGAGGCTTGTGGTGAAGATTCAGCTCCTCTGCACACTGTAGATGTGTGCTTCTTAAGTTCAGCACTGCCTTACACCCCCACCCCTGGCTATACTTAGAGACTTTAATTAAAGGAAACAGAATACCCTTATGTATGTCTTAATCATGGTATTAGTATAACTGAAACAATTCAGAAATAAATTAGCTGTTTTAGTGATATAGGAAGTTTATTCTGCTCAAAACCTGATCCCATACTTGATCCAAACAAAGCATTTATAACTCAATGGGAATAAGTGTTTATCATGTTTATATAATGTATAAATAATTCAATTTATTCTTTATTTATTTTGAAATCATAAAAATGTATAGAGTTTTGATCTGTATAGAGGTCTGAGTATTTGTGTCTATGTTTTATATCTAGTATTTAATAATTTTATTTGTATATATCATTTATTTTTATCTGTAACAATTAAATATTTTTTAACTTTTTGAAAGATTGAAAATAGATTTTTTTTCACACACTATATTCTGATTATGGTTCTCTTCCACATACTCCCCCCAGTTCCTTCCCACCTCCCCTCCCAACCAGAACCACATTCTTTCTCTCTCTCTCTCCGGGTGGCCTGCTGTTTTCTGAATGGGTATGGAAGGGCAGTGGATCTGGGGAGACAGGAAGTAGGGGCAAACTGGGAAGGGAGGCTGAGGTCGGAATGTGTAGTAGAAGAAAAGAAAAAAGGGAAAGTGAAAACAAGCAGGGAACTAAGGAATAACAAATAAATTAATATAAAACAAAATTAAGCAAATCTGAATAGGACTAAACAACCAAACAACAAAAAGAGCCAAAGGAAAAGATACATGTGAGATGCCAAGATGCATGATCACAAATATAGGAATCACATAAATACAGACAGCAGAAGCCATAATGTACATGATGACATCATGAGGCCAGGAACCTCCAGCAAGGACGTTGAGTTCATTTCATGTTGACCATCTTCTACTGAGCGTGGAGCCTACCTTTAAGAGTGATTTGTTAACCCAGGGAGACTCCCTTGGAGAGAACTAATTTGTTATTTGCAAGTGGTTATCAACTAGAGATGGCTTCTGGGTTAGGGATGGGGATGTGTCCACTTCTTTCAGCTCTAGGACCCCAGCTGGTACAGACCATGCAGGATCTGTAAGTGCTGCTACAGTCTCTGAGTTCATCTGTGCGTTCATGTGCTGTTCATGGTGTGTTTATTAGGGCTTGGTTTCTTGGTGTCCTCCATCTCCTCTGGCTCTTAAACTATTTTCACCTCCTCTTCCACAGGGTTCCCTAAGCCGCAAGGGGAAGAATTTGATGGAGACATCCTCTGTTGGTGGCTTGCAAGCATTACTCATTGACTTGTGTCCATTCTTACATCAGATTTCATATCTCTGTCTGTCTCTGTCTCTGTCTGTCTGTGTTTCTCTCCCTCTCTCTCCCTCTCTCTCCCTCTCTCTCTCTCTCTCTCTCTCTCTCTCTCTCTCTCTCTCTCTCTCTTTCTCTTTCTCTCTCTCTCTCATGTGTGCACGGGCCTCCAGTTCCTGCTGGAAATGACTATGGTGCCTGAGGTCTAACCTCTCCTTTAAGGGTCCTACATTATGGTTGTGTTAACAAGTCTTTGCTGACAGACAAGACTTATGAAGTATAAGTCCTGACTTTTCAGACAGTGAAAAGTCACATACAGTGACAGTTTCAAGTGGACCTCAGATACGCATTGGTTGAGTGAAGGAAAGGCTGAGCAATTTCAACATTGGAAAGATGGAGAGAATAAAGAATTATAGGAATAAGGCAGACAAGAGCATGAGGATCAGCCCTGGTGGAAGTCACTGATCTCCCAAGTGCAACAGGCACTGAGTGGGCAATATAATGCTGTGTAGCAATGGTCCACATGAGACAAAAAGGATGCACTTCTTATACGTTTAGAGAATTATAGCATCTTATTACATTGTGATGTACCCAGACACCTACCCATATATAATAAGATGGAATGTGTATTTCATATACATACACACATATTTTATAACATAATACAATGGATCATACTGTTATGACTGTTAATGAATACAATTCTCACAACACATTAATATATGACATACATATAGTCAAGTCAATCTAATATAAAGATACAGAGAATTCTAACCCTAACTGAAAGAGAAAAATTTGAGCCCTCACATGAATCGCAGTCCTCCAGGACTCCCGTCAGGAACCTCTGGGATATCAGTCCGTGTAAAAGACAATTAGTATGTGCGGCCCACGAAGGATTCACTGAAACCTGAAAAGACAGGCAGGGAACCAAGGATAAGCAAAGGATACTGAATCATGGTCACTGCCAGCCAGTGGTTCCTGGATCCTCCAGGGCACCAGGCTGTTTTCCAGTGCCTAACTCTTTTAGCTAAGTGACATTTACAATAAGCTTTGAGCCTGGCAAGTGCTCAAATTTCTTCCTACTGGATAAGGCAAATAAGGCAGAGATTCAGAGATTTGGGCTCAGGCATTTGGATTTCTAGAGCTTTCTAATCATATCGCTGTATAGCAGTGATAAATATTTAGTATCCTTTGGAACATGGGAGACTCTTAACATATATTAAAGTTTGGTTGCTAACCTTTGCATGAGAACACATATCTTGTATATATTTCTTCCTATATAAACCATGTTTAGGTTTTCTTTCTTTCTTTCTTTCTTTCTTTCTTCCTTCCTTTCTTTTTTGAGTAACCACTGAATGACAAGACTTTTGTCAAGAAGTGACGATAGACACAGCAATAAGTAACAATCACAACTTAAAATACTTGTAATTTAAATTTTTATTATTATTGGTGTGGGGGGGGGCACATGCCCGTGGGCATGTAGAAGTCAAAGAACAACTCACAGACATAATTTCTTTCCTTCCACCATGTGAGTTCTGGGGTTGAACTCTATTCATCTGGCTTATGCAGCAAGTATTTTACCTGCTGAGCCATCTCACCAGCCTCAATTCTAAATATCTCTGTATCAAGCCAAAACTAAAAGCAGTAATGGTTTCAGAAGTAGATTTTTAATAAGTAGGTTCTCTGTTAGTTTTTTCCCTGACTAATTCCAAATGAGAGTATTTTAAATTAGACCTAAAGATGAAGGCTTGGAGTGTACCAATAATAGAAACTCAGATCACATAGAAGCACCAATGTAGTTGTAACCAAAGAAGACTCTTGTTCATCAAATACCTTTTACATTTGAGGTTAAGTTTATTAAGAGCATAAGCATCTAAAACTATCGATCTTGCCAAGTACCCTAAGTCCTGTTTAAGGATGAGTAAGTTCGCTTCAGATAGGGAGTTCTATGAACTACTCTGGGGAAAGGGGCCGCTCCTTTTTATGGTTCTTGTCAGGAAAGAGAGAGGAGCTGAAGGCAAGAGACTCAGAACGCTTGCCACTGAGCTTTCCATTGCCCTCCAGCTCGCCATGCACCAAGGCAGAGGATCATTTGGGCTGTGGGTTGAGTATGAGGCGTTCTCTACAGGCTCAAGGATTTGAACGTCGAATCCCCACATGGTGGTGCTTTTTGAAAAAGGCTGGATAACGTTGAACATGTGCCTCCTCCTTGCTGGTGGAGGTGAGTCACTAAAGGTGGGCCTTGAAGTTTGATAGCATAGCATCACTTCCTGTCTCCTGTTTGCCTCCTGACTGCAAATGCCATGCAACCAGCCTCCTCACACAGAGGGCCACTCACGCCTTCCCTGCTTGAACTACAAAAGACAGCATACCTTTCTTCCTTTACGTTGCTTTTGTCAGTATTCTGTCATAGCAATCAAAGCAGTAGCTATTAAGTATAGAGGGTGTACGGCACGAGACTTCACAGATGAGCCTCTCTACCAACCATCAGCCAAAACTTTCCTTTCCAAATTCTGTTGCTTCTGTGACTGTCACATTCTTCAGCATCAGCTTTGGTGTGTGGCCTGGGAGCTGATCATGACAACCACATCCTTTATCCTCGCTTTACTCTTCTTCTATGGCAGCTAGTTACCTCCACCTATTGTGAAAATTATTTATTGTGCAGAGATAACTCAAGAATTAATCATCACTGTTAGAATAACCAAGTAATGATTTTATGTAGCATAACAAC
Source organism: Acomys russatus (assembly GCF_903995435.1). Taxonomy (NCBI): domain Eukaryota; kingdom Metazoa; phylum Chordata; class Mammalia; order Rodentia; family Muridae; genus Acomys; species Acomys russatus. The sequence continues at coordinate 11,519,047 of NC_067163.1, read as the reverse complement.
TGAGGAGCTGAAATATTAGATTACCCACCCACCCACAGTCATCCAGTTATTGAGTAGTGGAGCTGCAAAAGTGTGCTCTATGCCCAGATCTGCCTGGCTCCAAGATCTGCTCTTTTTTCTTTGATCTGTGCTGCCTGCAGGGCCAGCTGGGACGGTGCTTGGCACACACGGTCTCCAGAACTCATTCACATGCCATCCATATCCACTAAGCCGCTTACCCTAACAGAAACACACGATGTTGGCCACTTCTGTTTTTGTTTTTATACATGATTTTTATGTCTTCTTAGAAGGCCGTTTTCTCAATTAAGCAGCAAGACATGGTGATAGAACCAAGAGCTGGTTGCCTGTATATTTAAAATATGTTTCCCTTCCTCAATGGTGAGACAAACTTGTTTTAAAATAACCTTTCTAGAATGTTCTACACCATTTTAAACGTGCTGTGTGGATTAACAAAATCTATTGTATTTGTTCTATTTCATCCTATGAAGGCTTTGATAAGTCTCTCTGGTGAGTTGATGGGCAGCCCAGTGTTCAACAAATAATTATCTGGGGACAGAGATGCCTCAGCTCCCTGCTCCAGGGACAAACTAAAAAGCAAGCTTAAACAGGCCTCCTAAAAGAGGGTCATTCCTCCTCTCTGTAATTCAAACTTCACAGTTGAAAACTTTGTGGCATTTCAACTGGCTGCCTACACATTCTAGACTTCTGCCTGGCATTTAAAACACTGGGTTTCTCACTGACTTACACAAATGAACGACACTATTCATGTGACCTGTGAACTCATGTGCACATGTGTTTGTGAGCAGGTGAACATCTGATATCTACTTTCTGAAACATGAACCTTAAACATTTGCAAGAGGTCTTACCATTTGCAGAATCTGAAGAAAAATATTTGGACATCTCATCCCAAAGTTGACACTAATTATAGGACCTGATCCCTTCCCTAATCTCTGAAAGTGCAGGATGAGTGTAAACTGTGCAAACCCAACTTCACAGCACAAGAATTAATTTTCTTCACTCCTGAGAGCACTGTGAAAATGTGTTGCTTTTAATTATACATTTGCATGGTTATTCTTTTCATTTACAAGTGTGCTGTAAAGACACATCATTAGATTGTATACTGGGCTCCTTTCAAATGCTGTGCACTTACCCTTATAGTGAGCACTCTGATCAGAATTAATTTCCAGTTGTCTTGGTGTGTCATAGAATGCAACTACACTGATTTCTCTTGCCTCGGGTAATTGATGTCTTGAAATACCAGCAAGAAAGTGACTGATCATGTGAATGCAGTTAAACATGGCAAAGGTGCATCTATGTAGTGGGATGTATCTTTCTTATGGCAAACTGCATCTGGACTCTTTGAATAGCCTGAGTGAGTAGGTACATAAAACACTTGTAGCTTCATTGGCCCCATAACATGGAGTTAGTGATGCCTCATTCTGTCTTTAGTCATTTTGGGAGGCTGATTTGTCACAGCAGTGAGTGGAGATGAAAGTGGAATCTGCTGGTAACCCTGGAGTGTTCTTATCCTTTTTATTCTTAGGTTTCAGGGCACATCACCCCCAAGATCACACAGACCATGAGAAACCATAAATTGCTTCTCTTATTAACCACTGCATTGACGGTAAATCCTTTCACTTCCCTTTAGCTGTCTACCACAAAGTATTCTCATTTTTAAATGAAATTTCGTATCTATGATGGAACTTGTCACTTGTGAAGGGACCTGTAACAGGAAGAGAACACTCCAAGGTGCTTTGACCATGAAAGATTCTTACCTTTACCAATATGGCAGCCTTTGTTTACAGACCTTCCCTCCTTTTTCCTAATGCCCAGTTACCTTCCATAGTGGGCTGCCTTAAGCTTCAGTCATTTGGCCCTCCTCATAATCCTTACCATAAGAATTATTTTTGTCATTAACTTGAATAATAAAAATCATTTTGCAGTCCAGCCAAAGGACCTAGGAATTAGGAGCAGACTAATCTTTCCAATCCCTGCCTTTCCTGCTCTTAAAGATACAGAAGTAATGCCCCACATTTTGTTTGTTTTTGTCAGTTTAACTACTTGCTGTAAACAAGTTCATCCAGGTCCACTGATAAGCTCAGTTCGAAAGATCTCACGTGAAAGGTGGGTGGCAGGGAGCAAGTGCCTGCTATAGAGCCTTCTGTGCCACCTCCCAGGAATGCCCAGCCAATGAACAGGCCTCCATAGGGGCCAGGGAGGGGGAGTACTGTATCTCTGAGCCTGCTGTGACAGTTGTCACAGAAGTTGCCATTGCAAGTGCGTAGGGGAGATCTCTGGATTCCTGCCCCCAGGTGGCTTGCTCAGAAGAAAAAATATGGGAATTGCTTCAGTTGCTTTTCTTCTGCAAGTGAGGCTGAGCAATGAACTAGATTCCTTTCTGCCTAGTTCAGGTTGCTAGATTCTGCATTATTTTAACTTTTGTCTCTTCTGTGTATGGTGTTCTGCCTGCAAGTATGTCTGTGGATCGTGTGAGTGCAGCACCTAAGGAGGTCAGAAGAAGACATTGGGACCCCTGGGACTTGGAGTTAGAGATAGTTGTGAGCAGTCATGTGGGTACTGAGAGTTGAACCCAAATTCTTTGCAAGGAGAGCCAGAGTTCTAAATGGCTGAGCTATTTCTCCAGACCCAGTTGCTCATTATTTGTGAACTGCATATGTACTACAAAACCCAGAGTGACGATAAAGGAACCATGTTTGTCATGAGTCAGGCCCTGCAACAGGTAAGACAGGCTCTAGTTTATGACACACAGGCCTAGACTGTGAGCTGGTCTCCTCATTCAACCCTCTGCAAACTGCTGGGAAGCTATAGCATCCCATCACACAGGAGCTCAGTTAAGTGTGTTGCAAGTTCCCACAAAATATCAGAACCATATATTCTGGAACTAGAGGTAAATTTGCATTGGATAATGGGGTCTGATCAATTACAATGCTGTTCCATAAGATACATATTTGAAATGAGGCAGCTGAGCGGCAGACGCCAACATGCAGATCTTCGTGAAGACCCTGATGGGCAAGACCATCACCCTTGAGGTCGAGCCCAGTGATACCATCGAGAATGTCAAGGCCAAGATCTAAGACAAGGAAGGTATCCCACCTGACCAGCAGAGGCTGATATTCGCCGGCAAGCAGCGGGAGGATGGCCACACCCTGTCTGACTACAACATCCAGAAAGAGTTCACCTTGCACCTGGTGCTGCGCCTGCGTGGTGGCATCATCGAGCCGTCCCTTCGTCAGCTGGCCCAGAAGTACAACTGTGACAAGATGATCTGCCACAAGTACTACGCACGTCTGCACCCCCATGCAGTCAACTGCCGCAAGAAGAAGTGCGGCCACACCAACAACCTGTGCCCCAAGAAGAAGGTCAAATAAAGCTGGGGCCATACCTAACCTGTCACCCTGGGACCGAATAAAGTCCCCTTCCATTGACTGGAAAAAAAAAAGATACATATTTGAAATGGATGTCTTGAACATAAACCTGCAAATTTTCAGACTCCTTTACTGAAGATCCATCATAATACTTGGTATTAAGGATAGCCAGCACAGTTGTGTCCACTAGACAGCCACAAGTCTCAGGTAGAAAGGACGCAGAAAGAAACAGTCACCTTTCAAACAGTCCCTGAAGCAGAGATCTGTGTGACAGTCATCCTTGTTACAGATATATTAAACACATGCACGTCTCTCGAAAGCCAGTGGTGTGCTTTCTCTCTTGTCTTATGAAAGGCGGATCAAGAATGAAGACTGCATTGTAAGCAAACCATATTTAGTATTCATCCCTGCCTTTCTTTAAGCAGACAACTGAATGCCTTGCAAGCAGCCCGTGCCATGCTGAGAAGCCCCGTAGAGGAGAGGTAGCTCCAGGCCTGTATCCTGGGGATGTTTGGTATGGGACAAAAAGCAAAATAAAATAACAGAAAGTAAGGTATTAAAGATCAAAGAAGGGTCTGGAAGTCTGTGGGCAGGCTGTGGCAGAAAGAAGATTACTAACTCTGTCTAGTTGCTTTGGAGGTGGTCTTATCTAAAGTGTACTTTTGTGGGTCATGTGTAGTCTGTGTCATGCAAAGTCTAGAAAATTATGAGGACATTGATTAATTTGAACTTCTTGATCTTTTTGGCATTAATCACTGAGCCCTAAGCTTATTAGTGGCATTATGTCATTAAAATGTCTGTAGTTTTAATTTTTTAATTAATTTTTAATGTTTCCTGTATTTACATTGTTTCCATCCATCTTTCTTCCCCACAACTCCTCCTCTGTTCTATCCTACTCTCTCCCAAATTGATAACTTCTTCTTTATTATTACTGTTAGTCCATGTCTCTCCCTGTCTCTGTTTTTCTGTTTCTCTCTCTCTCTTCCTGTGTCTATGTGGTATGTGTGTGTGTGTGTGTGTGTGTGTGTGTGTGTGTGTGTGTGTGTGTGTGTGTACTTTTCTGCAGAGCCCATTTAGTCTTGTTTGTATGTGTATGTGTTTAACACTGGCCCTAGGACTGGATAATGTCCAAGGGACTCACTCCTGGAGATGACTGATTTGCCCTCTCTGAACAGTCATTGATTGCTTGTAGTTCTTCATCTTGGGTTGGGACCTTGTGAGAGTTCCCCCAGCTCTGAATTGGAATGCCAATTTATATTTATCCTTTGTTTCCACATTGATAACCAGCTTCGTTGGTTATTGCTCAACTGACTCCCTGCTGAGTGCCCCCTCTTCCTTGCTCCCCAGACATATCTGCAGGCCCTCCAGCTATCCCAACGCCTTTGAATAGTCCATCTCCTGAACCACTACCCTTTATGCATTCTCACAGATTTTCACAATGTCTTTTCCCAGGCCGGATACTAATAATTAATAAACTGATAATTTTGGCTTTGGAAACGACCAAGTGTCTTATGACATGTGGAGGAGCTTGTTCACAAGGTGATGAAATAAAACAAGAAGTTATGAGATCTTGAAATAAAAAACCAATGGGATTAGGGGAGAGTCTTTTGAAGGGACTAAAACACACAGCTCATGTTCCAGCATTAGTAAGAGGCTGCTTACATAGAGTGGGAATTTAAAAGGAACATGAAATTTGGAGAGTATAGAATTTAGGTACTGTGGGGGTCACCATCTGTATGTCAGAAGGGCAGTGTGGCCTCTGGTCAGAGTAGAAAGAGGCATGTTTGTTAAGTGCATATACACAAACTCAATGTCCCTAATAGTTGTGTGTGTGTGTGTGGGGGGGGGTAACAGTGTGAAGTAGAGGCCAGTATCTCATATATCCTAGGATGTCCTTAAATTCTTTGTGTATGAAAATGACGTTGAGTTCCAGTGCTGGGATTACAGGCATGTACCACTACGTCTACTTTAATGGGCATCATCCAAGAGCTTCACGCATGCTAGGCAAGCACTTTACCAACTTAGCTGCATCCACAGCCTTCTGCATCCCTCGTTCTAAATGTTTAGGTCCAGAAGGCTTTTCTAGTTCAGCTTTGAAATACTTACATATGTATAATGCGATATCTTGGGTGTGGGCATCAATTCTAAACATGTAATTGGTCTCATAGAAGCCCTGTGTACACCTCATGAACTTGGTGGGATACTTTAGGACACCTGTGCTCTGACCTTGATTCTTCATGCAAGATCAGGTGTGAAAGTGTTGGAGTTTGTCGTGTTTCAGATTCATGTTTTCATGTCATGTTCAACTTGTATTTCATGAGAAAAATTCAACAACAGATAGTTGCAAATGCAAAGAAGAAAATCACAGGTGTGCTTACACATCATGTAGTCAGATCTCAGATAATTCAGGCATATCCAGACCTCGAGAATTTCTATGCTTGTTGCTGCTCTTTCCTTAGTTTGGCCAGGAATAATATTCTAGAAGGAAATAGAAGGAAACACAGATTGTGGTTACTGAGATGTCAGCTAATCTATAGATCGCAACTCAAGACCTTAAAACTCTATGTAAGGGTTTCCTGTCCTAAGGATGTGATTCATTTGGGAAAATAAATGGAACAGTGATCTTGCAGCACTAATTATGTGAGTTAGCTCTATAATTACCATAAAATTATAAGTTACAGTAATTTTCAGTGCTCCACCAGGGAAAATGAAGTTATTCTGAATTATAATGGCAAATTAGAAGGTATCATATAAAAACATGGAATTGCACAAGCAATTTGGGTCACTATGATATGTGGTCTGTCCTGAGATATATCCTTTTCATTATCTGATTAAATAAAAATCACAGCCACATCCTTAGGCTGACTCCTTCCGAAAGTGGAGCCCATGATGGAACTCTGGTGGTGACACGACTATCAAGCGTCAGTACTTAAGGACCCAGTCCTTCACCAGGAGAATTTACACACAGTGTGATACTGGACAAAGAGATGACCTTGCTAACCTGTGCAATAGTTTTCACTGGCAAGGGCATAGGTTATAACTGCTATGCATCTCCTTTCAATCAGATGATTTCTGAAGACTGCAGGCACAGACTGCAGAGGGAGAAAGAGAGAGCGTGCACAACAAGCAATCAGACAGAGAACTCCTTGACATCTATCTAATCCTACCACACATTAACATTGGTCTGCATCAGAATCCAGCTTTCAAGAGAGGTGTGTGCCTCAGCAGGAGGAGAGCCCTTGACACTTGAGTCTTGGAGGGGCTATCTGCTCTTGAGTTTTAAATTCTTTATGTGCTATTTGGAGATGACATTTCCTTTTCATGGAGATTTGAAAAAGTAAGTTAAATACAGGTCTTGGACTTGCTTGATTGGAGTTACCTCAAAATATTTTATATTATTTCTGGTTTGTGAGGGGTGTTGTTTCTCTAATTTCTTTCTCAGCCCATTTATCATTTGTATACAGGAGGGCTACTGATTTTTTAAGTTAACTTTATATCTAGCTACTTTGCTGAAGATGTTTATCAGCTATAGGAGTTCTATGGCAGAATTTTTGGGGTCACTTATGTATACTAGCATATCAACTGAGAATAGTGATAATTTGACTTTTTTGCCATACAACAAGGATGCTTGCTCAACTATGTTCATAGTAGCTTTACTCATAATAGCCACAAACTGGAAACAACCCAGATGTCCCTCAATCTGAGAATGGATAAAGAAAATGTGATACATTGATACAATTAAATACTTTTCATCTATTAAAAACAAAGAAATCATGCAATTTTCAGGCAAATGGGTGGAACTAGAAAAGATCATCCTGAGTGAGGTAACCCAGACCCAAAAGACACACATGGTATGTACTCACCTATAAGTGAATATTAGCTATATAGTACAGGATATCCATGCTAAAATTCATAGACCCAAAGAAGCTAAGTAACAAAGAGGTTGCTTGAATCCCACTCAGAAGGGGAAATAGAATAGACATCGGAAAGAGATGAAGAGGGAACTAGGTGGCAGAGGATGTGGAGAGTGAAACAAAGGGGATCAGATGTGGGCAGAGTGGAGGGTGGGAAACAAGATGGCTGGGAGAGAAGAGGGAAACCAAGGAGGGAGGGCTTCTCTGAGACAAGCTGGAGCTCTGCGACTAGGTAGGCTCCTATGAGGAGATGGGGTTGACTCTAGCTGAAACACCTAACTGTGAGAAACACAGAAACTAGAAAGTCTACCTCCTAGCCAGGCAAGACTTCCAGTGGAGGGAAAAGGACACCAACCCATCTACAAAGCCTTTGACCCAACATTTACCTTGCCTATAAGTAGTGCAGGGATTAAGATGGAGCAGAGCTTGAGGGAATGGTCAACCAATGACTAGTCTAATCTGAGACCCACCCCATAGGAAAGAGCCAACCCCACAGGGACTTACAGAGACCAAAGCACCAACCAAAAAGCATGCATGGGCTGTACCTAGGCCCCCTACACAGATGTAACTGATGGTCATCTTAGTCTTCATGAGGGTTCCCTAAAAAGTAGAGTGGGGGATGTCCATGACATGTACTCTGTTGCCTGCTTTTGGATCACTTTCCCCTAACTGAGCCGCCTTGTCCAGCCTCAGTGGAAAGGGATGTGCTTAGTTGTGATGCATTTTGATGTGCTGGGATGGGTTTGTTCAGGGGAGGGTGGCTCCTCTTTTCTCAGGAGAGGGGAGGGAGGAAAGGGAAGAAAGGGTGAGTCTGAGTGGAAAGGAGTATTATTGGGATGTAAAGAATAAATAAATAAATTTGATAAAAAGGGAAAAAGTAAATTACAATATGCGAAATGCCGGAAATGCACCCTATTTCTCAAGCAATTTTTAGTAAGAGTCACCATCGGCTATGGTGGTACATACCTGTAATCACAGTATTCAGGAGGCTGAGGCAGCAGGCTCCCCAGTTCAGTGCCAGCCTAGGTTACATAGCAAAACCTTTGTATCATGAGAAATTATCATACCATATGCTCTATCCAAATACTTTTCTATAAGAACTGGGGATTACATTGGCACTTTTCCCTCAGTAAAATGGCAGCACAGGCAGTACCAGAAAGACCACAACACCGAAAGGCTTCTTTACCTGTTGGAACAGATTTTGGCTTCTCAAAGACATCCCCAGCGAATGTTCTTCCTAGCATCCTGGGGAACAAATCAATAATGAAGGTCAAAGGATTGTGTGTTGAGCTGTCCTACAGGGCACTGTTTGCCCCTCCTCCCCACACCCACTGCATTGTCCCCATGCTAAGGAAACCTCACTGATGAAATGGACATTGAGACTTTCACAAGATGTACACAGTGACACATCCCAATACAAAACTGTGCCACGTGTCACTCTTCTGTTCCGAATAGAATCTGGTATTTACCTGTCTTCAGGAAGCAGCATTTTGGAAATCTGAGGATTATTCCTGATCTGATCAAATGTGCTGAGTTTTTAAAACAGAAGATACGATCAGATGTCAAAAATCAACTACTTCAGTTTAAAACCGAAGATAAGTATTTGCAGAAACTATTTATGTAGTGTGATTCCTCAGGTCCCCATAGAGCATGGTGGGCATGTGACCAGTTATTAACACAATAAAGTGAGGATGCCTTCCATGTGTCTCATCTGGACGTGGAGTTGGAGAAAGAAGTTCCCCTTACACAAGGAGCTATTGGCGATTCCTAGCTGCTGGGAAGGAAACGTGAGGTTTCTCTAAGAGCTCAGCCCCGGGTAAACGGGTAAATCAACTAAGCGCCCGTGGAAGGCCATGTAGCCTAGAGTATTTGGTAGCACAAGTTGTTGTTGTTGTTGTTTTTTTTTTAGGGAGAAAATGACACAAAGTTTAGTGGCAAGAGGAGAGAGCTGGCTCTGTGAAGAGTTGGGCCTGGGAGCTTGAATATGATCCGAACCCGTCAAACAAAGTTCTCAAATAATTATTTTTTCTATAAAGAAAAGAAGGCCTATCTCTTTCCTTCCCTCATACCTTCATCTTCTCTTTTCAGAGGCAGCCTGTGCTGGCAATGAGGACGTACAACATGGCAGAGTCTTCTCGTGGAAAGGACCTGGGACTCTGGTCATCCTGTCAGTGAGCGTGATTTCCAAATACCATCCTGTGCTCAACCGTGAACCAAAAATACATTTATATCCTAGCTTGAAACCAACACAAGAGATGTAGGTGATGGTTTTAACAGAATGCTAATTTTATTATGTTTTTCTCTGTAGCAGAAATATTGGATGACTTAAAGAACACTGTAAGAATTTTCTTCTTTTTAGAGGAGGAAGAAAAAAAATCAACTCTAATCCCTGGCTTTGGTGATTTCAAATAAAAAACTTTGAAGTAGCACTCAATTTTAATCTCACTCCATTCACTTATGGAAATTCTGGGCAAAAAGTTTAGACTTTATTATCTTTTTTTATCTCAAAACTTTTTATTTTAAACATACTACAAAACCATCCTAATGCAAACAAAATGAAGTTTATGGACCAATATTTTTGCTTCTCATTTCTGGAGGGTTTTTAAAGACTTAATTATCTTACAGATATGAAATGTATAAAAATTAGCCTGTAATCCTCATTGGTGGTGAATATTCTGTGATGGGTATAGAAGCAGGCTTAAAATAAATACACATGCCAATGGGTGTTCTAGAAACTGCACATCTTATAGACTCAAAAAAATCCTATGAAATGTCAAATCACTACTAAGTAAAAACACATCAGTCTCACAGTAGTTACTTAGTCACACATTATACTGGGATAAAATAAAACTTTCATTCTGCCTCATTCCTTCCATTAGTCCTCTCAAATTTCTTTAAATAATAGATGCTTCAATTACTAATTTTCATACTTATTTTAGAGTTTTCTACAGGTTATCCCTATACCAATAATTACTAGACGTTAAGAAGAAGTGGAGGAAGAAGTGGCTTGCAACCCCTTGTGTGTATGTCCTACATATGCAGTATTTGTGGTCTAAATTGATGGTAAACCTTTCATATATTATGTTTTATCCATGTAACATATACAATCTATCAACCACCAAAACTAGTGAATTATAAATGTTGGGATTTGAAACTTTCCTTCTGCAAGACCCATTGTCACTCCACAACCTAGCAGAATCAAGATTGAAAATGGATTATCTACAGAAAGGAAAGTTTCAAGTGTCCTCGTAGAAAGATGAAGTTAGTCTGTGTTTCTGCCTAGACTTTCTCCTCACTAAAGGCATGCACTCAGAACCAGTCTGCAATCTGAACAGTGAAATGGATTCATTATAGAACTTAGGGTTGGGAATAGAGAGATGGCTAACACTAAGGTCACTTCCTGCCAATACATAAGACTCAGGATTGGTTCCCAGCTCCTATGTCAGGTGGCCCACAGCCACTTGTAACTCCACTTCCAGGATACCTGATGTCCTCTTCTGACTTCCACAGACACTAGGCACAGTCAGGATGTGTTTACATATGTGCAAGTACTCACACATATAGATAGAATAAAAGAAAAATTAAAAGAATAATACTTAGAGTCCTTTCCCCTCGGAAATTTCCTTGGCCATGGTAATCTGTCAAAAAAAAAAAAAAAAAAAAAAAAAAAAAAAAGAATGCAACATATTCATGCAGCTAAATAATTGCATAAAATTGATTGGCTCTATGTGTGAAACCATTAATGTTTTTTAAAACTCCAGATGTTCTCTTGTACCAAAAGGCCTGAAACCAGCTATACCACTGGCCCTCCATGAGAAACAAGGCATGTATTGATTAAGTCCTATGTCCTATAAGGTTAAGACTGAAGTAATTGCTCTGAGGTATGCATATTAGGTTAAGTTATAAAAGTAAAACAAATATCCACCTATATTATTATTGGCTCAAATGTAGTTATTGTTACAGTGATAAAATTATATGTGCGTGTGAACGTGTGCACATGTGCGAGCATATGCACAACTGTAAGCATGAGAACATCCCTGACTTTGGCAGCTAAATTAAAGCGTTCCTATTTGCAACCACAGGAACGGACCCTATTTTCTCTATAAATAGTAAGAGTGTTTCCCCAGGGAGCACAAGAACGTTCAGCACATTTCAGAAAAATGTTAAACTGCATGTTATATCTTGCATTTTTAAATGACATCTTCCTGTGGGGCAAAGCCTTCCCTGTGGGGGAAAATTTTTTTTTAATGCCTCATTTTAGAAAACGTTGTAATTTTCTCCCAAGTTTGCAGATCTCTCTTTCCCCTGTGCTCACTTTTCTTTGATGGAAAAGTTCCCCTCCGTGACATTGCCTGGGAGGCTTATAAGTTCAGATATTCAACAATGGTGGCTATCCTTGCGACTCTCGTCCATGTCCTGATCCCAGGCAGGGAGGCAGTGTGGGCTGAGCTAAGACTCTTGCTTTCAGACAGAGTACTTGCTGTTGGCAATGGGCTTGGGCTGGCTCACTGACTACAGGAGCAGGGGTGTTGTAATGAGCTTACGCTCCCTCTAACGTGCCCTGTGTTGTTCAGATCAAACCATTCACATTCTTGATGCTGTGGTTACTATCCATGCAGACTCTTTCATGGGACTCTCTTTTAGCAAGTTTCCAGCATTGCCCTGCCCACGTATAAGAGGCCAGGACAGAACCACACTGGAGTGTATGTATTTCTTGAAAGCAAACACAGACAGGCAGAGATGTGAGGAGGTGGTTTCTGTCCTCTTATTCTCCCAGATTTAACCATATAAAGGGGGAAGTCACCGTGCAATTTCTTTCTAATCTCATCGGTATCTCCATCAGCACAGCGAACACTCCCAAGATGGCACTCAAGATGCCATTCAGCTTTGCAATCAATGTGGTTAAGGGCACCTGCCACCAAACCAGAAGGCTTGAGTGTTATCCTGGGACCCACAGAGAACTCAGTCATCTGAACCCTGTACTGACATCCCTTCCCAACCCCCACCCCCCACACACACAAAAAAAATCAATCAATACATGAATGTTAAAAATAGAATCGCTACATCCCTCCCAAACTGGAAACCCGCTTTTCTGAAGAAAGGCTTAAATTACATTCTACCAAGCAGACACATCATATTTTGATATCTTAAGAAAAAAAAAGCTTGCTTGTAGAGTAACAAATTCCCATGTAGAATTTCCATATATTTTGATTGATTCTCACACTTGCCACCATGACTCTTCCTTATTTCCCTCTTTACTCCCAGTGCTTCTCCTTTGTTCACTTGTCTCCCCCAACAAACCCAACTTAAAGAAAACCTCTTGTTTTCCAGTCTCATGGGCCCATTTCTAGATTCCTGGGTCTCCCCCCCTCAATTATCTCCACACGGATACACATTTCTACAGTTGAAGGCTACATACAATTCATTTTTGAGAGAGAACATACAGCTTTCGCCTTTTTGACCTTGGGCTGCCTCACTCAATCTAATATCTTGCAGCTACATCCGCGTTCCTGAAAATTTTACTATTCTGTTTTCATGGCCAAAGAAAATCACCTTGTGTCCTTTCATTGACTGTTCATTTCTTGATAGACATCTAGTCTGATTCTGCTTCCTGGCTCTTGTGAAAGGAGTAGCAGTGAACATGGTTACACAAGTGTCACTGGGTGGGATACTGCTGGCCATGGGGATATCCTAATTTAAGTGTTTTTGAGAAACCTCCATGTTCTCCACTCTCACTGGAAACATCTCCAAATCTGAAGAAAATACATTTAAATAATGTCATTTAATCCCATGTGCTCTTTATGACCATGTTTCATAAGAAACTCACTATAAAACTTACTACTTGATCAACTCTTTGTCTTTCAGAAATCGCATTTGCATGTATTTGAGTGTCAAGAAATAGTATTAAATTTTTAATGCATTACACTGTTAACAGGAACATATGAAGGAGGTCCACGAAGCTATGAGTGTTTATAATGTCTACTGGGAGGAGGAGCATGTGGTGAGGTGAGTTCACTCTTTTCTCGGTAGCAACTCTGATGATTTCACTAACTTAGCAAGGGTCACACTTCAGAGGTTGTCACTCTCATTGATCTGACAAAAGTGAAGGAATGTAGATTCTTCTATCATCTCACTAAACCCTGGCTTACTTCTTCCAGATTTACAATATCTGCAGAACAAGAATGCTGTCACTCACATAGTCATTATTTCAACTCAGTCAGACTGCACTGCACAGGAGCAATTTTGGCCCCTCTCTCAGTCGTTCTTTCTTTTTCTGTTAATATTACCAATTTTTCCAAAAATCCACCTTGTTGCACTTTCAACTGCATGGCTTTCCTGCCCTGATCGCTACACTGTGGTTCCAGCAGGGCATTTCACACAGAAATGAGGTCACTATATGGACGTAAAGACATACATTCAGTTTCACAGAAAGATCTTCCTGATGGGTTTGTTAGCTGGTACAACACATGGTGGGGGTGGATCAGAGCAGTGTGGAGAGTCTGCTAAAGGCAAATCCATATCAAAAGTGGCAAAATGTAGGAGAAAATCAGATTTGTTCCTCAGGTTCATAAATCCTTTTCTTTCTTATTTCTAAAGCCAAGGTGTAGAGTGTCCTATTTTTGTAGCTGAAAACCATCTCACATTGATGATGCAATAGACACAACAGAATAGACAAACATGCAGACACAGAGAGAAGAAGCTATCTGGGCTACTGTGTGATGTTACCAGCAACATTATCTACAGCCATATATAGATACCACCAGATTGGATTCAGGTTGTCACATGCTAAGGACAAAGTGACCTATTCTTGAATATTCAACCTGAGCCAGGGAGGCTGAAAAGATCTTCCTGCAGAGGAAGCAGAGATTAACACTTGGTGTGTTGCTGCTCATGCTTGATTGGCTTCAGATAGCATTTCGAGTAGGTAGCCTCAGTTGAAACTAGACAACAGCACACACAGAAGGAGTTGCTTCTAACTTCCCAATGCAAGCAACAGTGACTGGAATTCACTGCTATAACCCCACCATTCAAATGCCCTGGCCAGCCAGCATCAGATCTCAGGTCACATCACAGACCCTCCACTACTAACTCAAGCAGCTGTTCATCTATCAGCTCAGGCACACATGATTAAAATGACCTCAGCCACCAACCAGCCAGAGTGCTCCAAGTCTCTACCACTAGAGTTCCCTGGAGGCCAGAGTTCCTTAATTGTCAATAATTCTGTAGCAGAGTGCTCCACACAAATATATTGCTCCAGACACATTTATCCATTATAAAATGCATGTTTGCCACTGTAAAATTTTTTAAATCATACTCGTGGCTATATATTTCCACAGTGTTCTTACATTTATAAAGAACATTTCATGCAATATTTGGAGGCAGTACTGACAGGTATGGTAGAGCACAATGCGTAGGAAATAATAAAACCCCAACCACCTGTTTAATCTGAGTGCGGGTGGAGTCTCACACGGCAACGTTTTAGAGTCCCATGGCTCAGTGGAGGAAAAGCATGCAGCTTTGCTTTGTTGGCAGTTCTGGGGAAAGGAAAATTAACCTCGGAGAATAAAAGTGATGATTAGCTGCAGCATGACCGAGCAGCTCTACCACTAAACAGATGTATTTATGGAGCAGTAAATGCAACAAGAAAGCTTATAAATTCACCCGGATTATAAAAGCAACTTCCACAATAGACTCCAGAATTGGTACACTATAAAACAAAGCATTAGATCAAATACCATAATGTAAGAGGGGCCCCAGGTGGAGGAGAAATTCCTATCCGAACACTGAATTTAGTTAAACCCCACAATAAAAGTTGGAGAAAGACTTTTTCCCCCTGACTTGTGGCCAGCGACCTCTGACTTCTGAGATAATGTGATGACCGACCCTGAAGAAGGTCACCTTGCTTCCTTCAGTGTGATTCTTTGGCACCCTGTACCACTGGTCAGCTGTGGACTAGTAAAGTCTAGAAAACTGGACCCAGAGAATTATGCATGAGTCAAGATTACCTAAGGGGGTGGAGGAGTGGCTGAAACAGGTTGCTTGAAGTCACTTCAGAATTATCAAAGTCAAAATAGAGATCTAAAAACTTGCAGTTTCAACAGCTTTCTTGGTGATGAAGAAGATGCTTTTCTAGGCATCACAAACTAGGAATGGTTTGGCTGCATGGCATAGGCAGAGCCCGGCATGTGAGAGCACATGGCTGACTTGCTGTTTAACATATTGTGTGGAAGATCACCTGAGTTCTTTTTACTCAACAGCTCAAAGAAGTGTGGATGTTCTTCATCTGGCATCTGGTTGTCATGCATCAAGTAACCATAAGAAGTCTTTGCAGAAGTGTGCTGTTGTGGTGTTGACAAGGTCAGTTTTTTATGTACCATGATGTGTAGAGGAAAAGTAACCTTGCTCCTCATGCTGGTGAATCCGTCAGTCTGTCCTCTAAACCCTAGGTGAATAAGTTTTTGAACAAGAACCCTAAGTTCCTTTTGTTTGATAAAACACGAAAGTATAGTGGCACAAACAGGAGGGTTCATAAAACAAGAACTATCTGCAATACTGCTTGTTGTCATTGGCAAAGTGGGTTGGTGACACTGGAGGTACTAAGGGATAAATCTCCGATTCTCACATTCTTAAAGACACACTGAATGATTTCTACAAAAGTTCTTGGCTCCATGGTGCTGGCTAGTTTCTTAGAAGGGAAAGTTAAACAGGCTTGTTAAATGTGTTGCCCAGTGTTATTTTTTTTTTTTTTTTACAACTTTGAGAAAGTAGAATTCAATCTAAGTAATTAGTTCTACCATGTACGTGGAAAGCACATTTGTCAACAAAACAAACAAACAAACAAAACCCAAAACCCAAAAATCCAAACAAACTTGGAAAACCACAGACCGAGTGCAGTGGCCGTAGGAAGAGCATGAAGACACACAAGGGCCATGCTCGGAACCATATGCCGAACTGGCTTTCAGCTGTGACCTGCTGATGTGAGGCAGTTTGCACACAATCTTTGTCAACCCAGAGTTGGGTTATATAACTATCTGCCCTGGGACTCTTCAGGCAGCGCACAGCTGACCCAAAGAGCAGAAGGTATTCCCCATACGACGCCTTCTCCCAAACTTTCAAACCCATGAGCAAATAGGCCTGTTTACAGGCAACCCACAGGAGCCCGTGCAAATCTGGCCTCTAGGAGTCTGCACTGCACAGCTACATCGTAGAATGCGAAGATCTATTAAAATGTGGGTGGAACTTCTAAAGCTCTGGCATACGATTTTAATGGGTGATGTTCAACTTCCTGTTGTGGAACATGTGAAGCCACTCTCTTCCTGAACGTGTCTTCTGTCTCTCCTTAGCTCTGTGAGAAGACAGGAATGTGCTGGGACTGTCTTTCTTTGGTTCCCTCAGGCATGGTGTTAGATGTGGTCAGAGAGGCAAGGTCTGGAGTCTTGACCAGGTTGGATGTCTGAGGAGATGCTCTCAACAGACACCAAGTGAAGCTGTCTCAGCTGAGAGTCATCTGTGCCTTTCTGTCCAAGGGATAACGCACCTTTCCCAAAGGCTCTGATAACCTTTGATGAATTTAAGGGAAAAGAAGATGTGAGTAGCAGGAATAGTCAGGAGCCTCCACCCCTACCAAGGGCTCTTGCTGGATTTGGGCAATGTCATTTTCCACATATTCTGTTTATTTCAGAATCTGCTCATCTTCAAAAGGCCAAGTTTCAAAACCCTATTGCAGCAGCATGTGGAATAGGGTTGCTGTAGCTGTCTTTAGAATCTCTAATCTGTCAGAGTGCTAGTTGGAAGTAGACAGATGGAGTGTCTTGTAGCTAATTAGGAAAATAAACACTTATCTCACACACTCACAGACACACACACACACACACACACATACACACACAGAGCACACTCACAACCTGGGCATTCTGTGAAAGTGTTTTTCCTTCACTTGAGATACTAAGTTAGTTGCCATTGCTCCATACTTACTGTTTCTTCAACCAAAATCTGGAGTCTGAGGTCAATCACTGTGATAAAAATAGGGAATGGGAAACATTTGGCTAAATCTAGTGCCTGTTGATGACAAATCTCTCAATGAAAGTGAAATCAATAGACCTCAGTATAGATAAGCCAGAGTTTGAATGGTGTCCAGTCTCTGTCTCTGTCTCTCTCTCTGTGTTTATTTCTCTGTTTCTCTCTGTGTGTGTCTCTGTCTCTGTCTGTCTGTCTCTCTCTCTCTCTCTCTCTCTCTCTCTCTCTCTCTCTCTCTCACACACACACACACACACACACACATGGAGGGGCTTAAAGAGGAGAGCAGACCTCTCCACTAGGATATGGCAAGACAAGAAATATGGCTCTTCCTAGTTCAGAGGCTGTCTTTCTGATTTTCATGTCTTTATAACTTTCTTTAGAGAATCGATGTTTTCACTGTGGAAGTCTTGCAACTCCTTTGATAGATTAATGCCAAGATATTTTCTTGTCTCTGATGCTATTTTAAATGGGAGTGTTGCCATGATCTCTTTCTCAGTGTGTTTGTTGGTGCTATATATAAAGGATACTGAGTTTTGTAAGCTGATTTTGCACCATGCCACTTTGCTGGAATTGTGGATTGTTTCTGGAAATTTTCTGATGGAATTCTTTGGATCTCTTATGTATAATATCATATCTTCTGCAAATGGGGACAGTTTGACTTATTTTCCCACTTCATCCCTTTAATTTCTTTCTCTTGCCTTATTGCTCTGGCTTGTTCTTCCAACAACATGTAGAAAAGAAATGGGTAGTATGGAAATCCCTGTCCTGTTCATGATGTTATTAAGGGGATTTGCTTTGAGTTTTCTTCATTTAGGATAATGTTAGCTGTGGTTTTGTTATATATACCCTTATTTTGTTGAAGTCTGTTCTTTGCAGTTCTATTCTCTCTAGGACCTTTATCATGAAAGCATGTTGAATTGTCAAAGGTTTTTTACGTGTGTATTGAGATGATCATGTGATTTTTGTCTTTATGTTTGTTTATATATGTTTTTCACTTATATATGTCAAAACTGACCCTGTATTTCATGAGTAAAGCCAACTTGATCATGGTGGATGATTTCCCAATATGTGCCTATATTCATTTTGGTAATATTTTATTGAGAATATTTGTATCTATGTTTTCCAGGAATGCAGGTCTGTGATTTTGGGTTTTTGGTTGTTTCTTTACCTGATTTTGTTATTAGACTAACACTGACTTTATGGAATGGGCTTGTAGGTGCTCCTTCTGTTTCTTTTTGTTTGGGGGGAATAAGTGTAGTAGTAAATTTTCAGGACTCAAAAAAAAACAAAAAAAAAAAAAAAAAAAAAAAAAACGGCAAATGTGCAACAACAGTACTGTTTCTATATATTGATGTGGAGATATCCCCCAAAATTTTCAGATTATGCATTTGCAAAAGAAACAACTGCCACAGAAATATATAACTTAAGCTTGATTCAGAAAATGAAAGACCTGTGTGCTGACAAATATACAATCTTGATGAGTCAAGGGAAATATGAATAACAATAGAAAAATATTATATTTTGTACCTTGGGTCATTAATTTTGTTTAAAGATCTATTCTATCTGAAATTATAGTCAAAGTTGGTGAAGTCTATCAAGGATTCTATGTCATGGTTTTCTAGAAACAGAACAACAAATCCATACATTTGCATTGAACTGCAAAAGCAAAATGTCAAAAACAATTCTATGCAAAAAGAACACAGAATTTCTCACCTCACACTGTCTGTTTTTCAAATATAAGGCAAAGCTGTAGTAACCAAAATGCCAGGGCATGGTATTTAAAATGGATACACTGAGCAATGGGATTAGATAGAATTCCTGAAAGAAATTCAAGTGTTTACAGCCAATTATCATTTGAGACAATGCCAGGAAAGTGTCAGGCTACATAGCAGTGGAGCTTAGAAAACTAGCATTTACATGAAGAGGAAACTGACATGACCTTACAACATGCATAAAAGTCATCTCAAAATGACTTAAATACTTAAATTGTAAAACTTGAAACTACTAGAAGAAAATATAGGGAATAAACCCTAAAATAGTTCTTTGGACAAAGGAGAGTACTTTTGCTATGCCTTCAAAATTCAAGTCAAGAAGGAAAAATTGAGCAATCAGATTATATCAAAACTGTGTTTCTGAAGAGCAATGTAAATGGTGAGGATGAGATGAAAAGGAGATACATAGAATTCAAAAAAGAATCACAGCCCGTATGTTTGAAAAAGTGTTAACACCTGAAGATGTAACAGGCACAGCCAGGAAGGACATGGAAATGAACCCCAAGTCCAGAGAAAGATGTTTAGCCCCCCATCCTGGGACATGCCCATGAGACCCATAGTAAGATATCACCCCAGACCTGGTAGCATAACTTAGAAAATGATTAAAAAAAAAAAAAAAGAGGTATCAAGAACTGGCAAGAAAGTACAGGAAAAGGAGCTCTTGCTGGTGGCAGGTATGAACGTAAGTTAGTATAGCCATTCTGTCGAGCATTAGTGCAGTTCCTCAGAAAGCTGAAATTTGAACAAACAACCCCATGATCAAGCAAGTCTCCTTCTGGGAAAGTCTCCAAAGGGGCTGAAATAAAGAGGTTGAAGGAAGGTGTGCAATAAACTCCCGCATTTACTGCATGCTATTCACAGCAGGCTAAACACAGAACTGCCTTAGTTTCCACCAACAGATGAATAGAGAAAGGGTATTTAGAATGTGACCACAATGGGGTACCAGTAAGCAGTGGAAAAGAATGAAATTTTGTCTTTTGTAACAACATGGATAAGCCTAGAGGGCATTGCATTAGATAGAATACTTGTGACCAAAAAAAAAAAAAAAAAAAAAAAAAAAAGGCAAATAATGTCTTCTGATATCACTCTTGGAAGGAACTCAGAGAGAGAGACAGAGAGAGACAGAGAGAGACAGAGAGAGACAGAGAGAAACAGTCACAGCCAGAAGCAGCAGTGGAGGAAGAAGTGAGAGAAGCTACTGTTCAAGGCTAGCCCAGAAGAGTAAGTTCTGAGATCTACAGTGGGTGGAGGCTTGTATTCTGCATGAGGATACTTACTGCACATGTCAACCTCACTGGGACAAATCTTGATAGGACACCTTATACAAACCCAAGAGCTGTGATGGGTTCACAACTGCCTTGTTACATCTTTAAACATCTCCTTGCTGCCCATGAACATAATTGTTTTGTTTTCTATAGACATGATACCTGCGAACATATTTGTAATAAATAATAATAATAATAATAATAATAATAATAATAATAATAATAATAAAGGTTTAAGTGGAAGTTCCAACTTACAATCGCAGTTGAGGACTCGGTTTCCCTACTGTTTTCATGGATATGCTAGCTCAGTAAGGGCATGCTGGGTTTCTCTTTGTCTTATGGCAATTATCGGAGACCATTGAAGTACAAATCTGGGGCAACCTAAACTGACAAGCAGAGGTGCTGCTGGCTTTAAGTAAACCCTCCAAGAGAATGTTCCTCCCAGGAAGAGCTGGCTACCACAGCTGATGAGCATTAAAAGCTTCATTTACTCTGAAGCTTTGCTTTTCAAATCTAAATCTAGTTTTAGTCAAGAAGAAAAATGGTGAATAATGTCACCTCCATGGTGTCTTGTTGACACTCAGTTAGAAGAGAGGAGAAATCCCGGTGACATCTGTTGCACACAGAAGCCTGAGAATGAGAGTGCTCTCCAACTGTCTTGCTGTGAAGTGTACAAACACAGCCTTGTTGTTGGGTTGTCTCAGGAAGAACTCTCGTCAATATAGTCAATCCTTCCCACTGAGATATCCACAAGGACTTCCATCCCAGTCCCCAGAGCTCTGTGGCTCTTTGGAAGCAGCATCCAATCCCAAGGCCTACAGAGAAGTGACCTCACTTGAGGGCTTGCACTAAGCAGTGTGGATTAATCATGGAATGATGGTTGACACATCCACAGTGAAGGCCAGAGTACAGCCTACACGTGATTGAAGAATATACAAGAAATGCATTTCGCTGCTTGTCTTTTCTCAGTCTCTTAGTACGTACAGTGAGTTAAAGGCTCTTGGCTGTGCAGTAACTGTTTAAAAATATAGTTTCAGCCTGCTTTAGAATCCTTTTCCCATAGCTGGGGTGCCTTGTCTGGCCTCAGGGGCAGAGAAGTGCTCAGTACTGCTGCAACTCAATGTGCTAGATGGGTCGGTACCCTCCTCTAAGGCTAAAAGGAGGGGAAGTGGGGGGAAGGGCTTGTGAAGTAGGACTGGGAGGAGAGGAGGGAGGAGGGAGGAGTCTTTGATCATGTTATAAAGTGATTCAATAAGTAAATAAATTAAGAAAGAAGAAAAAATAAATAAAGACATTTGAACTGTCAAAAATATGACTTTCAAATTGTAGAATCTCCCTTTATATCGCTTGACACTTTGGTACATTTTGTAGTGGACTCCCCACTTCCCCCCCTCCCCACACACACAGTCCTTCCTTGTTTGGAGTTGTGTCCCTTTAAGGTAATGGGTGGTAACTGAACAATTAAAATGCAGCAAATACACACAGCAGGATTTTATTTAGTGGCAAATAAGGGTCCTCTTTTCTTTTTAAGGGGTAAGGGTGCCCTGGTGCTTGGTGCTTTAAACTCTGACTCAACCATCTACCTTCAAAACAAAAGCACGTGCAATAGTAAGGCCAGGAACCTTACATTCCAGGGATCCTCCACCTCCACTTGCCTGGAAAGTGATTACATGGTCACAGGCTGAGTAGTCACAGTATGAAGATTGGCAAGGTACACTGGGAGATGAAGGGAGGTTTAGCTGCATAGAAGCTTTTAGTCTGTCTGTTTACAGCCATTTCGCCCTTGCTGACTTCCAGGGACTTGGGAGTTTTTGAAAGAAACCAGATGTTTACAGCTGTCCCCAATACATCTTAGTGCTGGCTTTCTAAGACCCCATAATACATGTTCTTTCCATATTAACTTTTTCTTGATGCTATGTGCTATTTTTTAATCTTTGCTGAGATTTAGGTTTAAAAGACACTTTGTATACATAAGGAGAGTTATAGAATAAAGAGAGAAAAAGCATCCAGTCAATTCTTACATAGAGTCATTTCCTGTCCCATTCCCTGGACACAATTCAGCATTCAGTTAAGTAGACCAACTGGATGCCTCCACAAGACATCTATCTGGCTAGACAGTATCAAGTCAGTAAGTGAGATCAACACAAAATCTGCAGCAGGCATGGTTTATATGTTTGCTCTTGTGCCTATGTCTCTACGAGAATCAATCACCAATATGTCCTGAATAAATGACCAATTATATCTTCTTGATCACTGGAGATAAGTAAGTGTCACATTCTTAATAGAATGTTTCTGTAGCCTTCTTAAGTGTTCTAGCAAACACTTTTAAAGTGCTTTGAGCTTATGTCCACCAATTTCACTGAATTTCTATATTGCTGACATATGTGAATATAAATAAACAAAAAAAAAGAAGGTAGCAAGGCAGCCATGGGGCATCCATGCTGTCCTGCTGGCTCATTTGCTGCTGCAATGCACAATAATGTCTTTGTTGAAGGAGCTGATTCCCCCATGGAAGTTGTGGAACAGATTATACATAAACATGAGTTGGCTAACCTTTTCTCAATACTACAAAAACGATTTCTACCAAAAGCAGTAGATTCTAGACACACCAACTCCACAAGAAAATGTCTTTTTGAAAAAACTATCCAAAAGTGATAATCACTTGGCAAAGCCAAAGGTTTCTGGTTTCCTGGGCTGTTGCAGGTCATTTTCCTCAACTCTGTGATGAACTGAACATGTTCCGGACAACAAAGAAAATTAAAGAGCTTTCATTTGAGGGCTTAGTAGAGTATATTTTGCAAGGATCAAACGAATTCACAAGCGTTGCCAGTAAGGATGAAGAATGTACCCCAGACTTTCTCTTCACAGGCTGCTGTCATTATATCATTCATGGAAGAAATCACACGTAGATGACTGCCCACAGGGAGCTCCATGGAAAGGCCGAATCAGAAATGTGTACTCAGGTAATAGCCACAAGTGAATCACTTCTCAAACATGCAAGTGTCCACTCAAGAAAGGAATATCTGAGAAATCTTGTTAAATTGCACCCACTTACTTCTACAACATATGCTGTTAAATGTCAAGTAAGAAAAAGTCTGGGATGCTGTTCTCCATGGCAACAGGTGATGTTTTCTCACTTCATCCCTGCATCTCACAGGAAAACAAACACAACGGAGGAGAATGGATTTGGCAGGAGATGAGCAGAAATTCCACTTTAATTCCTCCCCCTGTTCCTAAGTGCTCCGCTGGGCAAGCATGTGGCAGTGGACTCGAAAGGAAACAGGGCTCTCTGTGAACACACCAGCACAACCGATTTAGACAGCGCCATAGCTGGAGAGTAATAGGCACTATTCCTTAGAGAGTTCTTGAACATTCAAAATGGAAACACGCCATGTTTGTGATCATTGAATTTCATTCAGTTTCAGCTACAAGCATGGACAATAAAACAGCAGCCTCTGATTGCAGTGTCGGGAAGTATCTGGAATAGCACTGACAGAAACACATTATAACA
Organism: Acomys russatus; assembly: GCF_903995435.1. Lineage (NCBI taxonomy): Eukaryota > Metazoa > Chordata > Mammalia > Rodentia > Muridae > Acomys > Acomys russatus. The sequence continues at coordinate 11,495,179 of NC_067163.1, read as the reverse complement.
CGTAGCTACACGTTACTCCAAAGGCTTGCGCCAGTAGTACCATTTCTAGAGCCACAGCTAAGAAAAGACATCCCAAGTGAAATCATCACCTTGACTTACGAAACACCTTCCTCAGGCAATGGGCAGCACACCCTGGCTTTTTTTTTGTGTCTGAGACGGGTGCACTGGAGATTGTATCTGTAATAGCGAAGTTGTGGTGGTCTGCCTTTGAATGAGAGCTGAGGCCCTGTCTTCCTTTAGAACGCAGTTCGCAGTAGGTCTCCCTCACCAGAGCCCGCCTGTCTCAATGACAGGTTAAGCGATATGAGGCCATTGCTCTCTCCTGAGGTAGGTAAGATGCCTGAGAAACTGACACACGGTCATCAGGCACTTCCATAAAATCAGACAATCATGCACAGTTCCTGCAAGGAAAATCTAAGATCTCTAGCCCGTTGGAATTAGTCTTCCTGCTGTGAATGCTCCCCTCCCAGAGTCACCTCTTGCTTTCCACCTGCAGTGATTACCAGAGTACACAGAATAATTACTAAGTGATACAAAACACATTCCATTTACTAATAAACAGAAGGCCACAGTCAGCTCACAAGTGTTGCTGGAATTGTTTGGACGTGGGGTACTGGCCTAGTTGAGTCTATAGACTATACAGAAATAATGACCCTGTTCAAGAACTGGGGTTCTATGAGGGCCTCTGGCTTACATGGGTGGTTGTGCAGACATATAATGACAAATATACATCATCAAAGGCAAATGAAAAGCCACTTAGTTCATGTCTTCTCATTCTGAGAAGCCTTAAACTAGAAAAACAACCCTCCTGTTTTTTGTTTTGTTTTTAATTGAATCTAAAGGTTGTTTTTGTTTTGTTTTGTTTTCTTGGTTTTTTGTTTTGTTTTGTTTTAACTTTTGTCACTGTGAACAAGCTCGTAGCTTCCCGAAATGCTATTTTCTGTATTTTCCTGTTGTATATTTTTATGAGTATAGTGTTCACTTAGGTATAGGAGAGCCCAGGGCTTGGGAGGTGACTTAGCTGGTAAAGCATTTGGAATATAAGCCCCTAGACCTGATACACCCACAAAGCCAGAAGCAGCATCCTTATCTAGAATGATAAGAAATGAAGACAGAAGAATCTTCAGAGTTCACAGACCAAACAAGCTACTATATATAGCAGCAAATGAGTGATCCTGCCTCAAAGTAAAAGATGAGGACTGATATTCAAGGCTGTCCTCTGATATATACACTCATACCCTGGGACATCTGGGATATATGCACACACACACACACACACACAGAGAGAGAGAGAGAGAGAGACAGACAGACAGACAGACAGACAGACAGACAGACAGAGACAGGGAGAGAGAGAGACAGACAGACAGAGACAGAGAAAGACAGAGACAGACAGACAGAGAGACAGAGAGAGAATATAGGAAAGCTCTGACATAAGTTAAGAAATAGTTTGTAATAACAGACTTGTGACATCATTGAGTGATCCGATATAAGAACTCACCATGGACAAATGATTGGCTCTTTTAGCTGTTTGATAGAGAGAGCAAACAAAATTGCATTGTTCTTATGTCTGTATTAACTGTGCTCTACATGAAGGAAGAGGCTGGCACTCTAAATCTCTTCTGTGTAGAGCCCTGTGGCTAGGAAAGGGCACACAGACGGAAAGCAGGTCTCTCCTAGTGGCACATACTCAACTCTTAGGCTCATGAGCAACAGTTACAAGGTCCTGTCTCTGATGACCACCACAGTACAATGACTTCCCATAATGCTTCAGTATATAGGTGCTTTCCTGCTTGGACTCTTCAGGTATCTTTGACTTTCTTATTATGTGATTCTTTGGGGGGAGGCTATTACATGTTTTGTGACTTTTCCCTCTATCATAGCCCATTGTTTAGAAGTATCTGACATAAAATAGGTTCTTGGTAAATATGTATTATTTAATAAGTATTGCCAATTAAATTATAAAATTAAAGTTTATGAACAATGACTCAAACTATTAATATATAAGTAAACCCATACCTGAGCCTGGAAAGTAAAGAATAATTCAATAATTCATTTATCTATTTACTTTGTATTTTTGCTATTCTACTGATATATGTGTTTGCAATTTGGTGTATTATTCAGCCAGTCTTGAACTCTCGGACTCAAGTAATCTTCCTGAGTGTATCTCCTGAGTGCCTGGGACGTGTGCACCACCGTGCCATTCTCAACTTCCCACGCTCAGCTGAAAGTTGCAAAGCACTTCTAAGGGCTCTGAAGAGGTATTCGTTCCTCTCGTATAAAACTTGACAGAAGAGAACCCTCTCTGCTTAGATTTTAATGCCAAGAGGGAAATTTTGTGAACTGATCATAATATTTTTACTGTGAACATTAGTAAGATGGGAAATAGGAGAAAATTAAGAGCTTTTTCATGCTTGTGAGGAGGCTCCTAGAAGTCCTCTCCTGCTTATGGGCTGCGCTCCAGAGTTACAAAGAGTTCTATTCTCCACAGTTGAGTGGAGAGTGGGATATGACTTTCTCACGTACTCTGGTGCCTCACATTTGACCATGTCCCCTGGAGGGGGAGACCTGGTGGCACTCAGAGGAAGGACAGCAGGTAGCCAAGAAGAGACTTGATACCCTATGAGAATATACAGGGGGAGATAATCCCCCTCAGGAACAGTCATAGGGGAGGGGAATAATGGGAAAATGGAGGAGGGGGGAGGAATGGGAGGATACAAGGGATGGGATGAACATTGAGATGTAACAAGAATAAATTAATAATAAAAAAAAAAAAAGAAAGAAAGCATCAAGTCTGGGGAAGATGGGGGTCCATAGCTGGGTCTTGGACCTTACAGGGTTAGAGACTCCGGGTCCACTGATGGATATATATAAACAAACATAACTGGTAAGTTCTAAGATAAACAAGCACGGGCAAGAAAGGGATGAGTGGAGAAAGCTCTATATCTGTACATGCAGCAAGTAAAGGAACACAAGAGTTATTTTTCTTTCTTTTTTTTTTTTTTTTTTTTTTTAAGAGTTATTTTTCAAAGTCATGTCTTCCTTAACAAAGGGAGGGCCTAGATTTTACTCAGGGAACTTGAGTTGCATGTTTGCTTAGGACAGCAAATTAGGGACTGACACATTCCTGAGCATGCTCAGTTCAGGGTTGCATGTCAAGTAGTCCATTTTTACCATGCTGGAGGGCATAGAACACATACATGTCAGGAAGTCTGTACAGGAGCACATCCAGTTCACAGAAAAAGGTCGAAAGCAAGAACTACAGTAGGTATGCTTATTGTGCCATAAAAATTTCACATGAGAAAAGTAAATAACACATTAGATGTGCATTAATAACTGGGATTACCCCTAAAGATTCTTGCATTGCCTGGAAGCTAGCAGATTCTGTGCAAAGAGAGCTTGCCTGGGCTGTTTGTTTGGAAGCCTGAGATGATACCACACATAGTCAGACAGAGGATATCACCATGGTCTTTACAAGCAGTGGGCTTGAGAATCCTAGCACACTCAACTTAAACATTCAATTTTTATCTCTTTGGAATTCATGAACCAGTTTATAAAAGCTCTGTGACTTTCAAAACAGATTCAGGAGGTGGTAGTACTGGAAGCTGATGATGGCAAAGTGAATGTAGTAGATGTAGGAAGTAGCTGCTTTACGTACTGAGCTCTACATACGTCTTTGGCCTTTAATCTTTCTTCATGTTCTGTAATAGATTTTCAAAATGTTTTTAGCAAGTTTATTCCTTTAAAACTAATCATCATTGTAGATGTTGGTGCATCAGCCCTGACACAAAGAGATAAAATGGCCAGGAAGTCTTTACAACAAAACAATTTCAGCAATGCAATCTACAGAAGACACTAAATCTATGCAAGATGGAGACTTGGCTAAAGTCTCACGAACAATTAGTTATTGGGAAAAGACAAGGGTAGAAGGCCCTAACATCTGGTTGTGCAATTCTTGCTTTATTAGTCCTCACCTTCTGGCTACCTGGTACACTGCAGGAGCATGGCCTCCCTGACATGACAGTGTGCCTACAGGCTTTGCTCCAGGCTTATCTGTTCAGTGCTATATTTTTCCACATAAAACCTTAGTTGACATTACCATAGCGTGTGTAAATCGCCCAGTTGAAAAATTTAGCAGTCACACATATGTCGCTTAATTGGATAAGTACTAACAGCATAAAATACGATAAATTTAGAAAAGTCGTGGGCTGCCTTACAATATTTACTTAGCATTCAGAGTGAGTTTCTTATCTCTCCTCACCACTTACTCAAATTTACAGCATGTTTATGAAATAAGAAGATATTTATGTGTTTTTAATTTTATTAGAATTCTCTTATAAATGATTTATTCTAGCATTGTAGAAGAATCAAAATGCCTTTGAAATATTTGTTGGGCTCTGCATTACATACTTCAATATAACTGGGTATAAGTTTTATGGAACTTGTCAAACATAGTTTTCATTCTATTTATTCTAACATAAAGCATTTTATAAAAATAAAACCAAATACTTTGTATTCATACTACATATTTTGGCTCCCTTAACCATTACACTATACTTAGGTATACTATACTATACTATACTTTATACTCTCTACTTAGGTAGGGGTTGTTAGTGGTTAGAATACAGACTTGCTAGAAGGGGTCCCCAGAAGGCTTTGTCCCCAGCTGATAGTCTCACTGATAAGTCTGTAGCTTAATGAGCTACTACAGGGAATGGCCTACTGGGAGGAAGTGGATCACTGAGGCTGTGCTTTTGAAGGGTGGGTCCTGTCTGGTATCTGGTTCTTTCTTGGTTGCTCTTGTTGCTATCTGATTCCCCAAGAAATAACTTCTCCTCTGGGGCCTTGTGCTGTGGGACAGTTCTGGCTCACTCCAGGACCACGCCCACAATGGAGGCCAGCTGAAGCTCTGAAGCCATGATCCAAAGTAGCCTCTTCATTGTTTTCCCCGGTTATTTTGTCACAGCAACTGAAAGTGACTTGAGGCCTACTTGCAACACATCAAAGCAGGTTCCCAGCATTTGTTTTTAGATTGTAAATATTTTCAGATTGTGAAGAACATGCTACTAGAGTGTTTTCTAAAGAATGTCTCTTATTTTCAATTTGCTTTTTTATACATAAATATGTATAATCTCAGACTTTTAATTATATTATAAATATAAGAAAACCCAAGCTTTCTGTGATTTGAGGCCCTCAGGGAGGAGGGAGTGTATGTTACAGATAAAGACAGCAGTGATCTTTGGCCTTTTGAAACTTGGAAGATAACTACCATTGAGATCAACTCTTTTATTCCCAGATCACTATGCTTAGAACATGTTGTTATGGTGTTGTCAATACTCCCTAAAAATGACAACTTAGGCTTCTAACAACCATATATTGCTGGAGAGCTAGTTACACAATTTTCCCACTCACGTAAGACATTTTCAATAACAAATAAGGTTTCCATGATTGAAGTTGTTAGCTTCCTGTGGCTCCAGAAGAAGCAAGAATGGATGTCTATTCATAGAAGAATTGAGAAACTGGAAAACTCTGAGTATTTAGGCTCTATAAGTCCTTAAACATTCTTTAAGGGATGCTAAACATATGTGCTTTATCTTTTTTTAATTAGAAAAAATGGAAGAATACAGCAATCAGTCTATCTTAATGAATCAACGAGTTTATTGGGGTTACTTGCAAGAACATAAGTGATGGATTACTTACAGGATCATGAGTGAGTGACCCTTAGGCAATTGGATTATTGAAAAGCCTGGACATAGCATGAGTGATGACTCAGCAAAACCCCACCCCTGTCCAGCTTGCCATCAACTTTACTAGAAAGTCCCTGTCCCCTGGCATTTAAGGCTTATGCAACTTCAGGCTTCCTTCTATCAGTCAGGGGCATTTCAGTTAGCGGGAAATAGCTACAGACCCTGGAGACATGTGGACATTTAGTTTTTAGCTTTCCAAACCACTACAACTTAGTACTCAAGGAAGGTGAAATAAGAGATGACACAGCTTAAGTCATATTTTTGATTTGTTCAGTCTTATCTTACCTTAAAATGTCAGTGGGATCAAGGTGTTTTACTTGAGTGCCATGGAATTTGGTCAACAGACTCAGGTGAGTTTCCTGTTTTTGACATCCTCAGAGCTCCCAACAGCAGAGGCCAACACTGGGTTCTTGTCTCAAAAATTTTATGCAAGAAACATGAAAATAGCAGATAAGTGCAAAAGAATTTTATCATTAAGCATTGAGGGAAGGAGATTCTTAAGAGCAGTGCAAGGGGGACAGATAAGCAAGGCCACAGAGGCCCTGCTCTACAGGAAGTTCTCAATGATGGGTTGCTTCTGTCTGGCTTTTGCTTGAGGGTTTAAAAAGGACTTTACTAAGTGGGGTTGCAGAGGACCAGCACTGAACTGTCACTCAGCTTGCTGTCTGTCATCTCTGTAGTTCTTGTAGGAACCAGATGTCTTCAATTGCAATTGGTCAAGCAAGTGAATGCCTTCATGGTTGGGCTCTCCTGGCTGCTTAGTGGGATCTGAATGTCTTTGCATTTCTGTCATAGTGATCAGACACTGACCAAAAACAATTAGATGGAGGGAAGGGCTTGTTGCAACGTCTGCTTCCGTGTCAAAGTCCGTTAGTCAGGAAAGTCAAGACAAGGACTCTGATAGGATCGATGTGGAAATCATGGAAGAGATAGGCAACTCAGTCTCCATAGAGGTCCTCTAGAAAGGGGAGCAGGGACTGTCCTTGCCATGGACTCTGTTGCCTGCTCTTTGATCACTTTCCCCTAGTCAAGGTGGGGTTGGCTAACCAGGCCACAGAGGAAGAGGGTGCAAGCAGTCCTGATGAGATTTGGTAGGCTGGGGTCAGTTAATAGGGAAGAATGGCTCCCATTTCTGAAGACTAGAGGTGGGGTGTAGGAGGAAAGAGAGAAGGAGGGTGGGATGGTGGGACCTGGAGGAGACAAGGCAAGGGGCTACAATTTGATGTAAAGTGAATAAATTTTTAAAAATAAATTTAAATAAGAAAAATAAAGAAATCATGGAGGAATGCTGCTTACTGGTTTTCTCCCTATGGCTTGCTTGCTTTATCCAGCCTAGGTCCACTTGCCTAAAGGATACAATCACTGATCAACCAAATCAACTGAGGCAGTAACTTCAAAACTAGATCAGTAAGACAATCTATTGAGGAAATGTTTCAGTTGAGGGTCTCTGTTCCTAAGAAACGCTATTTTGTATCAGGTTGACAATGATACTAACCTGGTCAAAGTTTAACTTTGGTTCCTAAGTACCGCCAGGTGAATGGAGACAGAGAAATAGAATAAAAGCATGAAGATCATGGAAGTGAGGGAGCATTTGATCATAAGAGAAACAGGAAAACCAGGTCAGTGGATTCCCAGGGCTCTAAATGCCCCTGGCCTTAGTTTTCTTAAGGCAACATGCCTCCTTGACATAGATTCTATTCAGCTTAAGGTGGCTTGAAAACTAATTGGGTGCTTCTGGAACAGAACACTACATTGTTACATGATATCCTTGTGCACTGAAGTCCTAAGGTTTTGTTAAATATCAGTTACAAAGAAACACTGTAAAGCCAAAGAAATGGGGGAAATAGAATAATTTGTTCTGTCCATATGAAAATAACATCAAAATAAACACAACTGTCATTTAATACTTATAAGAAAGAAGCAAAACCCCAGGGCCTAGGAGAGTAATGAGCTGTGGTGAGTGCTAGTCTCGGGAGCATCCTTCTAAGGTGCACAATGAGCTTTGAACTGTGGTATTTATTAAATTTCTCAATAAGAACCAGTCAGTAGTAATAAAGACAACTGACCAGGAGGGGGTCCAGGCCTGTGACATCGGTGGATTGGTGGAACTGATAATAAAGACATGAAATACAAATCACCTAATTATTAGTCCAGTCTCTTTCTTCTGTCCCTCTTCCTCCTCTTCTTCCTCTGTCTGTCTATTTTTTGTACCCTCTTCTGTCCTTCATTAAAGAATTACTTCCCATTAGATTTCTATGTGTAGGCTTTGAATTTAAAGCTCTATTTAAATTCTCAGTTTGCCTGCAATTGATGGATATATAAAGAGGTGGCTTGGCCTAGGTTATAAAATTAATTCATGATGCCTGTGCTTGTTCACCAAAGACCAACCACAGCTGATCACCAAGACATTTCTGAGATGGGATGCGGTGTGGAACATCCACGGTGGTTGAAAAAACTGAGAACAGGGGCATTACTTTCACTGTTCTATGCCTCCCTCTTTCTTTCCTTCCTTTTACTTCCTTCCCCTTCCCTTTCTTCTTTTTATAATATTTTGTCCTCCTTTCATTTCCTATGGGTAAACTAACTGGGCTAGTGTGTGTGTTCGGCGTGGGGGAGACAATCAAAGACTGCATTGTACATGATGTTTACCTGACAGTGATGTTCTATGAATGGGGAATACCATTATACTCACAGACACACACAGATACATATGGGCATATATACACAAATATCCACAAACATAGAGAGATAAACACAGACACATGCATGTACATATGCATACATACTCATGCACACACAGAGAGAGATACACACAGACGTATAAGATACAGAAAGACAGATACATACACACATACATACACACAGATGAACACTGCCACTTGACCCTTTTCCATATTGTTGAAAGGCCCTGGTAAGCTTTGCTATAGGATGCAAAATGCATTAGCAAATGGAGATGCTCTATTATCTATCAGTATGGAGATTGGTGGCCTATGGAGACATTGTAGGCTTTCCCATGAATTTTTGATACTTTGTTCTTCCCACTCATTTCATGCTACAGTTTCCAATCCAAGGAAGCTGTGATTAGAAAAAAAATATTTTAGGCTTAGTAGTGTAATTTATTAAGATGCATAACTGAATAGCATTTGAGGGTATCAAGATCTACCCTCTGTACCAAATCAGCTAGTAAATTTGACCATCATGTCAAGACTCCCATGCTTGGTATCACTGGGAACTGGTCTCTCATTTCAACAGCTTTTTCTAACCTCCACTAACTCTACCCTCAGGAACCCAGACAGCTTGTATCATTATTACAGAGGGTAAAGTGATGCCCATTGTGTGGAAAATACAAAAGCACTAAGGGCAGGTCATCTAGACTTATCCTTTGGTTTTATAGGAAAGAAAATATGAGCCTTGCCAAGTAAACCCACTTGCCTGTACCCACTGAACAAGCCAATGACTTGAAATCCGAATACATTCCCACCCCCATGGTCATTCTTTCTATGTTCTCGGTTGCTCACCAATAACATTAGTCTTAAATATTAATTTTTCTATGCTTATTATATAGAATAAAGCCATATGCCATAACACCAATTCAGTATGCTGTTCTTATCACTCGACATCACTATTACTGATGGCTGTTCATCTCTTAGATGCCTAGTCTATCAATAATCCTAAATATGAATACGGAAGAAGAATAGTGATGTGCCTGGCCTGTATGTGGTTTGTGGCATTAATTTGGGTTTATGAGAAAAGCCCTGCTGTTAAAGAGGATTATACCACTGCTCAAATGTCTAAAACCACAGCTGACATTGGTCTTTAAACTTGCAGGCCCCTCCCACCAATGTCCTGGTAATTAAGAGGACATTAATTAATGACCAACTAATCCTTCATGGAGGCTGTGACAACCTCCAAAGTTTTGCATTTGTCTTTATTTCTGCGTGTACTCCCCGAGTTTCTATGGATTCTAACTGCAAACATGTTCATCTTTACTGTCTGATGAGGTCTGAGTCTCTGGATTTGCATAAGAGAGCCTTTTCTTTATTGTGTTCCCCGAGGAGGTCCTGGCTTTGTTGTGCATCTGAAGCTGAGCTTGAAGTTGGATATCTCTTCTTCATAGTGAATTTACACAATTCCTGCGTGGGTGAGGGCTTGTTTACGCTCCTCTCACACCCATCTTCACATGGATTCCTGGGTGGATGAAGGCTGTTCACGCTCCTCTCACACCCATCCTCACTATTCAGCTGGCATAGACTCTTCCGTAGGAGACCTCTCAGCACTTGTTCACAGGACCCACTTTTATTTTGAGTTTTCTGCTTGAGCTTCTTGTATCTGCCCCTACCCCTCACCCCACAGTGGGCTCCTAACATCCCCACAAGCACTGAGCACCTACCCTCTACCCGCAGTGTGTAGGGTAAATGAACACATGGCTGCAAAAGATGGAATCTGGTCCTTGATAAAACTTTAATCTACGAATAAACAGCAATGGTAAACAGAAACTGGGCAAAACTAGACAGGTTCTTGTAGACAAAGAAGCAACTCTAAGGATGTGAGCCATGGTAGCCAAATGACTGCAGGGAAATTGCAAATGAGATTCCTTCACCCAGCATTAATCCAGCTTCATAGAAGACCATGGACAACCTTGAAACCTCACTTATCGCTCAGCACTGCTTCTCTTCCTCAGGGCACCCGGTCTGCATCCCCGGCACCTTGCAGACAGAAAGAAGAGTCTACCTCAAGGGTCTACCTAACCCTAGCCCTTGTCACCATTATTGTGGCCCTATGCCCCTAATAGCTATTGTTTTAGAATAGTAGATGTGTTTGTTGTTTCATTTAAAAGTTAAAATATGGTCTTATTATAAAATAACCTAAGTGGGAATGTTTAAAAATAGCTATTGTCATATATAGAGTCAAGAAATGTTAGCCCAAACTGAGAATTAGCCAAAATTGAGAAATATTAGCAAAAATTGAGAAAAAAGAACCAGAAGCAAAATAAATAAATGTCTTGGTATAGGTATTTCATACAAATTGTGCATAACTATTAATTACAGTATATATACTTTATATATATACATTATATATACTTCTGCACATTTCACTACATACATAATTTTATCTGTTCACCTCTCTATGAAAGTATCTTTACCTGTCTTTATATCTGGATAAAAATAACAAATGTCAGTTACTCCTGTCCAAATCACAAATCTGGGCTTCCGGCATGAGGCAGGTTAGCCCTTGCTTCAATGTGACTTCTCTGTTGGATCCAGGAACACTGGGGATCCAGGATCCCCAACAGCTTTGGGATCTCATTGCCCCTGCCTGCTCCTACCCCTAGCCACCATGACTTTATTACCAACTACAATGTCACTCCTCAGTCACACTTTCCTGGTGTGACCTGGTGAGTTGCCCAGATGCTTAATTCCATTCTTTTACTATTCAAACTACTTCCAAGCAGCAGAGAGTTGCTCTAGTTTGGATGCTAAGGGGACATGTACTAAGGGCTTGTCCCTCAGCTGGGCACTACTGAGACTGGTATAACATTTCAGAGGTAGGCTTAGTGGAAGTGAGATGTTTACTGGGTTCATGCCTTCAAATAAAGAAATGGCTCCCATCTCTTCCTCTTTTTCTCTCCCCCTAATTGCTTTCTGGGCACCAAGAGCTGAGCGGCTTTGAATTCCTTGTGTCCTACCAGGATTAGCTGCCTGAACACAGGCCCCATACAATACACCCAGCCAGCCATGGATGGAAGCTTCAAGACCTTGGGCCCAACTCAACTACTTTCCTTAGAGGCTGGTTACTTCACATGTCTTGCCACAAATATGCAAAGCTAGCAGAAAAGCCCAGAAGCTTTCTCTCTGCTTTGGGCTAGTGGAAGCTCCTATTTGGAGAAGAGAGAGGAGTTTTAAAACAAAGAGGGCTGTGTGGATGGAGACTAAAACGAGATGAAATCTCCCTGGGCCCTTTCATGTAGGGAGCAAGCAAGTTTGAGGACAAATGGTAGAAGTTATAGCTAATGTCATAAAGAACTCTTGGGTCTTTCTGCCTTAAGGTGACAGACCTCTTTCTACAGTGTCCCTGCTGCAAATGGTGCTGATCCCAATTAGGAAACTTCTAGAAAGTTTTGCTATCTACACCTTCTGCTCAGATGATTCATTTTAAGCATGCTTTACATGACCATAGTCATTTTGGCACTGTGACCCATCACCAGGGGACATATTTTAAGTCATTTCCCTCCCATTTCCAAACACTTTTCTGTGTGACGTGACCCACATAATTCAAGAAACATTTTAAATATTGTAAAGTAGTTTTAAATAAAGTGTCACACGAAGAAATAAAAGCTTAGACTGAGAAAGTTCTCAAAATATAGCAAGAAGGCTCATGAACACACAGATTGGCTAAAACACTTCTAAATTTTACCAGCTTTCAGTTCTGTGGAGATGGGACTTGAGGATTATTGTAGGGTTTGGCCACACATTCCTTCAGATGATGTTTGTCTCAGCCTCAGTCCTTCAGCTTGCAGAGGGTTTATCCAGGGCTTGCTGTCTGCAAGGACCAGGTGTGTGAGCCTCAGCTGCAGGGGAGAAAGCTGGGGAGGCAGAGACTAGCCATGATTAAGCCACAAGAAAAAACAAACAAACAAACCAAACCAAACAACAACAAAAACCCTTTGGGCAGGATAAGATGTGCCATACACAAGTTAACAGAGTTCAGTTGTCTTCTCATTTTCATAGGAGAAGAGATGGATCCCAGTGAAGGTGTCTGCAGGGATTCTATATAACATGCTTCCTAATGCCCTAGTCATCAACTGAATATGTGACCCCTACCAGGGTTCTACTAAGTTAACATGCAGATGACACTAGTTAGTGTGCGCGCAATGCATGTCCTATAGATGAACAGCACCCCTGTTGAGGATGTGCCCCTATAATGTGGAGGTCTAAGGATCAGTGTGCCTCATATACCTGTCCAGCCCAGGGGTCCAGACAATGGGGGAGAACTGAAGATGTCATGTTCCAGAAGGATGGAGTTGGCAAAAGAATCTTGCAGAAGTCCTCTAAAATAGAAGATGCAAATGAGACCCTTAATCAGGCAGTAAAAGGGTTCTCGGGCAGGTTCTCGGGAACTCACCGGGTAAGTGATGAGGGAGAATTAGGAAAAGGTAGCCAAGCCATAAGACCTCAAGTTCTTGGAAATTTAAGGAGGACTTGAGTCTGCCAGTTGCTAGCATCCATGTCTGATCCACTCTCTCCAGAGGTGGTTGTGCCCTGGGGCACAGGCTATTGGAAGTATGTTTCAAATCATAGGCTCTGGGACACTGCAACATGCGAAGACAGAGTTGGAGAGATCAAGGCAGTTCTCTTGGCTTCTAGAAGGATGAGGAATAGGATCCATTTGCATTCCATCTGCAGGCTTTCCACACACATCTGGCAACCTCTCCCTCAAGCTTTCTTAACTTGTGCCCTTGCCATCTTAGTTTCAGTTGTTCTGACACCCTGACAAAACTCAGCTTTGAAGGAAAGGGTTTATTTTAGCTTGCTATTCTAGGGCACAGTCCCTCCATAGCAAGAGAGTCTTAGTGTGGGTGCTTGATATCACTTTGATATCAAGGAATGTGTTCCACAGTCATGAGCAGAGAAGGAATGGAGGCCACATGCCTGCTTCCCAACATCTACTCTATGCTTAGCACCCTCTAGGACCCAGCCCGTGAAAATGGTGTCTCCCATGCTCAGGATGGGCCTTCCTTCCCACCTCAATTAACCCAATTACGAAGATCCTTCACAGGCATCCCCACAGGCCAAACTCATGTAGCAATTCTTCCGTGAGCTTTTGTTCCCAGGGACCCTCAGCTTGTCAATTCCTTCTAAACATCCCACTACTCATTTGTAATGTTTCACCTGCCCTCAAGAACAGAGATATTGGTAGAAAAAGAGACAAATGCGTAACACAGCTGTCACTGATCCATAGCAGGAAAATCTACTTGGTTTTTTTTTTTAGCTTTGATTTCAAGATAGTTATATATTTTATATTTTCAAAATAGTCAAATTTTCCAGTGGATAATTTTGGAGGTGGGGCTTTTCCAGAAAGTGTAAATTTTTATTGACTCACCAAATGTGAGTTTCTAAAAATATGAAGAACTGTAGAGAACACGCTTGTTATAAAGTACTGAAAGCCATGTCTTTGGTGCTGAAGCATCCATCTTCTGAAGGTGTTGTTTTTCTTCCTTAGACATCTTCAGTGAGATCAAGTTCAACTGTCATCACTTCTTAACAAACCCCACAGAGTTCCATATTTTATACATAACATATGTGTGAGAGTGCTGCAGGGGAGTGAACGGTACACACTTAGGGGCCATAAATAATGTAAGTTTGTTCTCGTATGAGTACTCCAGCATTTGTGCAGTCCCACAGTATGAATAAGCAACAGCCTGTTGGATGATTAGCCCCAAACCATCTGAATTGCTTTGTCCTAAGGGAGGATAATGTCACTGGGGTAGGGGTAGGGGTGTGTGGGGGTGAGGGAGGTCAACTTTAAAGGAAATGAGGCAGCATCTGTGGCTTTATAACAAGAGTAGAGATGATTAGGTATTATGCAAATAAGAGAATATACTGTATGTGTGTAAACAGACAGGAAAGCAAGACTAGTGCTAAAATTAAAAACCAAATAAAATAGATGTAGGCAAAATAGGTTGTTCCTATCTAATTGATATAGTTTGTCCTTCATGATGAATTTGTTTCTTACCTATTCTTGCTATAGAGCAGTCTCTGGGGGAACTGAAATATTCCCTCACATGCCAGGGAAGCAGAAGCTTGAAGATTATCAATGGTCGCTCCCCAGCTCCATAGTAACCAACCATGAGGGGAGGAGACTGCCCAGCCCAGCTGCAGAGGGGGCTTCTTTACCTGTACAGCCTTGTACTGTTGTGTAAGTCACTCCTCAGATGCAGTTTTCCTGAGTTTTCACCTATGTTGGGGTGTAATTTTCAGAGATGCAACTGTTTTTGCATCATCCTTGCTCCTGAAGGTAAGCACTCACCCATACTCCTGATAATATCTCCCAAACTCACTACTTACCAAGCTGGACTTTGATGCAGTATTTGCTTTGTTCAATCTTGCCATGCTACTGTCTGTGTGTGTGTGTGTGTGTGTGTGTGTGTGTGTGTGTGTGTGTGTGTGTGTGTGTATGTGTGTGTGTGTTCATGTGTGGTCTTCCCAGAAAAATCTCTCACACAATGAAATTCAAAATGTGAATAGTGACCATTTATATGGAAATTAGAATCCAAACTCCTTCAGCTCAGTCATTAACTAACTCTAGCATTGTGTGGGTTGGGGGATGGGGGAGTGGGGGTGTGTGTGAAAGATTTAATAATCAAACTGAAAAACAATCAAACTGAACTTAAAAGAGGTAGACTTTTAGGTAACACTGATAACTTTTTCATGGTTGCTTATGGGGAGATTTTCTTTTTATTATTAAGTTTTTAATTATTTAAAAAGTTTTACATATATATTTATATTATTACACATATATACAATAACTACCTATGGACAGAAGAAGCACAAAGCAACCAAGAATTATATAAATGTTACATTCTTAATGTTTTGGTTATTTGTATTTGACAGCCTTGAATTAATATCTTTCCTATCTTGATGCATCTAAAATTCTGAATGTGAATCAATATTTGTCATATCTCTTCATTATCAACTTAAAACATCTATCTAGACCTAAAAACATCTTAACCCCTAAAAAACTAAGCTTCATTGTAAATCTAAACTAGCTGGTCTTCAACCGGATCAGAGACTCGAGAAGGAATAAAATTAGTTACCTGAGTATACAGGGAGTACAGATTAGCAGCTTCCAAAATGAGTAGATGACAGAGACAGTTTGCTGCCTGAACAGTCATCCTAAACTCTCTATAAAGTTGGAGTATCATCTTCAGCCTTCTGGCTCAATCTATCTGACAGACATATTTGTGAGGCAGGAACTATTGAGGACTTGCTTACCCTGTCTTGGCAGAGTTTGGCCATCATCTCTGCCTGCATCCAGCTTTGCCCATTTTTAGCCAGAATTCTTTCTGTAGTGAAAATGAGGACATTTTGCCCATGACTTGTTTGCCATACTTGTAGCCATCTCCATAAGGAGGTTCTTTGATGCTCATCATCCTTTTTGAGGTAGGCTAGGGGATTTTCTTTCTTAAGCACAGCACTGAGCAATATAAAACAGTTAGCCTTAATGATAAGATATTTCTTGTTGACAGGTTTGCCAAGCCCCAACTAGCAAATATTTCACTATTCCTTTTTAAAATATTTTTATTAAGTGTGCATGGGACCATGCAAACACACACACCTGCATTGTTTGATGCACACAGAGCGCATCCCCTGGATCCCCTGGAGCTGGAGATACAGTGAGTGGTGATGAGTTGCCCAGGGTAGGTGCTGGGAATCAAACTCAGATAATCTATAGGAGCAGTGCATATTCTCAGCCACTGAACCATTGTTCCCATCTGCCTGTCATTTTATTGCTGTAGTGACCATAGAGCAATCTCAGTCTACAAGTGAGGTAGTGCAAGCAAGTGTGTTCCTTTTTATTGTATTCACCGCTGGTTCTTGATATTCCTCTAATTATTTTATGAAGTATAATCAAGTTTGGGGTGCAGCACTTATGTTCAGAATCAAGGTAGATCATCATCCGATTACACTGTTAAAAGAACTTTAATTCATGTTCAAATTTATCAGATGCATTTTAGCTTCAAGGGACATGGTGTCATGTGTGTATGTGTGTGTGTGTGTGTGTGTGTGTGTGTGTGTCTGTGTGTGTGTGTTACATTCATTCTAAATTATAATCTTAGGTTTTCCCATGTTGCATTGATCTTGTCCTGATGTATAGTTTGACGTCTCTCATCTGTCACATCTCCAGTATCAATCACTGTTGATATTGGTACAGAATTTTGGAGGTGGGGGCATGAACTATTCAAAATGTATAAAGCTGAATGTAAGGGAAAAATTATTAGTAAAATAAAACTGCAGCCCACAAAATGGGATATACATTTATTAAACTCATTCCTTTAAAGATCCTTATAACAGCAAAAGACTTTTATGTCAATAAATAGATGTGGCAGTCACACTGAAGGCAAATTTAGCTGATCCTAACTCAGTGGCACTTTACTTAGTTTCTAGGTTTGGAAACCTAAATTTGGTAACTAAATTATAGTTTGTTTGTTTGTTTGTTTGTTTTTTATCTTTAAAGAAGTGTCATGTAGCTTTTATAAAAACTGCTCAATTAACAAATGAAATAATTCCTTTTTGGTTGCAGACGACTTCCATATTCATCTAAAAATCCACTAGCCAAGAAAGCATAGAAATAGAAAGTGAGTGAGAGAGACAGAGAGACAGAGAGACAGAGGGAGGGAGAAAGAGAGGAGGAAGGAGTAAAATGTAAGGATTTAAAGTGTTGCACACTTTGACTTTTCTTTAGGTTCCATTTTATTAGTTAGGATTTTATTGCTCTGAAGAAACACTATGTCCAAGGTAGCTCTTATCAAAGGAAAAATTTAACTGGGCTGGCTTCCAGTTTCAGAGGTTTAGCCGATTATGGTCATGGTGAGAAGCATGGAAGTGTCTGAGGAGTCATGGAGCTAGAGAAGGAGCTGCTAATTTTGCATCATGACCCACAGGCAGCCAGGAAGAGACTCCTTCCACAGTAGGTGGAGTTTGAACGTATATGACCTAAAAGCCCCACCTCCAAAATGAGGCCCCAACAGGGCCACCTCTCCTCCAGTAAGGTCACACCTCCTAATAGTGCCACGCCCTACAGCCAAGCATTCAAACGCAGGAATCTTCAGGGACCAGATCTATTCAAACTACCCCATCCCACTCTCTGGCCCCCATAGGCTTATAGCTATGACATAATGTGAAATGCATTTAGTCTGACTTCAAACGCCCCCATAGTTCACAGTCTCAACAAGGTTTAAAAGTCCAAAGTTCAAAGTCTTTTCTGAGGTTCACGCACTCTCCTAACTATAATCTCCGGTAATATCAAAATAAAAAAGCAGATCACATACTTCCAACATTATGGAACAGGATATACATTACCATTCCAAAATGGAGACCACATTGAAGGGAGTATAGTGAGGAAATATTGGACCAAAGCAAGACCAAAAAACAGGTGGACAAACTCCAAACTCTGCATCTTCATGTCTGATATCAAAATGTCCTTCAGATCTCCAACCCTTTTTTTTGTCTGTGACACACTTGTTTCTCTTGGGCTGGTTTCCACTCCATTAGCAGCTTTCCTTGGCAGGTATCCCACAACTCTGGCATCTCCAACATCTTGGGGTCTCCAAGGCAACCCAGGCTGGAAGCTCAACTTATAGCTTCTGGAACACAGCTTCTGATACTGCTGTTCTTGGTGGTCATCTCATGATACTGGCATCTCCAAAATTCTGGCGTCTTCTGCTGCAACTGGACTGAAATTTACTTCATTGCATGACCCCTTCAGTCTTGGGCCTTCGACTGCCACTGAGGCTGCACCTTCACTAATGGCCTCTGCTGGCCTCTCACAGTGCTAAGTGTCAACTGCTCTCCGTGCCCCCTTCATGCTTTCAAAACCAATACCACCTGGATGACTCTTACACATTACCAAGTCAGGCTGACAACACAAGGTACAACAATAGCTACCTCTGGGGCGTAGCTTCTCTGTGCTCTCAGAAAACCCTTCCCAGAAGACTTCATTGCAGTGATGCTGATCTCTTCGTAATTGCCACTAATTTCTTAGCTCCAGCTGATCAGCATCAATTGTCCCAATAATGCAAAAGTTTTGAATGTCTGGGATCCACTTGTGATATTCTGGACTCCTCTAAAGGGCATGGGCTACTTCTCCAGCTCTGCCCTCTGTAGCATATATGGCTTATCTTCTAGGCTCTGGATGACTCCACTCCACTGCTGCTGCTTGCTCAGGCTGGAACACATCCCCCACCTTGCTCAATTACATCTTCATCAGCTTTCTTTTTCAATAATTTCCTTCACTGCCTAAGCTTGGTTGTCATGGAACTTCCTCTGTAGATCACGCTGACCTTGAATGTAGAGCACTGCATGCTGCTGGGCCAGAGTTCTGGGATTGAAGGCTCCTTCTTCTGGGATTAAAGGCATGTACCAGCATGCCTGTCCCTAATATTGTCTTTAATTGTTTTTTTATTATACATCTTTATAAGCATTATGCCTCAAGATCTGAATCAAAAGTGTGTATTACCCCACCTCAAGATCAGGATGTGTGTTCCAACCTCAAGATTTGGGTCAAAGGCATGTTGTCTTTCCTGCCTCAAGATGCAGATCAGGTGTGCCCTCTACTTCAGGATCGTAGTTCATTCCAGATACAGTCAAGCTGACAATCAAGAACAGCCATCACAATCCACCCGCTGTCAACTTGACACACAATTATATCTCCTTATGTCCAAATTAAAACAATAACTAGCTCATAATAATGCCTAACTTGAAATAACTATCCCTTGTGCAACCCCAAACTTATTGTAAATTTAGAATAGGTGGCAGTGTCCCCTGAGGAACATCCTTTTCACAAGAGAGAAGCTTAGCTGAGTGGGATCTTGCCCCAAGGTCATCACACCCTAAATTCTATATATTATCATTAAGCTGTTAATCTCCTTGAACACAGAATTTAGATCTATTTCACTTTCTAGTTCTCTTTTAACCTTTGAATCATATATTTTTTTATTTTTTATTTCTCAGCTTGCTATGTTTGATCAAAATGCTCTTCATAAGAGTAAACCGTAGGACAGAGTCCATGCTAGGCTGTTTTGAAATTTTCTTTGTCAATACACTAAATCTAAATTTTTTTCACTTTGATCTCAGACAGACTCTTCAGACAAAGGCAAAAAGCAGCCACATTCTCCACCAAAATAACACAAGAATAATCTCTAGGCAACATACTAAAATTCTTCTCCTCTGAAACTTCTTGAGCCAGGACCCCACAGTTCAAATCATCCTCAGCATCACTGTCGTACATGCTTCTACTAATATGGACCATTAAGCCCCATGTAAAGTATTCTACTGATTTCCTAATCCAGAGACTCAAAATCTGCATTCCTCCAAACAAAAGTATGGTCAGGCCTATCACAGAAATACCCTACTCCTGGTATCAACTTATGTATAATTCGAATGTGGTGCTTTGAATAGGTAAGCCCCCCCCCCCCATAGATTCATGTGTCTGGATGTTTGGATATGCTATTAGAAGCTGTGGCCTCGTTAGAGGAGGTGTGGCCTTGTTAGAAGAGGTGTGTGTCACTTTGGAGGTGGGGATTTGAGGTCATATACGTTCAAGCTGCACCCAATGTGGAAGTAGTCTCCTCCTTGTTCCCTGTGGAACCCATTTAGTGTCCTCCTGGCCACATCTATCAAGATGTAGAACTCTCAGTTCCATCTCTAGCCTCATATCCACCTGGGTGCTGCCACGATTACTGTCATGATGATAATGGACCAAACCTCTGAAATTGTAAGCCAGCCCCAATTATAGGTTTTCTTTTATAAGATTCTCTGAGATAGACAGCCATGACAACATTGCCTATTTGTAGTACGGATCACAGCATCTTCTATGCGGCATGTAAGGGGCTTAGAAGTCAATACTCTGAACCACACAACGCATGAATTTGAACTAACTGAAAAAACATCAAATTCAGTGATAATTAAGACAATAACAAAGTTGAGAAGTTAAGCATAGCTCACAGAGGCGGGCATTTGTTAAGGGAAGCCACAGGGCGAGGACATAGTGA
Organism: Acomys russatus; assembly: GCF_903995435.1. Lineage (NCBI taxonomy): Eukaryota > Metazoa > Chordata > Mammalia > Rodentia > Muridae > Acomys > Acomys russatus. The sequence continues at coordinate 11,474,665 of NC_067163.1, read as the reverse complement.
ATTCCTACAGCTAAATCACAGAAAACAAATTGAAACAGAACCCTGTCCTGTCCATTGATAGCTCTAAATGTCTATATCAGACAAAACATAATTTTTTTCTGGAGGGTATAGAAAAATGAAGACTTTGCAACAAATATGAAGGCTATGCTGTTGAACAGCTACAGGCCTGACCTACAAAAATACTGAAGACCCACATCCACATTGAGGTAAAAGGGCACTGCACTTAACTCACAGTGTCTGAGCTACTATTAATTCAAGTTAACCATTTCAGGATATTATGAACCAATTCAACAGCAACTGTGAAGAAAAGATAAGTAGTAAAAAACAGAGAAAACAAATTGAAAAGAAAATCATATTGTGTCCTATAAAACCAGCTAAGGCCAAAAGAACAAAGTAAGAAAATGGCTTTGTTTTGTTTTCATATCTGTGACAGAACTGAAAACAGGACAAAATAACCAGAAGTTTTCTTAATTTTAATTACATTGGAGCAAATTAAGTTTTAGGTTAGCAGAATAACTGTAACAAGTGAGGTGACTCCCGCTCTCCCACACTATCTACTTGAGGCTCAACTGTCAATCAAAGGCCTGAGCTGGTTGAGGTCAAAGTTGTCTCAGATATGTAGTTTCAAAGAGGACTGCTATGGCCACCTAACATGAAAAATCAGATTTTAAGTCAGTAGTTATCCTAGAAGTCAAAACATTAAAACAGGAAAATAATCTTTAGATCCTTAAAATATCTAAAGCCAATGTTGCAATAGAGGCATGAACATTTGTTTAATAATGATTTAGTATTTCAATACTGATTTTTAAAATGGGCAGAACAGTGCAGAGACAATCTGTAAACAGGCAGAGGACTCAGGCCATACCAAAGACCAACAAAGGCATAGGGCACATATCCCCAGAACTCACAGACATTCTCTGTAAGGTAGTCACAAAAACGTCAATACGTTAGTTCACAGGAATTACACAATGTTTTCTTCTAATCACAGAATAAGAATGAGACTATAAAGCAAGAGAGAGTCTGGGGCATTCAAACCTGTGGAAAATGCAACAGCATATTAAAGTTAACCAATATCCTAATTGTGAAAATCACAAGGGAAATTAGAAAATATAAAACTAATGCACACAAGCTCGTGGGTCACAGAGAAGTAGCGCTGGGAGACACCGTGGGTATGTGTGTGTGTATGTATGTATGTATGTATGTGTATATATATATATATATATATATATATATATATATATATATATATATGCTATTAAATAAAGTACTCATTTCATTTCATAGAAACAACTAAACACTAATCCAGCAGAAGACAGGAAATCATGGAGCTCCAAGTGGAGTTGCAAACTTAGAAGTTTTATAGAATCAGAGGGGGGCTATGACACACCGAGTCCCGTGTGCAGCCTACCACACATTCTGGACCTAGCTTCTGGTATAGTCCACAGTCCACTATGAACCCAGGTTCTAGCTGACTCACCTGTAGGAGTTTAATCTTTATGGTGAGGCTAGTATGCATTTGGGTAGACCAGAACTAACCTCGTGTTTGGTACAAAATGAAACCGGTACCAAAGCAACAGCATCTTATAGAAAAGGACACGCAAGGGCAAGTAGTGATATCTCGGAATCTTATCAGAAGTGACCATCTTATGGACTATAAGTGACTATGAAGATTTGTCTGGTTGCCACAACTTTCTGCATATATATCATGTTAATGTCCGTTGGTAGGACTTGTGTAAGTTCTTAGAAGAAGGAAAACACACCTTACAAGTGAACAACACATCTGAAATGTGTAGACAGCACATGGAAGGTAGAATATGAATCAATTCGAGTCCAGAGTTCTAGTATAGTCAAGTTTGCCCCATAATTCAAAGCCCATGTTTTTTTAATTCATCTGCATTTTTGGTGATTACAGATGTAGTGATAAAGACTTAAGCTCTATGTATGTTAAATAAACCAAGCTTGGGGTTGGGGGAATATCCCTACAGCCAAAGTGCTTGGTGCAAAGGCATGAGGATATAAGTTTGGATTTTCAGAACACAGATTTTTTAAAAAAACCAGACACAGTGTGCCTGCTGGCTAACTGGCAAGCCTGTCCAACCAATGGGCTCTAGGGGCCGTGAGACACTTTGTCAAAATAAACAACAACAACTGTGAATAAGAATAGATAAAGAATCTTAATGTCAACTTATATCCTTCAGAAGCACACACACAGACACACACACAGACACACACACAGAGACACACACACACACACCCCAATGATTAATATCATTAGCCAAACTCTAGTTATCAGTAGTAAATTACTCTTAACTCATGATTAATGGGAGACCAGGAAACTCTAGTCTTTCCCTGTGATTAGCACTGATTCAAAAGAGTAAGGCAGTCTGAGAACCCTCAGCTCTCTTCAGACCACCCATGCCTAGGAGTGGAGAGATTGGCAGAATCACTGGCGTGGGGTGGAGAATGCTACTGTTCTGTGGAAATCCTCTGTCTGTGCCTCTGTGGTTCGCAGGGGCTTCTCCACTAACGACTCATCATTTGGTTGATTTCAGGACATAGTCACTCATTTTTCATCAGACTGTCTTCTGTTCTCATTACATTGCTCTCCTTGTTTTTCCAATTCTTCAAATCTTCTGTGTTGACCACTTTTTAAGATATGTGAAGAGTCTCCTTAAGTCTCCAAGCCTGTTTGGACTTCCTCGTGAGGTTGCAGGTACTGGAGACGCTGACAACACCTGCCCATGTACAGACTTCACAGCAAAGTGTCTGAATTAGGGTCATTATTCTACATGAACATTATATTAAATTTATCCTGGGTAGTTTTTGCTGTGTACTTAGATGTCCTTATACACACAGAGCTCAGACCCAAACCTTGTAAAATGACCCTGTGACCATATTTCTTGTTACACAAGCTGGTCAGAAGGCTCATTTGGAACCTCGTGTATCTCCTAAATCATGCTAATGGCACTTTTTATAATTATACGGTCCTTTCTCCTCTGAACCATTGCTAATTTTCTCTTAAACTCATCTCACTAATGGTGTGCGAGTGAGCTGTAGTTTAGCTTCTTTGCGTTTTTGTATAGAAATGCTTTTTTCCCTGAATTCTGAAATGTCTTTAAATAGCACTTTGTATAAACATTGTGATGTTGACTTTATCCAAGTAACTTACTGCATCCTCTAAAAATATTTTAAATCTTCTTATCAGTTCAATTCCACTGTGTGTTTTTAAGCCTTCCTTGAATAAAACATGGCTTGGTAACTTCCTCTTTGTATGCTCTCTTCTGTCTCTTTGGAATGTGTTATCTCTTCCCAAGTTTTCTTTCCCCACCTCCATTCCAAACTCAGGAAGATGTGATTCCACTCTGATCTTTGCTTTATACCATTTGCTTTGTTTTCCTTCTTTTTTTCTTTCTTTCTTTCTTTCTTTCTTTCTTCCTTCCTTCCTTCCTTCCTTCCTTCCTTCCTTATTCCCTCCCTCCTCCCTCCCCCCTCTCTTTCTAATTTTATTTTTTGTTGCTTTCTGAGACAAGGATTCCCTGAGTATGTAGCCTTGGCTGTCCTGGACTCACTTTGCAGAACAGGCAGACCTTGAACTCACAGAGATCCACCTGCCTCTGCCTCCCTGAGTGCCGGGATTATAGGCATGTACCATCATATCCAGCCCCCATTTTCTTAATAAGAAACAAAATTGCAGCATGTATGTAACCTTAATAACATATCAGACAGATTTTACTGAACATCCCAGCTTCGCCTTCTTTCCCAACAGACCAGCTAGCCCATTTCAGACCAAATAGCCCATGTTAAGATGCTCTCAAGAATCAACAGAGCAGTAACAACCAGCGGTATAATATCCAATCTTCAGCCTTCACTGTCTTTGTTTCATTTTCAGTAGTTTTTGTATGAGGGTTTTATAATCTTATCTAAATGTATAAGCACATTACTTCTGGTTTGTTCATTTGTGCTTCACTGGTGCAGACATGAAACTGCAGCAGAGCCTTCTGATGGCCTCCACCCTCTACTTCTCATATCTGGTAAGGATGTGTCCCATGGTAGACTATCTGGACCCAAGCGTGACAGGTCCTGCAACTCCATACCATATCAAAAATCTTTGCAAGCTCAAGAGTTCTGTGTGGAAAGGTATAGCCATCACCCACTGGATCACAGTTGGTATCTTCTCAGCTGCTTTAACTGATCTCTAGATGATGTATACCACATAGTGTAGGGTCAATGTCCTGCATGCAAATTACATAGGACATAGTCTTGGGGGCAGTAAGAAAGAAGCCTTGACATGTGCTTATTTCACAGTGCTATTTTTTCTAACAATTTTCATTTGACTTTGGTTGACGTCAGAAGCCCTGTTATGGAGAACTGAGGAGATACTATGGGTCCTGGAGGATGAACTGTGCAACATTATTTAATCATGTTAATGGAACTGGGGGAAATTCTTTATGACATAAAGACTAACTGACATGAGCTTTGTCATCGCTCTTTATTGTAGCTTCTCATGCAGAAGAATGTGGTAAAATGACATGAAAGCCAGCTTCATCACTAAGGCTGTCATATAATTTTGGATCAAGTTTCTCAGATTTGAATTATTGATCCTTTGACCTCGAATCTTAGGAAGGGTCGTGGACATCCTCTAACTAAGTCATCACTCAAACTCAAGTCTGGCTTGGCAGCCTGAGCTCAAATTCTACTCATGTGTGACATGCATGCACTGTGTCTTGCGGTCTTGCCATGGTGGCCCAGGGTGGCAACCGTGTTGTCCTTACCCTCACTTAGATTAAACCTCCTGAGATGACCACTAAGAATTGTCCAGAGACACTAGAGCAGCAACGCCTTCTCTTGTGTTTGTACTTAGCTACAGTGCCATGCCATGGCCTTACCTGACAAACTTAATGTAATAACCCCGATTTGCACACCATAAGTTCTTTAAAAGCTGTATTAGCTACGTGTGTATTGAAACTTACGGCCTGGCTACCATTTTCTTGATCGGGCTGGAAAAAAATGCTGTTTCACTTCCAAGGCACACAGATCTCACCTGACTTCCCATGTTCCTCAAAGCCCTGCCTGAAACATCCAACTTCTTCTTTTCTGATTTTGTTCTTAGATTGCTTAGCCACACTCACCACTGTCTGTATACTCCTAGTCATAGTCAGTTGGGTCCCTCTCAGGTGTTAGCTCTAGGGTGCACAGTTTCCAAACTGTTCCTGCTTCAGCCCCAGCACAGAGGCGGAGGCTGGCACAAAGTGAGTACAATGCTTGGGAAATGGCTCGTGGCAGCTCTCTCGGGAGTGCCCGGAACGTTTCCACATGACCAACAACAAAGCAGACCCTTGTTTGACTGCAGGCTACTAGCGAGTGGATGTTCAGTCACACCCTAAATCTTTTGTCGGAGAACACAGGGCTCTGGTTGATTGTATAGGACAGTCCGCTTTCCCAACGTTCACAGTGAGCACCACTGCCCTATCATCTCTCAATCAGTCATCCCGTTCCTCACTGTTGATGTGACACTAGACATGATGCTGGGACTTTTCTTTCACTCCATTTATGGGCTCTCACAGTGTGCCTTGTTAGTCCCCAGTCATTCCCTCAATTTTTGAGTTCTGGAATCCATGCTCTCTTCCTGGATTTTCTAAAATGGTGTTCCCTCTTGGGAAGATGCCCATAGTGAGTGTCTCCTCTGAGACCATATTGTGGGGCCCTTTTGTCCTTCTTAACTCTGTCCTATGACTGGCATCCTGCGGTGTTTTAACAAAGCAGTTTCAAGAACAGGTTTCACAGGCCCCATTCCCTTTCCACAGCGAAGAGGAAAACACTTCTGGGATTGGAACCATGTCTCTTTCGGTTAAGTTGATACATATCCTTCACTTGTCCTCAGGCTGAGACAGCTCCATATTCATGTGTATATCTGAAGAGCAAGGCATCAAAATCTGTACTTTTCCACTGCCCAGCATGGGGTGTTTTCTCAAATTGTACCCTAGAGTTCATGCTTTCTCTTTATTATCCCGTTGGTCATTTTTGAGCCTTTCTTTTATAGCTCTTTTTTTTTTTTTCCAGTCAAAGCACTTCCTCATTGCTGTGTTTTATTTAGCTCCCCTCTGTGCTCCTATTGCATGGTACCCAGTGTGTCTTCATTTATTTCCTTCCAGTACACTTGATTTGCAGCTTCAATGGTCTTTGGCCCTCAGATGGTTCCAGAAGCTGTTCTTGGGCTTCTCTCCCCTCCTTGCTGTTGGGGTCTCTGTCTCTGTATGGCATCTTCTTTCTCTCTCTTTTAAAGCATCGTCTTTCCTCCAGATCCATTAACCAGGAAGGTTAAGCATCTATGTGTCTCCTGTAGTTTTGCCTCCCTCTCTTTCTCTCCACCATGTTTGATTTCTTCCTCAGTCTCCTTTCAGCATGTTCTCTCGTCTTGTACTACAAAGCTCTCTTTGTCATATATCCCTGAACTGCAAAGATTTGAATCCACATATGCCAATCCCTCTAGGATATCTTCCTTTCTGTGGATCCTCATGACCCACAGTCTACCTTTCTGTTTCAGCACAAGACAAATTCATCTTCCCATTTAGATCTCCATATGTACATTCCTTCTGAAGCTGCCCGCCCTTCCTGCTGCCTTTTAATGGCCCCTGTTCTTCTTTTAAAATATTTTTTAGATGTATTTATTTATTATTATTATGTATACAGTGCTCTGCTTACATGTACACCTTCAGGCCAGAAGAGGACATCGATTCACATTATAGATGGTTGTGAGGTATCATGTGGTTGCTGGGAATAGAACTCAGGACCTTTGGAAGACCAGACAGTGCTCTTAACCTCTGAGCCATCTTTCCAGCCCCAATGGCCACCGTTCTTAAAGCTCTCTGCTCTACCAGTCAGAACCTGGGCCCATCCTTGGTGCACAAGGGATGGACACTCTCTCCGCTCAGAAGGTCCAACATTCTTCATAGAGTATGGCATTCTGTTCTTCGGTGGCATGCTGACAGTTTCAAAAAGCAAATGAATGTTTAAATGAGGGTGAATGCAGGAAGCTGTTACATTTGCAATTTGTTTGAACTGAAATCCCAAGATGACACAGATTTCTCCACTTCTTTAAATTAGTATAATGGAATTGGTAAGTGAGCAGATTTAGCAGTAAATTCTATATCCCTTGACAAACTTCTGCTCAGTCCCCACAGCTACAGCTTCAATTGGGTCAAGCAGCATCATTGCCAAATTAGCATTTCATTTAAAAGAGAAAACACATGCTAGACTTTCCTCTCACATCTGTTTTCCAGCCTGATAGTTCAGCCCCTGGGACTGTGTGGAGAGGCCAATACATGATAATAGCTCAGGGAGGGCCTAGCTCAGGGAAGCTGCTGCATAGAGAGACACAGGACTCTGAAAGTTAGTTTGTAGGGGCAAGAGAGAAGAAATGAGAATAAAAAGGAATTATTTTTAAACAGCACAATAATTGTATTTACGATAGTTCTTCTTCCAATCCTTCGCTGTGACTCAAATAAGAATTTAAAGATAAAGCAATTAATTTAGAGCAGTTTTCCAAACTCTCCTTTAGTTAGTTTATCCCTGTTTCTTTGATGTCATCATTTTCTGACCCTTTGATGAGTTTATTTTTAAGCTTTCTCTTTCCTCCAATTAGCAGCACCACAGCTGAATGGCTGCCACATTAAACCAGCTGCCCCAGACTTCACAGAAATGCTGACGAGGGAAGCAAATTCTTCCATCATGCATTTGCAAACCATGTAAAAACCTAATAATGAAGAAATCAATTTACAGTTGAGTTTATTCAGAAATCATCTCCATGCTCCTTCTTCATTCACACATCTTCATGGTCAGATGTGGAAATGGAACCTCCCCGAAGCCTCACCCTTGCCCAAGTATAGGATGTGTCACCACACTTTACAAAGCCTGTGAGTCATGTGTCAGGGCGGGGACTGTTGAAAATCTCTTCATAGGGTGTTAGAATGTCTCAGAAAGACTTTCTTCATTGCACTTGGCATTGCCAGCGAGCTTTTTGGTTCAGTGTGCTGACCACTCAGGACAAAAGGAAGATTTGGAAACTGGCATGGCTGTATTAAGTTTCCTGAAGAACCTCTTATACTCATTGGTTATTTCAGACACATGGTTCAGCTCTCTAAATAAACTTATCCCAGGCACAGTGTGATTGAACCAAACTTCGAAAACCTCACCCTGAATCCAGCCATTGTTTTATGTTTGCAGGGGAAGCGAGTCTTCCTGTGTCCTTTGTGTCCAGGAGCTTCGAGAAGAGTTTGCTTTCCCAGAAGTATGCTTTAGACTCAAGTCATTAGAAAGATGTGAGAATGTGCCCAGCCCTGCCAGCTTTCTGGCTGTTTTAATCACTGTTAATGAACGTAATGATTTAGTGGGCATAAAATGAGTATTAGAATGAATGCATAGGCTCTGTTTGAACCTCTTGACTGATCTCCGTAGAAGCTCATTTTATTTCTCAGCTGACCTATTAAAGTCCATGTTTGGGGATTATCACTGAGAATAAAGAGAAACTGAAGCCCCCGCAAATCAGGCCTTTGTCAAGCTTGTTATTTTATCATGGCCATCCAGAACTCCATCGCTATGTTCGTCTCTCTTTAGATAGTAAACTTTTTAGGACTTAATGTCAGAAGTAGGAGTTTGGGGATCATGATGAACTGTTCATTTTCCAGAACCCACTCATGATACTCAGAAAATCAATAAGCCTGAGAAGCAAGACTTAACAGCAGAATGCCCTCAGTGCTGGTCTCAGGAGCACTTCCTGCAGATCAAATAAACAACTGATCCTGGACCCGCACACAAGAGAAGTCCCTTCACAAAGCTCTTTCTCTCCCACAGAGTTCTCAAGTAACAGAGAAATAAAAAAAACTGCACCACAGGGAAAGGGCACTAATGGTAGAGATTTGACAAAGCACATGACACACTAGAGACACAGCCTCTGTGAAACTCAAGACTATGCAATGAACACACGCCAAGTGAATGATTCAATGATCCCTCTAACACTCTCTGGGAAAAGACTTAAAATAAAACACTGTAAGCAGAGCCATGGAGAGATAATAGGTATAAGCTATCTAAGTTTACCATCTAATAACTCAGTGTCTGAAGAATCCTGGGCCAGCCACGTGGGCACTGTGCATCTAACAGACTGGCTGTTAAACAGGCTTGCAGTAGAGAAGATGGTTAGAAAGGTGAGGAGGCTAATATCTAAAACTTTATCCCTTAATCCTGGAAGAGGATGGTACCCAAGTGGTTGCCAGAACGCTGTCCCTGATACCAGGAGTGTTGCAGTTTGAACAAAAGAGAGAAATTAGTTTGCATGGCCTTTGAGCTGTCTAAATATAATCAGGGAAGTATTTTTCTCACTGGAAAAAGGAATTCATATACATTATGAATTGTGTGCGTTGTTTTGGAAAAATATTGTGTAAAACATTTGAGGCAACAGAAAAGATGATTCTTTACCCAATCACACTTGTTTATTGCACAGTACTATTTACGTGTGTGTGTGTGTGTGTGTGTGTGTGTGTGTGTGTGTGTGTGTGTGTTGTCAACATGCATGCCATGGTATTTGTCAGGGGATGATTTGTGGGAGTCTGTTCTCTTCTTCCCCCGTGTGGTCATCAGGCTTTGACCCCATTGCCTTTTCCAACTGAGCTGTCTCACCAGTCTTAACAGTGGCTCTTACCTGTGTGTGTGAGAGAGCAGATGTAGAAAAAACAGCTTTGAGAGTCTAAGGAAAATTACCATTTAGACCTAGATCTTTCCTTCCTTTGGAGAGAAAAATAAGTCCCTCCTAACAAAGTTCCTAGGAGGGTAACTAACAAGCTGGGGAGATGGACACAAATGATGGGACTAAGGTTCCCAAACACTGTGGGTGGATATTACTGCCCACAGGGGTGGGATGGCAAAGAGCTTCCAGAAGATTCTGGAAGACAGCTTATCTCCTGATAAATGCGAATACTATTTCTTTCTAGAATATATCTTTTAAGATTTAGGTTTTACAGAGATAAAATTTATTTAACAAAGACTTGGTGCTCTGGATGCATTTAGTGGACGAAGAACCTACTGAGGTTTGCAGAGAGCAACAGAAACGGGGCTCATCTGCTAATGTCTTGTGTCAAGACTCACTGTTTCATTTTGAAAACCACTGGTTAAATTTTTGAACTGACTTTGCCTCTCACATGGCTAATCTTAAAGAGAAGTGCAATAGAATCTATGGTTTCAATTAGCCATATAACTGGATTTCTAATAAGGAAATATAAACAACAACATTTCTCTATGGGGGCATTTATCCTCCTGCAATTCTCATTGACTTTTGGAGAGTGTTAGTTCACTGTACCTTCCTTTCCTGCTTCTCGGTTGTAGAGTAGACCTCTATCATACAACGTGTTTGCTGGATGCTCCCAGCAGAAAACTATATCATGCATCATGTATACTACATATGCACGAACACATGTACCCAAAACCTTTTCAACTACAGTAGATGAATCAGAGAGCTAACAGTACTGGAACAGGAAAGAGGGAATTGGAGCATGAAATTTCATCCACTATAATTCCATTGTAAGTCACTGAGCTGGTGTTTCTGTTTTTCCTGGCTGTGCATGCTCCATCTAATAAGCTTTGCTGTGAATTCTAATGGAACAATAAAAGGTAGCCAAGTCACTCAGTTTCTGGCAAAGTGTTCTACACTTCCCTCAATATAATACATTTTTCTATAAGCAGGTGGGTTTAAGTTGAATGATAAATAAACTTATATGAGATGTTTGTCTGAAAATGATTTTTGAACACATAGCAATAAAAATAGAGATTGCAAAAAGGATTATACAGAAACTAAGAAGCTTCTGCCTAGTCCAGGAAACAATTTAAAAAAATCAGACAAGTAGACCACAGAAAGAGAGACAATATTTACAAACCATTTACCTGGCAAGAAGATCATATAAAAAACATGAAAGAAGCACAGACAACTCAATAACAAGGAAAACAATTCAATTAAGACATGAACAAAGATCAAGATGGATAGTCTTCAAATGAAGATATGCAAATGAGAAAACCTTCAATATCATTATCCATCAGAGAAGTGCAAATTAAATCACAAGATGATGGTAGCACATACCTGTTAGCACAGCTACTTTAAAAGGATAATAGATAATAGGTGCTGATGAAGAAACAGAACAAAGGGAGACCCTTGTGGTGTTGGAGGGAATTTGATGAGTTACACTAGTCATGGAAAACACCCTTCAACTTTCTCAAAAGGCTAAAAGTAGAGCTCCCATGATTCCAGAGTCCCACTGCTGTCTATCCATAGGGTATTACATTGGTGTACTGGAAAGCATCTGCCTTCTTATGTTTGCTGCGGTGGAATTCATGATAGCCCAGACGAAGAGATGACCTACATGTCCATTGACAGGTGAACCAATGAGGAACTCATGTTATATCCAAATAATGGAACATTATTCGCCCATACAAAAGAAGAAACCCTGTCATTTTAACAACATTGATGAATATAGAGGACTTCATGCTATATGAAAAAACCCAGGTCAGAAATGCAAATAGTACAAAGCATTTGTACTGGGCATATAGAAAAAAGATTAAGCTTGCAAAAGCAGAGTAGAGCTAGAGAGTACACAATTCTTGGAGTTTAGGGGACAGAGATTTTACTGTGTAAAAATGTATAAACCTCAGTAAACCATACAAACTAAGTCCAGGAGATCCACTCTGTACCACATAGCAAAAATAAATAAATAGCATTACAAACGTGTGTAACTACAAAATTAAAAATCAGACATTTGCCAAAAGACACATGGCATTTGAAATAATTTTGAAAGATAGATGGTTATTCATATTCAACGTCAACCTGTTGGAGTGAGGCTTTATGATGTACTGCTTTTGCGATCTGTGTGCGAGCATCTCATGTACCAATGAGAAGGCGAGAGACATTGTATGTAATGGCCAGAGAAGCAATGGTATTAATGATGTAAGCCATGCAGACGAGGAATAAGTCAGGTAACATAGTCAAGGAGAGGACACACTACAGGAAGCTTTGACCTGAGCTGGGTTTTGTCCATTTGCAGGCCTGTGTATCTCATGAGATTTACCAGGAAGGCTTTTCTATGCTGTCTCTTCCATTTCTTAAAACACTCCAAAGAAACTCCTCCTCGTCCTCCTCTGGAGGCAGAATCATAGGCAATCCGAGTGTTGTGTTTTGATGGTGAACTGTTCTCTGTTGTCTCGTGCACTGGAGTACCTTGACCCTGCCTGGTGGTACTACTTTGCTGTGGGACTTATAGGAAGAAGAGACTCACGGGAGGAAGTGGATCACAGGCAGTGACAATTGACGTTTTATTGTCCTGCCCCTTTCCACGCTGTCCTCTGATGACTGGTCTCTCAAGAGGCGACACCATGAACTTGCCATGCTTTCTGTGATGAGCTCATTCTTCTCAAGCCAGGAGTCAATGTAAATCTCTCCATCCTTTTATTTCCTTCTGTTGGGCATTTCCTTGGAACAGAAGTGTTGCTGAGCCATGGCTACCTAGACATGGAGTTCATGAGCTGTCCTGGTTTCTTCTCCATTGCTGTGATAAAAACGCTGACTGAAAGCAATTTAGGGGAGAATCTTTTTTCTTTTTCTTTTTCTTTTCTTTTTTTTTTTTTTTTTTTTTTTCGCTTTTTATAGAATTTTTGTTGTTTTGTTTTTTTTTATTAATTTATTCATATTACATCTCGATTGTTAGCCCTTCCCCTGTTTCCCCCCATTCTTCCCTCCCTCCCATTTCTCCCCTTCTTCCCTCCCCTATGTCTGTGACTGAGGGAGACCTCCTCCCACTATATATGCTCTTAGAATATCAAATCTCTTCTTGGTAACTAGCTATCCTTCCTCTGAGTGCCACCAGGTCTCCCCATCCGGGGGACATGGTCAGAAAAGGGGCACCAGAGTTCATGTGAGAGTCAGATCTCACTCTCCACTCAACGGTGGAGAAAATCATGATCGTCGGCTAGGTCTTGGTAGGGGTTCGAAGCTTACTGCCTATATTCTCCTTGGCTGGCGCCTTAGTTTGAGGAGGACCCCAGGACCCAGATCTTCCTGTCATAAAGTTCTTGTAGGTTTCCAGGACCCTGTGGGTCCTACTATTTCCCTATTCTTTCATGCTACTCTCGCCTAAAGTCTCAATAGGATGTCCTCTCCTCTGACCCACTTTCTTGGTAAGCAAAGATTTTCATGGTACGTATCCCTTGGACTAGTGTTTTGATATAAGTGAGTATATACCGTTTGTCTCTTTTTGCTTCTGGGTGAACTCACTCATTATGATAATTTCTAGATCAATCCATTTGTCCACAAATTTTGGGAATTCCTCGTTTTTAATAGCTGAGTAGTATTCCATCGTGTAAATGTACCACAGTTTCTTAGTCCATTCTTCTACTGAGGGACACTTAGGCTGTTTCCATGTTCTGGCTGTTATGCATAGAGCAGCTATGAACATGGTTGAGCATATGTCCCTGTTATGTGGTAGGGCATTTTCTGGGTATATTCCAAGGAGTGGGATGGCTGGGTCTTGAGGAAGCCCTATTCCCATTTTTCTGAGAAAGCGCCAGATAGCTTTCCAAAGTGGTTGTACTAGTTTGCATTCCCACCAGCAATGAAGGAGTGTTCCTCTCTCTCCACATCCTCGCCAACATGTGGTGTCATTTGAGTTTTTGATCTTAGCCATTCTGATGGGTGTAAGATGGAATCTCAATGTCGTTTTGATTTGCATTTCTCTGATGACTAACAAGGACGAGCATTTCTTTAAGTGTTTCTCGGCCATTTGATATTGCTCTGTTGAGAATTCTCCGTTAAGTTCCAAGCCCCATTTTGCAATTGGGTTGTTTGGTTTTGTGGTGGTTAATTTCTTGAGTTCTTTATATATTTTGGATATTAAACCTTTGCCAGATGAAGGGTTGGTGAAGATCTTTTCCCATTCTGTAGGCTGTCGCTTTGTTCTCTTGACAGTGTCTCGTGCCTTACAGAAGCTTCTCAGCCTCATGAGGTCCCATTTATTAATTGTTGACATTAAGGCCTGGGCTGTTGGTGTACTGTTCAGGAAGTTGTTTCCTGTTCCTATGTGTCCCAGGCTCTTCCCCACTTTTTCCTCTAACTGAATTAATGTCTCTGATTTTAAGTTGAGGTCTTTAATCCACTTGGACTTGAGTTTTGTGCATGGTGACAAATAAGGGTCTAATTGCATTTTCTACATGTAGACATCCAGTTAGACCAGCACCATTTGTTGAAGATGCTATTCTTTTTCCATTGAATAGATTTGGCTTCTTTGTCAAAAATCAAGTGAGCAAATGTATGTGGATTCATCTCTGGGTCTTCGATTCGATTCCATTGATCCACCAGTCTATTGCTTTGCCAGTACCATGCTGTTTTAATTACTGTTGCTCTGTAGTACAGCTTAAGATCAGGTATGGAGATTCCTCCAGAGGATCTTTTGTTGTATAGGATTGTTTTTGCTATTCTGGGTTTTTTATTTCTCCATATGAATTTGAGAATTGATCTTTCAATATCTTCAAAGTATTTGTAGGTATTTTGATAGGAATTGCGTTGAATCTGTAAATTGCTTTTGGTAAGATGGCCATTTTTACTATGTTGATTCTCCCGATCCACGAACAAGGTAAATCCCTCCATCTTCTCATGTCATCTTCAATCTCTTTCTTCAGAGGTTTGAAGTTTTTTCGAATAAGTCCTTCACTTGCTTGGTTAGAGTTACTCCTAGATATTTATATTGTCTGTGGCTATCGTGAAAGGAGTAGTTTTCCTAATTTCTTCCTCTGCCTGTTTGTCATTTGTATACAGGAAAGCTACTGACTTTTTTGAGTTTATTTTGTATCCTGCCAATTTGCTGAAGGTGTTTATCAGCTGTAGGAGTTCTCTGGTGGAATTTTGCGGGTCACTTATATACACTATCATATCATCTGCAAATAAGGATAATTTGACTTCTTCTTTTCCCATTTGGATCCCCTTGATCTCCTTTTGCTGTCTTATTGCTCTGGCTAGAACTTCAAGAACTATATTGAAGAGATAGGGGACAGGGGGGAGAATCATTTTTTGTTTTGTTTGTTCTTTGTTTTGCTTAGGAGTTGAGGCCACAATCCATCATTGAGAAAACTCAAGGCAGGCATTCAAGGAACTGAAATCAAACCACTGGTTATTCTACATAGCACCACCTCAGACCAATAAATAAGTAAGTAAGTAAGTAAATAAATAAATAAATAAAGCAACCTAATTGCAAAGCAAAGAAGTACAGCAGAAACCATGGAGAATACTGCTTGCTAGCTGGCATAAAGGACAGTGTGTGCCCAGCCAGCTTTATTACACAGTTTAGGAATACCTGCACAGGGCAAGTACCTCCCATGCTAGGCCGGGCCCTCCTATCAAGAATCAAGACAATCCCCCATGGCTCGATCTACCCAGTTCCTCAACTGAAGACGTCTTCTCGGATGAGTCTAGGCTGTTTGAAGTTGTCAGTTAAGGATAGCCAAGATGTGAGACTACTGAACTCTTCTGAGCAGAGGATGTTGAAAACTTTGGAGCTAAGGGCAGAGATCCCAAAGAATGCTATCAGCAGAGCCAAATGAACAAAGTGGTGGTGGTTTGACTGGGATGCCAAGAGAAATGCCGGAAGTGATGACTGTGCCCACAGAATTGAGAGAGTAACAAGGAACTCTATCAGAATCCGGGCACTTGGACTGAATTGAGAAGTGTACCTCATGCACCTCCCCACTCCAGGTGGCGGTACTCTTTGGGGAGAGTATGGAACCCTTAGGATATGGAGTGTTGCTGAAGGAAATTGGTCACTGGTCTTTGAACTTTCATAGGGTGGCTCCAATTCCTGTCTGCTCTTTGTAATTCCACTGTGAAAAGTCACCAGTAACCCTTCCCACCCAAACAACCAGGCCTTCCTCACCATGACAGAATATGTGACCTCTGGCTGAAACCAGAAGTGACTCACACACAGCTCAGTCCTTCCCTTCCAGAGCCAAGCTCCTAGTTCTTCAGTGTTGATCACAACTTTTCTTGTCTATTTGCAGCCCTTAACTGACCCTATCAAGTTTCTTGATTTTTCAGTGACGTTTTCCTGTTCTTCCAGCCCACACCTCTCTGGCAATCTCCAGCACCAAGCATCCTAAATGTCTGCTCTGCATTTTTAGGTGAATAGCAGCAAGTAAGCACCTCAATTATCATGCCTTGAGAAGAGCAATTCTTTTTATCCAACTTTTAGTGCTGTTTCTTTCTCGCAGCCTTGCTAGTCTTCATTGGCAACAACTCTACCTTTTAGTTTTTCCAGTCAGAATGCTGAGTCATCTCTCACTCTCTCCTCTCAAATCGCAGATCCAATTCACAAGGCAAACCTTGCATTTACAAGTTGCTGTTATTAAGACAAGAATAGCAGGTCTTAGTAACCATTTAGATTGTAAGAATTAGGTATACATAGTATATATTTTAAATGGAAATTTGACAAGCTTTATAATACATCCCTGAATTCCCTGAAGCTATTTGATACAGATGAATTTAAAGACTTGTTCTTTCATTGGTTGGTGAGTGAATCAGATGTGTTTTTTTAACATTTAAAATTGTCCAAATGTTGAAGTTACATTAAATTAGCTTTTAAATAATCCTAACAAAAAGAAGCATCTGGAACTGAGGCGATAGCTCTGTTAGTGCCTTGTTTGCTACTAGGCAAGCACACTGGCCTGGTTTTCATGCCCCACACCCACCTAAAACAAAAGGCTGAGCAGTATAAGCCTGCCATTCTACACTGAGGAGAAAGCAGGAAGACACCTGAGGTGTACTAGCCAGCCTAAGCAAATCAGTGAGCTTCCAGTTTAAGAGATACTGTCATGAAAAATAAGGGGATTGGGAGATTGAGGAAGACACAGACATTGAACCCTGACTTCCACGCATTTATACACTTGAGAATGTAGACCTGAACATATCACATGCACATGAACACACACATACACACACACACACACACACACACACACACACACACACACACGCCTGAAGAGTGTACTTTATATCTTTACGTATTTTAACAACAAAGTAAAAGTTACAATAATGTGTATTTTGCATAGTATGTGTAGGTAGGACTTTATTTACCCAACAGGCTACTTGACCTGAGGTGAAGTTCTAATGAACACCATACAGGCTAAAAGATTCCATAGTGATTTACATTTCAATGAATTCTTGTCTGAGACCATGTTTCTTTTTAATACAAACTGAAGTTGGCAATACCATTGCAAATCTCCTTTTTCAAATGTTATTGCATTATTAAAGCCACGGGAATGTCCAGGCAGATTTGCAGTGGTCTCTGTCCCCTCTAAAGCAATAAGAAGATGCTGAGGGCTTTTAGAGAGTATTTGTCTAGAGTAACTAAGAATTAGGATTCTAGAATTCCATGCAGTTATTAAGTGAAAATAGTCAAGCCTTCAACAAGGGCAACAAAACGCTTAGTTCACCATGTCAGTCCCTATTGCACAGACAGATCGTTTGTGACATCATGCATGTTTTTAAAGGTTGACTCTCTGTTGTAGCCGAAGAAATGGTTATGGAAGAGTCTCATAAGATAAGAATGAATCCATGATTCTCTGTCTCTACCCTAAAATGCCAGCATTGTAATCATAGAAACAGAAGTACTGTGCACAGCAGTGCTTCTTAAGCACAGTACTGCCAACATCCCCATCTTTTCTAGACAGCTAATGAGAATAAATATAAAATAATCAGATGGTCATGTGACTGCATTGGGAATTGTTAGATCATCTTCTTTCATTTTATTGTTATCATAAACTGAAAATTTCCAGAAAAGACAAAATAAAATTACAACTCTAACAATCACAGAAAAAAGTAGGGAGGGGATATACCTTCCCAAGGCGCCACCTGTGTGAACTCATGTCATCTTTGGAGCAATGCTCAAGACAACAGTATGATTTTCACCCTTTTTTTAAAAAATAATTTTTTATTGAAAAATAAAATCATTCATATTACATCTCAATTGCTATCCCATCCCATGGATTTTCACCATTTTTAAAGTTGAAGAAATGGCATCCAGCATGGAGACTCATTCCCAGGCTCAGTGATATTTTTATTTCTTGGAACTGGTGGAAGTTACTGCTAGACCCACTTGAAGCTGATCTTTTTTGCCCTCTTCTTTCCCAGGCCTCTAGGTATCTATCTGCACCTGGTACAGATGCAAAACCAGGGCCTGGCACCAGATGACAATTGTATTCTAGTATGACAATGCACAGGGATGCAGCCTGTACTGGACAGTCTCTCACTTACCTCTGACCCTTGTGCTTGGGTTTCTCCTTCATTGTCATAGAAAAGGCCAAGGTATAATATGTTTCAAAGAAAGCAGACAGGCTTGGGTTAAGGAAGCTCCGTAGCTGCCATGTTGGACCTTCATGTAGCTTCCTTGTATCTAGTTTCTCATAAGAAAAAGGTTTAGGACGATGGATGGATGCCTCAGCAGTTTGCAGAGGACCAGCGGTCAGTTCCCAACACCCATCTGAGTGGCTTATGGGCTTCCTGTAAATCCAGCTCCAGGGGCACCCACACTCACATGTAATCACACCCATGTGCATTGCACACACATACACATGCATACACATAATTGAAAAAAATCACTTACATATACCACTGCACAGACAAAACAAAGTTAAAATGAAAATCAATCAATAAACAAATAGAATTCAGAAAGAGTTAGGCACAGCTCTGGGGTATAATGTTTGTCTTGCATGCACAAGACCCCGAGTTCACGCCTTATCAGCAGCAAAAAAAGAAAAAAGAAGTAAATAAACTATCTCAAGTTTCCCAAAGGGAAAAAAATAATCAAAGACTATAAAAATAATCTCTCAGTGGAACTTGATTGTTTTTAAGATGTTTGTTTATTTTCACGCTGTGTTTGTATGTGTGTGGATGTCTGCATGCCGCAGCCCATGTGTGGCACACAGATGCCAACTGGTAGGAGTCACTTTTCTCCTCCCACCACATGATTTCTGAGAATCAAACTCAAGTTGCCAGGAACAGTGACAGGTGACTTAATCCACTGGCTGCTGGTCTCAGCTCTATTTTAAATAAACCAAACATTACCTAATTCAGGATTTGGAGTCACCGTAGTAAAGCAATTCTGATTTCTGCTGCCCTGTCTCATCTCATTTAAAATAAAATTGTCCTTCGCTCTTATAGAATTGCCCTCCTTACAACTCCTGGCTTAATAAGAGCAGGACAAATGCATTGCTGCATGCTAGAAACTGGTGCCTGTGTCAGAACAACTGGTCAGCAGTAATGTGTGTCCTTTCTTCATGTTCCTTAGGCTTTCAGTGTGGGATCTGGACATCTGGGAGGGGTCAGCTCTCCCACTAGGGCTTTAATTCTAAGACCCAGCAGAGCAGGAGGGAGCAGGGCTCCTGTCCTGCCAGTTACACCAAGGCACAAAGAGATCTAAACAGAATGAGGCTAAGCTCAGAGGATGGAAAATCCTGCATCAGGCCTATTCAGTGTTAGAAATAATTTTAGAAAATTTGTTCGGTTCCTATTTTACATTCAGCAACACATAAGGTATTTCTACTAAAGCCATTGAAAGATGATGGTTTTTTTTTTTAATTTAATTTACTTTTGGACAGTTTCACATGAGTATAGTGTATTCATAGTCTGTTGACTATAAATCCACCCAAAAGTCAAGATCCATCAGACTTCTGCATGGGTTCAATCATGAACAACTGGAAGAAGTGTCATAATTCTATAATTTACTTGCATGTAATAATCAGTACTTGAGATTTAAAAAAAAAAGAATCCTTTCAAGTATTCTATGTTTCAGCCCTAAAGTGAAACTCAAAGTGGCATTAGCATAATTAGTGTTACTATAAATAGAACACTCAAGAAATCTAAATAAGCAGGGCCAATTAGTTAAAAAGCTGAGGGCATTAGGTTAACAACTCATAAAAAAAAAAAAAAATGCATGCAGGACCTGAAGCAAAGAGATGGCTGATGAATAACATCAGAGTGCAGTGATTTTGTAGAAAATAAATTTTACACAAAAATGAAAATCGGAGAGGCATTTTTAAATCAGTTGAGAAACATAGTCACCTTTCATTAAAGATATCTGTAATTAATACTTACAGATTAGCAATGCTCCTCATTAAGAAGATTTTAGGAGATTCTTCCCTGGAAAATGAGATACACAACAACATGGGAAGATGATAGGGGCTGACCTCTAATCTCCTTATGCACCTGCACACATGTTCCCAGACACAAGTATGTTCACCTCCCACACAGAATATACAATTACATATACATATACATACATACATACACACACACACACACACACACACACACACACACACACACACACACACACACACATATATATATATATATATATATATATATATATATATATATATATATATATAAAGATTTCAAATGCTGGTGCAATTAGAAAACTTTAAGTTCCAAATGCTTCGATTACAAGGCCAAGGGTGCATTTCCTCTCTGGTGTGTGCACAGCAGTTGCACTGTCTAAGTTCGCTACTGCTAGTAGCACCCTTGGTTGCCTTTCCTTTGATGTCTTTTGCAATTTTTATAAGCAAACCTGAAAGGTTGGATATTAAGCTCTCAAAAATGTGCTTCTGAAATTTAAGTAAAAAAATAAAAGGGGCCTCTTACATTTTGTAGTTCTTGATGGATTTCAAGACAATGTTCTCCCTCTCAGGCTTTTGTTAGGATTTTCTATGCCTGAAGTCATTGTATTTCTTCCCTTTCAGGATGTTCAGATAGAAAAGTCTGGATAAATAATGGGATAGGTAATCTATTTTGGCATCTGAAAACCCTAGACATCAGGAAAGACATAAACTAAGCTATTACAAAGATATAGGCTCTGTTCAGCTTTAGTTATCGTTGAAGCTAATATATATACCACATATAATGTATAAATATAGAGTATAAAATATAAAGTAGATAAAATGTTTTATATATAATTACATAGATAGATATACAGATGATAGATAGATAGATAGATAGATAGATAGATAGATAGATAGATAGATACATCTAGATGGCAGGAATATTCTTAGAGTGCACCCTGGGCAGACCTCACAGAGACTCTTACATTCCTAGAAGGTGAGGCACAGAAGCAAAGAGTCATGACATGGCGGATGCATACAACACCGTTGACTCATGTGGTTATCAGGTGTTATTTGCTGCTTACAGGTCAGGGACTTTTTTTTTTAGGCTTATACCACAGCCATCTCTGAACATTTTTGCCAGGTTGTCTGTGACCTCTCTAGGTGACAAGGCCTTCCAGGCTCAGTGCTATCACAGGCCTTATTTACTGAGAAGCTGTAGCCCCAGAACTGAAACATTCCATCCTGGAGGGAGGAAGGGGACTCCAAAGACACTGGGACCTATGGAGACTCACCAGTCTCTAGAGCTAACAGTACTGACAGGCTTAGGAAGAAAGCCCAGGAACAAGTGCTTCTCTCCTGTGCTCTATCAATGGAACTACCTACCTGCCAGGAAAGGAACTCCAGTTCGGCAGGTTTCATTAGTCTTCACACATTATGGAGTGGGCTTTTCAGTGATGTGACTATCTGTGTCTCCTATGATCCTGTGAGTAACCCCCCCCCAATGCTTTTATAAGTAACTTTATACACAGGCTCTTGCAAGTGGCCACAATAAACTCTTTGTCTCACCAGCTGCATGCATTGGAATTGTTCCTTGGTGCATCATCAGCACCCTATCTGGAGTGAATAGATATCTGTTCACATCCTCCCAAGAGAACTGATTTGCACAGCATCGTTCCATCTCCTTACCAACTGTGTTAAGCAGTGTCAAACCACCACCTCACCTATTAATGGTGTTTTATAACAGACTGACAGTGGAGGGAGGGCATTCCTCTCACTGCTTGTCTAGTTATGCAGGGTTAGAAGAAGTTAAGTGTTGGTCTTTGTTCATCTCCACTAGATATTGACTGAGCTCTGAGATTTCAGAAACACTTGTGTCACCATTGCGAAGCCGGTGAGCTTCTACGGAGCTGTGAAGACCCAGCGCTGAAGGAATGAAACACATCAGCATTAATTGGAGGAGGGGACATTTCTGTCAATTTTATGAATCTTACGGTGTCTATTTGTAATGCCAACAGTTCATGAGAAAATGAAAGGATTCAAGATTTTCTTTTTTTTTTTAATTAATTTATTCTTGTTACATCTCAATGGTTATCCCATCCCTTGTATCCTCCCATTCTTCCCTCCCTCCCATTTTCCCTTTACTCCCCTCCTCTATGACTGTGCCTGAGGAGGACTTCCTCCAAGATTTTCGGTAACCAGAAGTAAAACCTCAGACCTCAACCCCTGCTAATTCTGAGCATCTACTGCAGAAAGGAGAACAGGTGAGAATGCTGGACTTGGTTGTCAATGAGAGTTGGCTTGAGTGAGAAGTAGGTGGGAATACCTTGACCTTTCAGTGACCCAATTTCTCCACTATTTCCTTCCTTGTAAAAAAGTGTACTTACTCTCTGATCTCTCTGTGTCTTTGTCTCTGTCTCTCTCTCCTTCCCCATCTCTCTCTCTCTCTGTCTCTGTCTTTCTCTCTCCCTCCCCATCTCTCTGTATGTACTTATATTTGTATGTATAAGTTTCTTCTCCTATCAATTTTTCTGAGTATACTTTGGTCTGTTTTGAAGATATAATGTTCTTCTGTTCGTCAAAGATTTTTTTTCTTTTTTCTTTTTTTTTTCTTTTTTTTTTTCAGGGGCAGGGAGGAGAGCAATAGAGGAGACAATTGATTCACTTATTTACCTAACAAAAAGGAACACATTTTACATCAAATGTTGAGTTATTTTATTTGGGCACTGCACTGTATGTTGCACTACAACACAGAGCAAACTTCTGCTCTGTTTTCCAGCATCACAAGGCTTTGGAAATCCAGTGCTGGAGCAAAGGGAAGCCGAGTCAAGCACCTGGAGGGAGGGGCTTTTACAGGAAGCCTAGGGCAAAGTTGAGAAGTAGTTGTTGACCTGAATGTGCTTGGTGGTGGAGTGTTGGCCACTCTTGCATAAAAGAAGCCTTGCCAACATTAGTGGCATTTGACCTGAGAACAGAAATATTTAACCTTCCAGCCCACAAGACCTGCCTGGAGAAAATATATTACTCCAGTAGGCAATTTTGTTCTTTAATTCCCCAAGCAGAAATATGCCAGACTGACAGATAACAAGAGGTCATGGAGCCTTCATGGAAATTCATAGCCTGAAATAATACTTGAATTTCAGGGTTGTATCTAGTGCTTGCTTCCACACCATGAAAACACCCATGGCTTTCATTGGTAGCAGATGAAGGTGCATTTGTGTGAACTAAGAAAAGTGCTGACTGCCACAGCGAGGGAGCACAGAGAGATGGAGGCTGTGGCCCAGTTCCCTTTGCCTTTTAATTGAGGCCAGGACTGCACCCCATGACAGGTGTCCCCACAAGCAGGCTGATCTTCCTACCTCATAGTAGTGAGCACTGTGCTAGATAACGTGTGTGTCTTAAACTACAAAGGAGTAGCAAGTCCAGAGGACTGTTATGAACACTTTTCATACTTCCCAGTGTAGTAAATAAGACTTGAAATCCTCTGGTCCTTGCCCTGGGAAGGTTTCAGGCAGACAGTAAAGGGTCCTAAAGTTTCAGGGTTTTTTGTCTGCTCTTCATGGGGCTGCTGGCCCAGAGCAGCCACAGCCATGCTCTACCCAGATTGCTTAAATTGCATGCTATTACTGTAACTGTCTTGATTTAATACTCCTGTCACTGTTGCTTACAGAATGATTGTTTCAAAGCAACTTGCACTGTTGCATATTTTCAAAAGGTATTGTTAACACAAAAGATTTCAAGACTTCAAATGCCAGTCAACTGGTGAAATGTGCCAGATTGGGTTTAGAAAACTGTATGGGCTTAGAAAAATGGGGGAAAGTTATTCGAACTTTTGAAACATCTCAGAAAGTTAGACAAATAGCTTCACAGAGCAGTGCCTTTTCTACCCTGGCAATTACCTGACTTAGAAACCATTTGTATTTCCATAAAAACAAGAACACACACACACACACACACACACACACACACACACACACACACAGAGACACACGTGTGTGAATACCTAGGCCTTCCTCCCACCTCCCCACCCTCAGACAGTCAAGCATTTGTAAGGGGACTACAGCTATAGAAAGCAATGTGCCATTCTTAGAGAGCTGTTTCTAAATCTACCCCTTCAAAGAAAATGCAACGTTGCTTAAAAAAAAAAAAAAGCAAAACAAACAAACAAAAACCCAGCAACAACAAGAAAAAAGTTTCCAATTTTCCAACAAGTGATAAATTTAAGCAGTAAGAACTCTGCAGGGCATGTCAATAACAAAGCTGAAATGCATGGGAGGGGGAAGAGGGAGCCAGCATGGGAATGGAAAGATACAAAGGGATAACATCGATGTAATCTGAATAAATTATAATAAAATTAAAGAAAGAAAGAAAGAAAGAAAGAAAGAAAGAAAGAAAGAAAGAAAGAAAGAAAGAAAGAAATGCATCTCCTTCTTGGCTGGAGAGCAGAGATCACCAACACTGAAGGATAAGTTTCATTTGCAGGTTTTTCAGGTTTTCAGGATTACATAGGTACATGCCTAAGGCACTTAGCCTAGCTTCATCACCATCATGCCTCTACACTTTACAGTTGCTAATGACTTCCTCTGAGTCCAAGAAACGTACAGGGTGTGATATGGGGTGTGAGACAAGAGCTGACACAGTGACTTGAGTATGCAATGGCTGCAAACATGGCAGGATAGGATACGCAACACGTAGGAAACTGCCAACACAGCAAACATGGGCTTTTTATATTTCTGAAAACTCCTGTGTGGTTTCCCTACTGTTTGAACCAACAGCAATGATGCCACAGCAGCCTTTCAGCCTCTTCCTGGCCAAATGTTTTATTTTCTCCCATGTTTCCTTCTCCGAAGTGGCCTTGAGGCCGGAAGCAGTTCGGTGCCCTGCGCCCCCTTCTGGCAGCGCTTCATATTGCAGCCTGAACTCCTGGTAGGGAAATGTTCTAGCTTGTTTGTATCTTCTGAGATTTCTGCTAATGTTTTGCACAGTCAGACTATGTTCCTTTAAAAATCAAGTCGATATTGTGATTTCCCCCCGACAGATATTGAGTCAATCGAATATTAAAATACAGTATGGAATCCGAAGTCTCAAAACTGTGACTGTGGAATAGGTAAGACATTTTATTAACAATTATTTTCTGCCTGTGAAGGATCATGATCTGTGTTTAGAGATGTGTTGGTGAGGTAAGGAGAGCCACGATGTGGCATCTGGTGCTTTCTTTGAAATATGTCAAAAAACAAGAGAAGACTAATTAAAGATGTGAATCAAATACATACATACACATCTATCTATCTATCTATCTATCTATCTATCTATCTATATCCAGTAAAATGTAAAAATCTTGATTTTTCTAAGCAAGATTCAGAGTAATTCACGTGAGTGTTT
This sequence comes from Acomys russatus, assembly GCF_903995435.1. Classification (NCBI taxonomy): domain Eukaryota; kingdom Metazoa; phylum Chordata; class Mammalia; order Rodentia; family Muridae; genus Acomys; species Acomys russatus. The sequence goes on along the minus strand of NC_067163.1, from coordinate 11,449,111 downwards.
TCTCTCTGTGCGTCTGTGTGGGGCACCAGCCTCTGCCACCTCAGCTCACATCTGTGATCAGAGAAAAGGAATCTGGCTTCAGGTGAAGGATGTCACCCTCCAGGGGGCCTCCGCACAGCCTGGTAGAGAGAGAAGCAAGACCAGAGAGATGGGAGCCTCCAAGCCACCAAGAGCCCTCTGTGGTCTTTGCCTTTCTGCTCACTTCCAGATGAGATAGAATGTCTTTTATGGCGAACTTTGTGGCACTGAAATATACACATTGCTTCATGGAACGTATTTCAGTAAATCCCCAACAGCAAACAGCACTTGCTTGTTCAAGCAAGTGTTCAGAATGAAAGTGGCTTTGTTCTCCGTGAGGGTGAGATGAGTGACATGAATGACAGTATCAGCAAGGGGCCAGTGAACAGTGCTACAAAATGCCGCCCCCCCCACACCATCACACATGCACAAACAAACACATACACAAACACACACATTCATTTACACCTATGTATGCTCACATATACACAGTGGGGATTATAAGCACACAAACACATTATGCAACCACTCATATCACCACCACAGAGATTATATACACAGTCCGAATCATACACACAGAATGTGTTTTGCACATACGAGAGGGATTATACAACACACACACACACACACACACACACACACACACACACACACACACACACACACACCACACGCATGCACATAGCAGGGATCATATCCCTGGAGAGTCAAGATTCATTGTCTCTGAACTGAAACTTTCTAAGTTGAACCTGTGAATAGTGAATAGTTATTTTGTTTTAATAAGTTGCACACACTTCTGGTTGTTGCCATATTAACCCCAAATCAGACCTGCTTCCTGCCCTAAGCTACAGGGCTGGGCGGTACCAGCTTTTGAGAGCCACCTGACAGGTTGGTCATTGTGTTCGGTAACAACATTCCATTATGACAGGACTGGCCAGAGAACAACACAGAAAATAGCCCTGGAGAAGCCGGGAGCTTCCAGTGCTGTGGGCAACTTTCCCTCACGGGGCTACCCAAAAACTAGCTGTTCCTGGTGCTGGTCAGTCCTCACCTGGAAATCTGGAAGATGCTGGAAATGTCCTGTAAACCACGACAACGTACTGAGGAATTTTAGAGCCGCGGTGATGATGATGACTGGCATTAAACACAGTTTTCCCATTCTTCCTGATTTCCCAAGTCCTTTTGAAAATGTGAGTCTAAATGATTGAGCCCCTTTAAAAGTACGTGCGCATCTATGTCCATCTACTTCAGAGATCGGAAAAAAAAAAAGCAGAAAGGCCAGCAGAGGGGAACTGTGCCCCATTAGCAGCAACAACTCCACTGCAGGCTTCCTCTTTAGACATGCGGTGCTGTGGAGTACATCTCTTTCTATTTGCTTTTTCTCAATTAAAAGATGCAGAGCTGGGGCGGGGGGCGCTTCTAGAGAAAGATAAAACAGAATCTTGATTTCTCCAAGAAGATGTAAAAGTCTTACATAACTCGAGGGGTTCTGCTTTGATGGTGTGTAACCAGGAGACCCCTTGCTGCTTCTCTGTGCGTGGAACCCCTGAAAACCTCCAGGTAGCTGTCGCTCCCTCTCAGGCTGGAAATCCTTACCCTTGGCTTTGTTTTCATTTGGCATTTCTCTAAAGTGTTATTCCTTCAACCCCTCGGAGTTATTCTTTTAGATAAGGTTGCCAGCCTTGGGGAAACACGTGCTCCTCGTTGATTAAACACGTGCCGGGAACTAGGCCCACGTGATACAGCTCAAGACAAATATTGACCATAGTCTGTGTGCCAGACCCTGAGGGTAAGAAGAAAAATGTCTTTCTTTACTCACCCAGAATTTACAATTAGGAAACAATGTCAATAAATAAACACATTTTCAGTGCATGCAAGAGAATTTGGAGCACAAGAACGTGCCTTTTAAGTATGCCTTGTTCATCAGGGTATAAACTGTAAAGTCAGAGGGAGAAGGGGAGACAGGGCTGAGAAGCCTTCAGTGGGGAAAGTAATGGAGGGTGCACTGCTCACATTTTCCAGATGAGAGTATGGAGGAGGTGAGCTTTGCGGAAAGCCCTGAAGCTCCGGGCCGGAAATAACAGGTACAGGGCAAATAGTGAACGATGCTTCCATCCAGGGTTCAGTCAACGTCAAAGTTCCTTGACGGAATATTTGAAGAAGATTAGGAAAAGGACAGTGTGGATTAGAAGAAAGTTTTGCTTTTGAAAAGCACTCTGTAGGCATGAGAGGAAAAGGGTGTGGAGCAAATCCACAATATGGAAGAGAGAAAGACACGGAGGTGAATGAGCCTGGCACTGCAGCTACGAAGCCTGGACAGAACCTCCTACACGCAAAGGAAAAGACAGGAAGCAACCATGTCTCCTGCTCAGTGCGCCAGAGGGGCGTCTCCTGGCTTGGCTCTAAGATGCTTCCAGCGGCAGCGGCGGCAGCGGCGGCAGCGGCGGCAGCGGCGGCAGCAGCAGCAGCAGCAGCAACAGTAGCAATGTGTGTTTGAAATGTGCTGGACATCAGAGTGCTTCGTCAGAGGCTAGAAAAGGATCTTGCATCTGAGCTTTGTCACCTATCCATGTCTATATCTTGCATCTGAGCTTTGTCACCTATCCATGTCTATATCTAACCTACTTCTCTCTATCTCTTTTCATATCCACATCACCTATGCTGAAGACTCATGGGTCTCCACCCACTTGTGGCAGGAGAATGGAATTACCGTCCTTGGTACAAGTAAACAGAGGTCTGGGCCTGTCCCAGAGTATAAAAAAACAAGCCCCATGGGCCCCATGGGCTGCAGAATGACATAGAATCTCTTCAGAAAGGGGAAAGGCATGCAGAGATGGAGGCAGAAAGTGTCCATTAAGGCAATAACCAAAACAACCAACCAACAATCAGCAATGTGTGCACCTGTGTCTACAGTCTACAATTAACAGAGAATTCATGCAATATACATATGATCTGAAATTGTTAGTGCCAGGTAAGCATATATGTCTAATCTGTGACTAATTTTCTTTTGTTTACTTATATGCTGTATATATGAAATAAATGAAAATAGAAAGCAGAGATGGTTTATATGCTGCAGTGCAGCTGGTATAACTGGTTATTCATGTTCTATGCATGGCAGATAGGGATGAATGACAGATGGTGGATAGATGGGAAGATTTTACGTAGGTAAGTAAATTATAGATAGCGCTAGATAATAAATTATAAATAGATAATAGATGATTGGTGGACAAATGTAGATGATAGATAGATATACAGACAGATGATAGATGGATGATAGATAGATAATAGATAGATAGATCTTAGAAAAATAGATGGCCTATGATGAATAGATAAGTTTATGATAGATGATAGATGGAAGATACATATATATATAATATATGAGAGATGATAGATGGCATATATATATAATATATCATAGATGATATATAGGTAGATAGATAGATAGATAGATAGATAGATAGATAGGATAGCAGAAAATCATAAGTCATGATTATGAGGTTAATACAGAGACTTTTAAGGAATCTTCTGAGATTTCTTATGTTCTTAGAGAGAAAACATGCCCTTCACCTTTCATATTTGTCTTCTTCCATCTACACTGGCTCCTGTTTTCACTTGTGTGGCAATGGCATTGATTTAAGCAAGTTTTTCCTAGACTAGTGGTTATCATTAGCTAAACACTGAAGAAACAAAATCTTCCTGAACACTAGGATTGCATACTAAATCCCTGTCAAAGCTCTTGCCTGCTATCCTTTGCTTCTGACACACAATTTCAGTCAAGCCATGAGCATTTAAGACAGTTTTATTTGTCATTATTGGAAATTTTTTTTTTTTGCTGTAATTTTTCATTGTGCTTCCTTCATGAGAGCCTAGGGGAGTCAGCTCAGGATAGAGGCAATCTTAAGAAAAATTCTTTGCTCATAAATGAGTCTGGCACACACTTACAGACAGGGCACAGATGGACAGGGCTGGGGCATTAGGCAGTGATGGGAGAGAGCCGCACTCCTCCCAGTGCACCAGTAGTGAAATGCTTGCTTTTGCTCTGCCCTCCCCAAACTTGATGTGATTCCAAAACACTAAGATGAAATCCACTTTGGTTTTTTGCAACTTACCTCCTCAAAGCCACACAGGGAAATTCACAGAGATTCCAATATGTGTATAATGAGCTGTGGGCAGGGAGAAGAGCCACCCACTCAGGATGAGCTGCAGAGTGAACCAGAGTTGCCCAGTGATGAAAATCATTGTGGTGGCTTTAATAAGAATGGCCCCATAGGCTCATAAATTTGAATGCTTAGACACCAGGAAAGGGCTTTACACATTTATGTATGCACACATATTATATTCACTTACATGTGGATATTAGCCATTAAATAAATGATAAGTATCCTACAATCTGTAGATGCAGGGAGGTTAGGTATAGAAGGGACTAGGGGAAACACACTGATCTCCCTGGGAGGGTAAAAGAGAAAGAATTTTATAGGTAGACTGAAGGAGTTGTCAGAATGTAGATCTGAAGATCAGGTGGGGAGTGGGAGGGAATATATGGTCTAGGAAGGAAATGTGGGGAGAGACAAGTACAATTGAGGAGCATTTGAGGGATGACATGGAGACCTAGTGCTGAAGGATTGTCCCCAAATGAAGACAATGCTAATGAAGTTTCCTAATAATGTAGATGATGGAGTTCCAATTGGCTATCTTTTTCCACTAAAGGAGACTTCAGTACAGAGACTAGGTTGCATTCAATTGAGTTATTGGTCAAGGGGGTCCCATGAAAATCCCCAAACAATCCAGGATGTTGCTAAGACAATGGTTTGCTTTTAGCAAACTGACTGTGGCGGTAGTGCAGGCATTGCAGAGGACAGTACCCACACAACTCATTGGAAAATGGAGAAGCTGAGCTGGCTCCTATATCGAGCCTTCACCCCTATGTTCTTGTCTCTTTGGTGCTGAAAATTACTCTGCAGGATACCAAAAGAGAAAAGTTAACACCAACTCAGGCACAAAACCTTGACATACAGTACACTCTACCTACAAATACGCTAGGGCAATCGTGCAATAAAACTTGTGGGAGTAGTCAACAAATGTCTGATTAAATTAAGGCCCATTCCATGAGATGGAACCCATATCCAGAAATGTTTTGGTGACAAGAACCAAAGACTAGACAGCTCAGAGGTCTAGGGTAAAAGCAAATAATATTACTGGTCTAAAAAAATAAACAATAAAATTGTATCCATGGATTGGTGCTTTATTCAACCATCATCATAGAAGTTTCCTCCTCCAGAAGATTGGAACAAATATAGAAACCCACAGCCAGATGTCAAGGAGAGAGAGAGAGAGAGAGAGAGAGAGAGAGATGTTGGGACACTTAGCTCTAAGTGATATTTCTTTATGAAATCCCTCCCCTCAGAGTCCAGTGAACCCCATGGAAGAGGAGACAGAAAGAATGTAAGAGCCAGAGGGATGGAAGGCACCAAGAGAACAAGGCCCTCTGGATCAGCTGAGCAGGGCTCATACAAGTTTACGGAAACCAAAGCAGCAAGCACAGGACTTACAAAGGTTCATACCAAGTCCTCAATGTCTATATTATACCTTTCAGCTTAGTATCTTTATGTGACTCCTGAGTATATGGACAAATGGACCTCTGACTCTTGTACCTACTCTTGGGACTGATTTTTCTCTGTTGGGTTGCCTTGTCCAGCCTTGGTGTGATCATTGTGATTTTATCATATTGTATTTTATCATGTTTGGTTGTTATCTATTAGAAGTCTGTTCTTTTCTAATGAGAGACAGAAAAGGAATGGATCAAGGTGAAAAGGGAGGAGGGAGGGACTGGGAGGAATAGAGAGAGAGGAAACTGTAATCAAGATATATTGAATGACAAAATCTAGTCTTAAATTTTATTTATATATTCATTTTTATTAATTTATCCAGATTACATCTTAATTGTTATCCCATCACTGTATCCTCCTGTTCCTCCCTCCCTCCCACTTTCACCCTATTCCCCTCCCCTAGGTCAATGACTGAGGGGGACCTCCTCCCTCACTATATGGTCATAGGCTATCAAGTCTCATCTTGGTAGGCTGCCTATTCTTTCTCTGAGTGCCACCAGGCCTCCCCACTAAGGGGAAGTGGCCAAATATGGAGCACCAGAGTTCATGTCAAAGTCAGTCCCCGCTCTCCACATAACTGTGGAGAATGTCCTGTCCATTGGGTAGATCAGAGTAGGGATTCAACGTTTACTGCTTGTATTGTCCTTGGTTGGTGCAGTAGTTTGAGCAGAACCCCCTGGGCCCAGATCTACCCTTTATTATGTTCTTCTTGTATGTTTTTAGGACCCTTTGGATCCTGCTGTTTCCCCATTCTCCTATATTTCTCTTGCCTAGAGTCCCAGTAGGATGTCCTCACATCTATCCCAATCTCCTGGTAAGTGAAGACTTTCATGGGACATGCCTTTTGGGATAGTGTCCAATTATAAGTGAGTATATACCATGTGAGTCTTTCTGTTTCTGGGTTAACTTTCTCAATATGATCATTTCTAGTTCCATCCATTTGTCTACAAATTTCTGGATTTCCTTGTTTTTAATAGATGAGTAGTATTCCATGGTGTAAATGTACCATGAATGTTTATTTATTCATTCTTCAACTGAGGGACAATTAGGCTGTTTCCAGGTTCCAGCTATTAGGAATAAGGCTGCTATGAAGATGGTGAATGACAAAATCTATTTTTAGAAAACTAAAATAAATTAAAAAATAGAGATAGAATTTCTAAGAAATTATCAGTAGAGCTTATGACTTGGATATGACTTCAATGTGTCCCCGGAGTTTCTGTGTGGAAGGCTAGTAGCAGTGAGGTCATGTGAGAGACAGAAAAACCTTTAAGAGTTTGGTGATGTCCCTGCAACATGAATAAGGTCCTACAAGGCCCTTTTATTCTTGTATGAGCAAATTTTATAAATGGGTAAGCCTGACCTGATTTCCCTCTGGCCTCCAGCCTTACCAAGTGACATTTCACTCTGTTTTGCTCATTTCCATCCATCTAGATGAAATCACAAGGAGGTTTTCATCAAAGCTGAGTCAATGTTTGCACTACACCCCTGAACCCCCCAATGCTGAAAACTAAACAAACTCCTTTCCTTCCAAAAACATCATCTTCAGAGATTTTGACATAGAATCAGAAAGGGAAAAATACAGTTGGGAATTAAGTCAAAACAAAGGAAATATTTGCCATACTGTGGTGGCTAATCTTATGCCCAAGACAGAAACTGGTACCAGGAATGGGTATTGCTGTGACAGACTGACCATGTTGTTTTGGAAGGATCATGGAAGGACATTGGAACTTTGGGCTAGAAAAGCCATTAAGTATCGGGAACTCAGTGTGCTGTTGTAGGAGCCTGGAAGACTCTAATGTTGAGAGCTGTTTAGATGATTGAGGCCTGGCATGTGAAGCTTCAGAGGGAAGCAAAGACACTATGGGTCATTTGTGTGAAGAGTCTATGGTTTTTGGTCAGCTGGAGTGAAGGATCTGCTTTGATTATCAAGAGACCAGGACAACTAAAGCAAAACCTTTGTTTTGCTGGGACAATGGATGCTGGTTGTCTGGAGCTACAAAACCAGCAGTGATTATTAAGGGCTGTTCTTTGTGCAATTTTTGAAGTGAAACCTTCTGGGAAGTGTTTGATCAGAGGCAGCATGTACAACCTGTGTTTTGAGGTGGCCAGGGTTGCCCCTTGTGCTGGCAGCCAAACTTGACCATGTGTAAAAGTGTTCCAGGTGGTACTGGTTTTGAAGGCATGAAGGGGTCATGGAGAACAGCTGAGGCTTGGCCTTTTTCTCACAATGCCCAGGAAGAGGAGATTGTTAAAAGTGCAGCTCAGTTGTGTAGATGACCCAGGAGTTTGGAGACGCCTGTTCTGTGGGAGGACCATTACAGACATCAGCAGCTATAGAATGGAGACAGGTCGAGTGTAGAAGACAAGCTGTGTGGGCTGTAGAGAGCAGAGCTAAAGAAGTAACCTGAGCCCCTTAGAAGAGCCCAGAAGATTGTGAGTGAGTCCCAGATATTGGGCATTGAATTATTTACTCTGTGGGAGTGTGGTTTTACTTTGTTCAGATTGTCACTGTGCCTTGGTTCTTCCCTCTTGAAATATTTAGCTTAGTTTTGAGTTTACAGAAGCCCACACTCAGGAGCTTTGGATATTCACAGAGATTTTGGAGTTTTACAGAGACAACTTTTTAAGGTGTTTCACCTGGTGCAGACTGTGGGACTTTAAGTTTGTGGGCATGTTTTATATTTGTGATATTTAGTAATCTGAGATCTTGGGAATGAGCCAAAAAAGAAAGAAAAAAGAATGAAATGTTATGTCTTTAAAAGTGTGTAGTGTGTGTCAAATCAACAAGAGACCAATTGTGCTGGCTAATTTTAATCTCAATTTAACAAAGGCTAGAGTGATCTGAAAGGAGGGAAACCCCAATTGAGAGAATGCTTCCATATGATTTGGTTGTAGTCAAACCTGTAGGGAATTTTCATAATTACTGGTTGATGTGGGAGGTTTCCAGCCCATTGCAGGTGGTACCACATGTGGGCTGGTGGTCTTGGGTTCTGTAAAAACGCAGGTTGAGCAAGCCACAATGAGCAAGCCAGTAAGCAGCACTCCTCCATGGCCTCTGCTTCATCTCCTGTCTCTGGGTTCTCATGGTTGAGTTCCTGTCCTCACTTCCTTCAGTGAGGATATATGTATTCACGGACAAAAATAATCTTATGTAAAGTTCTGTAGTTCCAGGTGTTCCGGAGAGTTTGGCCTCCAATGCCCCAATGCCTGTGGGTTTTTGTAACCTTGGGGACCTTGAGACATTGTTAGGTTGGGCACTCTTTTCTGTTCTCACCAATTGATAAGGTGTACTTGCTGTTGAGTGTGAATACCTGTATGTAACCCAAAGCCTTGAAGTGCATGCATGTGCTCTCTCTCTCTCTCTCTCTCTCTCTCTCTCTCTCTCTCTCTCTCTCTCTCTCTCTCTCTCTCTCTCTCTCCATGTACAGGTTTATGAATCTGTGCATAGCTGCATGGATCTAAGTCCGTCCTATGTGCATACGAACATAGAAGAAAGAGGTTGATACAGAGTTTCTTCTTCAGTCTCCACCTTGTTATTTGAGACAAGGTCTCTCACCAAACCCAGAACTCACTGATTTCCAGTGAATGCCTCTGGCCAGCAAGCTCTAGGGACCCTCCTGTCTCTGCCTCCCCATGTCTTTAATCCTGGGCCCAGCTTTGTAGGTTTATGCCTATGCCCTAAGCTGAGGTCCACAGGCTTGGGTAATAAACCTCAATTGAGCTCTCTTCCCAGCCCCCACCTAGATGTCAAGAACAAATAAAGAGGAAAAACGTTCTAAGGGAATTGGTAAACTCTCAGAAGTGATAGGTGGCCCTGAGTTTTCCTGCTCACCATGAGTGTGTTTAATATTGTTTTCCACGTTCATTTATACATTTCCTCCTATCTAACTTATTGTTCAAATTTGTGCCAGCACAACCTTCCATCATTAAAATACATACATAATTTAAAAGCCCATTTGGGAAGCGGCTAAGGACCACATAGAGTTGCTTCTCTTTGCCTCTGCTCCCTAGAAGCTCTGGAGAACAGGATGTGAATGGACTCCACCTAGTCCCATGCCTGGAGCCTGACTGATCAGGCATATTCAGCTGCGGGTTCAGTGGTGATAACTGCCAAACACCTGAAGACGAAGAGAAACTCCAGCAAACTGTGCCGAGCAGCAAGCTGGCTTTGTCATCTCATGTCACAGAGAAAGGGACTTGGCAGATGTCTGAAGATGGGGAGTCATTCACACCTGAAACCAAAGTGCCGCTAATGTTTTTCTACATCAACTCAGATCACTCCATACATTTGCTGCCAGCTTCAAGGCCGGAAGTTGAGTGAAACAGACCTAGAAGCCAATGATAAATGGCAGGAAATTGAAGCAAGACTTGGGAACCAAGCAGTGCTTGCCACTCAGATGCTGCTCTACGTTTCAGATGATGCCTGAAAATGTGAGCATTTGCTGTGGCTTAAATGATGTGGCAGCTTTTCTCTCAATGGTCATTAAAACATCTGAGAAGGGAGAACTGCACTTGGTACCTCATTGTCTTGCTAAATCTTGAAAGCTAAGACTAAAATGTAATTGTTTCTGTGGCTTGAACTCAGGCCTTTATATTGTGAGGCAAACACTTTACTTACTGAGCTATTTCCCCAAGCTAGAGTCTATTACAGCTGTCCTTGAACTTTAAGTGCTGATAGTTGTGTTGTACAGCTCACTGTGGCCTTTCCATCAACCTTAGGCAGAAACAAGTTATTGTGACATCAGTACCATGATTACTATTATCCAAGTCATAGCCATTTTCTTTAAGTGACTCACTTTATCCCTACATGAGCTCAGACATTACCCCGCCACCTTATCGGGGGAAATCCTAATGCTTAGCTAAATAAGAGTCCTCATGCCAGGGAAAAAGCTATCATCCGAGAGGAACTGAAGGGAGTCCTTAATTTCACATCCATGCTCTACTCAAGAAACCAGTTCAACCATAACATGATGCATTCAACAAAGACCCTATTGTGAATGGAGGTTCTGCACTGGGTTGTGTCATTATATATAAACAGACCTCTAGGTTCCATAATCTTTTTCTATGTCAAATACTAGAGGTCTTCTGGCAAAATACTAAGTGTTGTAGACAGCCGTGCCCCATCAGTTGTTCCAGTGATCCCTCCCCACACTTAGCAACAGCATAACAATAAATAGTAATAACACAAATGATTTGTTTGTTTATAGGAAGTGGGGTCTCAAGTAGCCCATGCTAGCTTCAGATAGCACCAAGTGTCTGAGGCTGACCTTGAACTACTGTCTCTTCCTTCTCCACCTCCCACAAGCTTCAGGTACAAATTTGTATCAATTCTCAACTTAATCTGAGTCTTGAGTAATATGAAATTGGTGTGTGTGGGGGGGGCGAGGATAGATAGGTACATGGCTCAGAGTATAACATATACTATTGTAATGGCTACATTATTATCACTTATTCTTGCTTAACTGCTTGTGTCCAATTTCAAAATGAGGTTATTATAGATATGTAAGGAGAAAAACCTTAGAATGCATGTGTGATCTGGACTCTACATGGGCAAGTCTCTTCTACGAGTCTGAGAACTTTCACAGGAAAGAGGTGACTATGACACATGAGAAAAAAGAAGACACGCCCCTGGAGTTCTGTTCACTTTACCTGTGAACACCAGGTATTTGCTTGGTATTCACAGCGGTGCTTCCGGAAGGATCGAAGCCAGGGCTTATTATCCTGTCTGGAAACTTTTGCAGCTCAGTGGAGGAGATAACACCTTAACTGGGCCCACATATAATCTGCTGTAAATTTTCTTTTACCCAAATGGCTCTCCTGATTTCTTCTGTGCCATGTCTTCCCCGTTGATTGACCAGACTCTAATTATGTCATAGGGAGTTGGAAGAAAGCCGCGGTCCTCGAGGTATCGTATGTCTGTGATGCACACTAGGACAGGCTAATGGGCATCTTGGCCGTGGGAAGCTCTAGTGAGCCTTCACCTGACACCTGCAAGGCTGTAACAAACCATGTATAATTTCCATTATTTTTCAGAATTTCCATATTTCATCCACCGTCAGTGATCTGTCAGGGTGGTACATCTGAAGTCAGAGAGTCGGGGCTCAGTATCTGCTCTATGCTAGCAGTGTGTGGGTGACACCCTGGGAAAGAGCCCAAGACTTCACAAAGATTTCATTTTGCCCATCATCCCTGTGCCATTTATACAAATAAAATTTGTTCAATTTGTCTAGTTAGTTAAATAATTTTAGTGATTTTTTTTAGACAGGTTTCTCTATATAGTCCTGGCTTTCCTGAAACTTGCTCCATAGACCAGGCTGACCTTAAACTCAAAGATCCACCTGCCTTGACCTCTCAAGTGCTAGAATTAAAGGCATGTACCACCAACCACCTAGTCTAAAATTTGTTTATAAACAGCATCAAATCTTTATAAATTATGGATGCTTTTATGAAGATGTGTGAAGTGGGTATGATGGTAAACATATGCATTCCCAGTGCTTGGGAGGCTACAGCAGGAGGGTACAAGAGTGGAACTCACTGCTATCCTGGGCTGGGTGCTGAGTTCCATGCCATCCAGATGCCTACAGAATGAGAAGGTCTCTACTCAAAGGGCTAGTCCACGATGGTGCTTCCAATTTTAGTCATGTAAAATGTTAAACACCAAGTAGACCATGGAGATGGCTCAGTAGCTAAAGTGCTTGCCACAAGGGTGGGAACTGGAGTTTAGACCCGCACCACCTATGAAAAAATACAGGAATACATGTTAGCTTGTGTTTAAGCCCAGAATTGGGAAGCAGATACGGGGGATTCCAACGCAAGCTGCCTGGCTAGACTTTCTCAACTGGGAGCTCCAGTCCAGTAAATGAATAGGGGGCAAGGAATAGGACATCCCATGTCAATATCTTCCCAGAACACACAGTGCTCATGCACCTGTGCACATGTGAATCCACACTCATATCTATATCTATATATATTTCACCTGTACCTGTGCTCACGTGAACCTACATACATAAAACACACATACACCACATACATGCTCACTATACTATAATATACAGTATTATATAATACATGTAAAAATAATAGAAAGTACTCAAGAAATGTCCAAGATGACAAGTATGTACTGGTAGCTTTTGGTAGCTCTTATTTCCAACAACCTGAGCTACTTACTATCACTTATGCTCTTCGTAGTAGGAGACACCTTTAATAGCATAAATTTCACATGACTATATTGCTATTTTGATTTTTTTTAAAGACAGAGTTTCTCGGTGTAGCCTTGGCTGTCCTGGAACTCACTCTGTAGGCCAGGCTGCCCTGGAACTCACAGAGATCCACTAGTCTCTGCCTCCCCAAGTACTGGAATTACAGGCATGTGCCACACGCCCTGCTGCTTTTTTGATTTTTATAGGAAATTCAAAACATATTTGGTTAGATTTTCTGGGCTTTCTGGCAGGGGGTGTTTACCTTTATGCAAATACTATAAAAATACTGTGTGTGCTAAATTCCTCCTTATTCACACTTTGAAAAAAAAAAAAAAAAAGACCATATTTCTAGGAAAGTCCTCAAGACTTGGAAATTCATTCTCAAATACTGTAGCTATTTTATTTATGACTTTTCTATGTTAATATGAGTTTCACCTTCTCTGGAGGGGTTTCCTGGCCATAGATAGCTCAGTGAGTTTCTGCACATTTGAGCAGGGATGCTCTCCTACTAAGCGGAAAGAGTGCCCTCTCTCTGCTCACACATAAGTGAAGATGATTTGCCTTGCGTCTGTTCCATTTCTCTTTGTACTTCCCTCCTCTTTTCCTACCCCTTACACATCAAAAACATTTTTTAGAAGATTAGAAATTGAGCATGAAGACTTGAAACTCAAAGCCAACCATTCCGGAAGGCATGCGCCGTTGTACAAGCAGCCTGCATATTCTTTCAGCATGTCTTGGCTCTCTTCATCCATGACTGTGGCAGCTTCTGGAATCACAAGGCTAATGCTACATGGAAATTCTGTGACTATCCCAGAGATGACAAGTGGGACCTACCTTCCCCTTCATAACCCTTAGTTATAACTCAAGTCCTCTGGGCAGTGGCTCTGGGGCTCTTCTAGGCTGCCATACTCCACTGGGGACCCAGTGATAGATGCACGTAGATTCTCTCTGCAGGTCTTAACCTAATATAAACCTAGCATCTGTAGTCTCATCTCTTCGAGGTGCATGTACTTGAAAACATGCAAAGTCTACTGTTACAAGCAAAAATTTATAAATCACTAATATCAGCTATGAAAAGCAGTCAAAATTGATGACATGGACATTAAAAAATAGAAAGGAATTATGAATGCGACCCTGTCACAAAACAATCATGTATTTTAAATGCAGAAGGGAAGTTTCTTGATAGACACAGTCTATCTGAGTTCACACAAAGAGGAAGACAAATTAAGTAGACATAGTCCTATAATTAATGAAACTATGCAATAAATAATACTACCTTCGAGCGGCAAACAGCAGAGAAACCCAGGCAGTTTTACTAGCAGATATCACCAAGCATTAAAAAGATAATTGGTCAGCTGTCTATTGGCTACATCTGAACAGGGGGTGAAGGTTCTCAGCATGCATTGTCCTTGGTTGGTGCATCAGTTTATGCAGACCCCCTGTGTCTAAATCTGCAGGCCTTAATGGTCTCCCAGTGGAGCTCCTGCTTCCTCCTGGGCCTTCCATCCGCCCCCCCCCCCAACTCTTCCCTACAACTCTCAATGCTCTGCTTACCCTGACAGGCAGCTGATTCTCCGTGTGGGGGCAGGCTGGGATGTGGGGGGGACGTTTGCTGAACCTCTAACATGTACTCTGGTTCCCACGATTTGGTCACTGCTCCTTGGCTAGATGGCATTGTGGGTACACAGAGGAAGGGCATGCAGGCTATCCCGATGGGATCTAATAGTCTGTAGCCAGACAAAGGGGTAGGATGGCCACCCCAATCAGAGGTCTAAGGGAGGGGAATAGGGCAGAAGAGGGAGGGAGGGTGGGAATGGGAAGATAAGAGCGTGGGGATAACAATCAGGATGTAACATTAATAATAATAATAATAATAATAATAATAATAATAATAATAATAATAATAATAATAATAATAATAATAATAATATGATTGGTCCTTGCTCTCCAAGGCTTTCCACTAGAAGAGAGGCAAGACACAGCCTTCTCGACTCTGGAATGTAGACATCATGGTATTTCCTAAGCCAAAGGAAGCAAAAGAAAAGAAATAGGCAGTGTAAATCCCCCATGACACAAAAGTGCCCTTCAAAACTGTGATCTGGGCCATTCTCCAAGAATTCCCTGTGAAATGCCTAATTGTCTCTGACAGGAGAGAAAAATCCCCCTTAGGGTTTGCCACTCAAGAGACTGGTAAATTTTACTGCAAAGTTCCAGGAGGGATTTTGGCTTAAACTTGGAAGTGGTCCATAGGAACATGTGGGCTGAGCGCCACTTCCCATGAGTGCTCCATACAAAACTCCAGGGAGTCAGTACAAACTGCTTGGTCCATTTGAATCACAAAGACTTTGAAACCAAATATCTCTTATTTTGATTTTGTTGTTGTTGTTGGTTTGGTTTGTTGTTGTTTTTGCTTAACACATTAATTGCTTTTAAATTTTAGTCCATATTTTCTCATTGTTTTCTATTATTTGAGAATTGTATTCTATGTATTTTGCTGTCATTCACTTTTCTTCCCATTTCTTCTTAGCTCCACTCTCCTCCCAAATTTGTATCTCTTTTGTGGACCCAGCAAATCTGGTTCATGATGGTTTTCTGGATTCTGGTGTATGGCTTTCCACTGCAGTGTAGTTGAGCCAGCCGGGGTTACACTCTGAAAGAAAACCAGTCTCCGTCTTCAAGCAGCTGTCTTGTCCTAGTAACAGGATTCTTTGCAGCCTTTTCCTCAGCTTGTAGTGCTGGCCCTCATTCTGCCTTCACTGATTTCCTGACAAGAAGTCTATATTACAATCTCCTCTGCTGATGAGATCCAAACACTGTATTTAATATTAATTAAAAACCCTGCCTAATAATCGTGTCCTGTTTTAAATACAGATTTCACGAGATAGAGTTCATTCATCAAAATTATAAGATCGAAAGGAAAAAGAAGGGAAAATGGGAGACACAGTACCCACAGAAGAATAGGAAACAAATGAGCGAATGGCTGTGAAGGGTGGAAGGAGAAGATGGCCACAGTCTTTGCCCATGAGGTTAAGCGGCATCCTCACAAACAGCATTATTAAAGGTAGGGCAGCATGCTGGAGAGGTGGTTAGGTAGGCAAAGGACTTGCCGCACAAGTGTGGGACAAAGTTCCAAACCTAAAGACCCATATAAAAGTCAGGTGGGCGCAGTAGTCTAGATGTAATTCCAACAGAGGATGCGGGTCCCTGGAATAAGCTGGCTACCTAACATAGCCCAAACAGCAAACTCCGTGTTGAGGGAGTTCCTTAATATATTAGATACAGCTGAGGAACACACCCAGGATAAACTATCGCTTCCACATATACATGTATCTACACACAGATACATGTATGCACAAAGATGTACACACACATGTGAACCCCCCCCACACACAGAATGACTACAATAACTATAAATGAATATTACCAACTGAAGACAAATAATGTTATGGAGAGAATTTTATCTCAGTATAGCCTTTGATTTAGCATGTATATGATATAAACATTTTAATAATATATCATAATACATATTACTGTAGAGAATATATATTAAAAATCAGCTATAAGTACTATATATGAAAATAGAATAAATATCTAAAATCATTTACATAATCTCCCATGCTAAGAAAATTCTGTTTTATCTCTTGTGTGCACCGTGTGTCTTGGCCGGGGGGTGGTGCATGAATAAAGGCTTCTAAGTTAGTTACATTTCAGACAAGAAGCTAGAAAGCCAGAAAGGTACACTTTAGGAGATATTCCAATGGCATCTAGCTCCAACGCTTCTACTGCTACCAGACTAGAATGGCAGGGGAGGGATGGAGATGAGTGTGTAAGGGAAGAGACTATCACGCAGTTGTCTCTTGCTGGCCTGACCCTGTGTTCAGTCCCCGGGATACCAAACACACAAGACCACTGTAGACTTTGACAAAGTGAGTGGGAAATCTAAACATGGCATGAGGGTGTACCCTTGCACTCCCAGGCCCTAGGAGGCTGAAACTGGAGTGTTTTCTGAGGTCAGAGTTAGCCTCTGCTACATCTTGAATTAGACTCTATGAGGATAGTTCCAGGATAAGTAGCTCTTGCCTTCCTAAGGGACAATACTAAAAAGAACAGTGGGAAAACTGCTCACAGAATAAAGAGGATTCTATGTTACAAAGAATCAGCATGGTAAGGATTGAGGTGTACCCCTCAGAACCTACCACAGAGACAATATCACCCTATAATCCCTTACATAGTGACCCCAAAGCCTCATGGACCACTGAGCATTTATGAAGTGGGTGAGATTGCCTGGACATGGACAAGACCCACTTTTAAGCCCAGGAACGAATGAGAATTCTAATCTTAGTACAGTATGGAAGTGCCTGGGCATGCTAT
The DNA here is from genome assembly GCF_903995435.1 of Acomys russatus. Lineage (NCBI taxonomy): Eukaryota > Metazoa > Chordata > Mammalia > Rodentia > Muridae > Acomys > Acomys russatus. The sequence continues at coordinate 11,431,917 of NC_067163.1, read as the reverse complement.
AAACATCCTGCATCCTCTGAGATGCTCCACTGAACAAGTCAACAATTAGCTCAGAGTGTCTGGGGACTGAAGACAAGGTGTCAGGATAGCTTAGAGCTCCCCAGAGAAGGTCTGTCTTCAGTGGGAATGACAGCTCCCATTCTGAAACCTCCAAGGAGCACACTGAGACCTTGGCGAGGGTTCACCAAGCATTAGATTCAAGTTCCTGTAAATGCTGCAGTATGTGCGTCTCCTTATCCCCAGAGACACACTTGTATTCTTGAGTGGAAATACAAACAACATGCAGACTCTCCCTACCCTGCCTCTTTATCAATGTTTCTTACTTTGCTTTCTGTTTTAAGGGATGAACACGGGGTGTTTGGATCTCTGAGGCACAAGGCAGACCATCAGTCCTAAGAGTCAACTGCAGTTGCTAGCTGCAATATGGAGGCTGATGTGTTGGAAAGGAACAGATTGCCTTGTTGTCTTGAGTTTCAGATTCTTCCCAAGGCCATGAGCACTGCGAGGAAGAATGCCAGCTATCACTGATATTAAAAATAAAATTGGGTGCATGAGTTTTTAAGGAAATAAATAAACAGCATTTTTTTATACACCCAATAGTCTTCGTACTGCTGTTTAAAAAAAAAACAACACAGATATTTTTCAGCCGGTTAAAATTGGCATATGTAGCCTCATGTTGTGGACCATGCCTGGAATCTTAGCATCTAGGAGTCTGAGACAGGAAGATTACCAGGAATTCTGGGCCAGTCTACACCATACCAGTTCAAAAATAACAACAATAAAGAGAGTGTCAGGTGGCAAAACCTGGCAGAAGAGATACGTAATAGATGAACCCGTGTGTTGGGGCAAGGTGAGCATACAGAATGAATGGCAGCCACTATATACAGTGTGTGATACTTAGGATGAAAGGCTATAATTCAACTTTTAAAATCCTTAGGGGACTTCTAGTTAATGAGCTTACTAAGTACTGTGTTAACCAAGTTAAACTGGGATATTGATTCTCCAGTCTCTGAACATTCCTAGCATCCTAACATGCTTTGGAAAGCACATGGGTGTCACATCCCGGTAAAGATCCTTGGACGTTATCATACCACTATCAATGACTGATGTGACATGGGAGATTCATGGACAATTAGAAAGAATTCTGTCCTCCTCACTTCTTGAAGTAAATCATCTTTCCTTTTCCCAGACAGTAATAGCTGGAAAGGCACAGTAGAGAATTGAAACAAAGCTCAAATGAGGGGCCTAAACTTCCCACTTGGTCTCAATAAATACTGTCCATGCAGATAGAAGGAAGAGACAAGAAGGCCATTACCAAAGTGGAAGATAGTGGCATGAGACTCCCAAGATGAGCGTTCTTTCTTCAGGATCCACTCCCCACCTTACAACCTGGTCCCCTAACTCACAGATCCAAGAGCAGTTTGCTTTCAGAAGCAGCGCATTCCAGGGGCTAAGGTTCTAGTCATCCAAATACCTATCTGAATTTCAGCAATCAGCAAATTGTAGAAACATGGGACACTTGGCTGAGAAAATCACAAGCGATGACAAATTATCTGAGTTTACTTATCTGTTATAACACAAAATGTAGTACAGCTCTCTCCTGTGTGCGCCTGTGTGTGTGTGTGTGTGTGTGTGAGAGAGAGAGAGAGAGAGAGAGAGAGAGAGAGAGAGAGAAATAGATGATAGATAGAGGATAGCTAGATAGACAGACAGACAGACAGGTAGGTAGCTAGATAATCAAATAATCTTCTTAGAACTCAGGAATTGAGTTAACTAGTAAGCAATTATTCAATGTCCATAAACGTCTCTGAAATGTAGAAAAGTGTATGTCCACTTAAATCTCTGTAAGGTCAGCTTTAAAGTAACTACATATAACATGTTATAATGAGCCGGGCCCTGGTGGCACATGCCTTTAATTCTAGCATTTGGGAGACAGAGGCAGGTGGATCGCTGTGAGTTCGAGGCCAGCCTGGTCTACAATATGAGTCCAGGACAGCCAAGGCTACACAGAGAAACCCTGTCTTGAAAAACCAACCAACCAACCAACAACAACCAACCAACCAACCAACAACAACCAACATGCTATATGAATGCTACTTATTTATAACAAGAAGTAGATGGCAAATGGCATGGTTCCCAGTTAAGTGGATTAAGCTAAGAACTTCGTCAAATGTGATGAGACACTCAGGGATATAGCAGGTGATAATATTTTAAAAGTAGGCGTAATTCCTTCAGGCATACTATCTGGGGTGCCCAGAGTGCCTGCAGGCTTGCAAAAGGAAACCATCTTTCAACTGGAAATTCAGTGGAACTCAGGGCAGTGCCTGAAACCATGCTTGATTAAGCAGTGTCTGTCTCTGAAGAGGGATCCTCCCTCCTGTGTCAGAACCAGGAAAAAGGAATCAGTGTTGTTCAAAAATTGTCCCTTGCATTAAGATCAGGAAACCTGCCCCACTATGTCTTACAAAGTAGAGTGCCCAGAGCTAACTGGCTGCTCTCCATGTCTCAAACCATTTTCCCTCTGGCTACCTTGCTGGCTCCACAGATTTGAAGTCCTTTCTGCTTCTCCAGAGGATGCCAGGGCTTGGTCTGTAAGGGCCCTGCACTCACTTGAATGTCTTCTTCCTGTATTGAAGCCTGTCACAGTTACAGCGAGAACGTCTCGTTTTTACTGTGTGTGGGGATTCACAGGTTGTGCAGTCAGTGTGGATCCTCTCTCATATAGTCTCTTGCATCATTCCATGTGCTGAACCATGGGACCCCGAGCTTCTGCACATATGCTCGGATAGGCAGCATAAGATTCAACTATCTCCTAGTGACATGATGTCTACTGAAGTGTGAAGCCTGAGAGGCACGTGTCCTCAAATTTCATGGAAGATTTCAGACATTATTCAACTATCCATCACGTGTTTGGTGATCAAAATGTGTGTGGGCTTGTGTGTATAAAACCAGCATCGCCTTTCCTTCCAGTGTGGAGCCCACACGTCTTGGTCACTTTCGCTCTCCTTATTTTAGCATAGAGAAATAAAGTATGCTCTCAGCGTCTCCTTTTCTTCCTGTTTTAGCCTCCTTCCTTAAAATTGGATGTGCACCAACAGATCCATGAATGGGGATGCAAACACATATATTTCACATACATACATGAACATGCGGGCAGTCTAGTGAATTCTTTTGTAGTTCCTGGGTGTGGCGTCTCTATCCGGGAGAATGTTCCTTCTTCTCTCAGCGAATTTCCTCATCAGTAGTTTTGCTTTGCCGGCACCCCAAAGACAGTACAATTTAAAGGTAATATGAAGGGCAGGAAAGAATGTATTTTGACAAATACCTGAGCTGTGACATAATAATCTGATATAGGAGGGTCAGTCTGTCAGGTGCAATCCCAAGTAAAAGACAGACAGAAATGGAGGACTGCTTCTTCAGGAAATTAGATTATCACCAGGTGGCTCTTTCCAAAGTGTGACTGGAAAGTAGAAGAGCATGCAGTTTCTCAGATTCCAGCAGATTCCATAAATGACCCTGGGTGAGTGGAGGGGTGCTGGCAAGCTTAATGTGTAATTCAGCTAGCGTCATGCTGCCTTTAGGAAACAAATTCCCTCTGTCAAAGGAGCATGCCCAAAGCCCAGGAGCAGCTGCAATGCCTGTAATGAGGCTCCTTAGGATGATTCACCTCTTCCTCACACCAGGCAGTGCTCTCCTGGGTCCGATGGGATGTTCCCTTTCCAGTGATAAGGGGATTCTTCAGTGTAATTAAGACAACAGCTAATGCAACCTTTTCAGGAGTCTGCCCAAACAAATCTCTCCTGATGTGATGGCTTTGAGGGCTGGGTTTTCTGTGCATTCTCTCTGTGGGCTAAGTGTCAACACAGAGCGCATTCAAGTTCTGAAATCATTGGCAGCAAAAGGAGAGAAACAATCTGCAATGCTTGCAGTTGAGAAAACTGAGATCTGATGTCCAGCAGATAGTGCTGCGGGGGTGGGGATCTGCCGGCCCTGCCTTAGCTTGGCTGGTCTTAGAGTCTTCTACTGTAACTAGTGAGCTCACACGTGCTTCCCCCTAAGCCATTTAAGGAACTTAGAGATCACAGTTATTATCAAGTACCTGGCTGCATTTTGTTCTACCCTGTGCTACTTATGCAGAAACCAACGGTGGTTTAACCTCCAAGAAACCTGTACTAATCAATATTACATTAGCATCTTAATGCCATTAGTTCAGCAGCCACATGCACAGATATTTTCACCAGGAAGCCAGACATCAGTAAATAAAAATGAAATGATTAGCCACGAACACTGCTTGCTTACATTTTGTGCATCCAGCGTAACCCGTTCTCATTCAAGACTCAACATGGCTGCCCATCTTGCAAGAAACGTGAGCCCACACCCAGCACATTGCATGGCAATGGGGCTCTCCCGTTGACCTTACACATGTTGCCATGGCAGCAGATTCATCTGGAAATAGCAGCACACTTTGAATTGCAGTTGGCCAAAGACACAATCTTGGAATACACACATGAAGAGGCCAAATTCAAAAGAAAATCTTAGGTTGAGAATTTTGCAATGCAAGATCAGGGCCGTATAGTATTTATATCTTTAACGACTGTGCATTTCTTCTCCTGAATATGATGTAGCTCTTTCACCCATCCAATGTCCAGCAAGTAGACTCTTTACAAGGTGAAGATAGTCTAACCAGGGTGATGGAGAAAAGTTTGAACAGCTCCTGTCTACCTAAGAGAATACCTCATGTCTTAGATGTTTGGGCTGTTGCTGTGCTATGGAACTGCAGATTGGGTGACTCATAAAAGTCATCTTGTAATGGTTCTGTAGGCTTAGAAGTCAAACGTCAAACTGTTAGTAGATTTGGTTCATGATAAAGGACCCCCTCTTGGTTTCTATCTTGTCCTTGTGTCATAGAGAGAGAAGAGGTTGGTAATTGGCATCTGTCTAGGAAGAGAATTAATTCCCTTTAATTAAGGCTCTATCCTTAGGCTCCATTGAATCTTTTTCACATTCTTAGAAGTCCTAGGTGAAAAGGGACTGTGATTGTTAGTGTTAACATTTTCATTATTATTGATTTTGCATCCTGCTCAGCGCCCCCTCCCTCCATCCTACCTTCCTTCCCTGTTTTTCCCATCACTCCTCCCCTGCTCCCCAGAGAAGGGGACCCCCACCCCAGCATATCAAGTCACATCAGGACTGAGGGCATCCTCTTCCCCTGTTGTCAAGCAAGGCAACCCCACCAGGGGAAAGCAACAAAAAGCTCTGTGTCAGAGCCCACTCCCACTTCCCTGACTAGGGTACCCACATGATGACCGAGCTGCCCATCAGCTGCATCTGTGCAGGTGGCTCAGGTCCAGTCCATGCATGGTCCCTGACTGGAGCCCCAGTCTCCACAGGCCCCACTGGGCCATGGTTGGTTGGCTGTGTTGGTCGTCTTGTGGAGCTCCTATCCCCTCTGAGTCCACCATCCTTCCCCAACTCTTCTCCAAGACTCCCTGTGCTCCACCCCATGTTTAGCTGTAGGTTTCCACATGTGTTTCCATCAGCTTCTGGGTGAAGCCACTCAGAGGGCAGCCATGCTAGGATCCCATCCACAGCACAGTAGAGTATCATCAGTATCATCAGTCAGGGGTTGGCTGGTTCCAGGGACCAGCTGGACGTTTTCACAATCTCTGCTCCATCTCCCCCTCCATCCCTGCACTTCTTGTAGATAGGGCAAGTCCTGAGTGGGTTCAGTGGGTTGGTGTTCTCTTCCTTCCACTAGGAGTCTCAGTCTCCATGACTCCTGCTACTAGGAGTCTCAGCTGGAGTCACCCTCATATCTTCCCTGGAGCCTACCTTGTCCTAAGTCTCCAGCTTGTCACAGAGAAACCCCTGCCAAGATTTCTTATCTCTCTGCAAGCCCTCTGTCCTCCTACTCCCACTCACCCCAAATCTGATATCAACTCTCATTTCTCTCCTTGCTCCCTCTCTCACCATGTTCCCTCTCTTGACCACTTCTTCTGATTACTCTGTTTCCATTTCTGAGTGAGATTTAAGCCACTTCCCTAGGGGCTTCCTTGTTATTTAACTTCTTTGAGTATGTGAATTATAGTTTGGTTATCATGTATTATATGGTTAAAATCCACTTATAAATGATCACATCCCATTTGTGTCTATCTGGGTCTGGGATACCTCACTCAGAATAATCTTTTCTAGTTCCATCCATTTGACTACAAATTGCCTGATTTCCTTGTTTTTAATAGCTGAGTAGTATTCCACTGTGTAAACATACTGTAGCTTCTTTCTTTCTTTCTTTCTTTCTACCTTTCTTTCTTTCTTTTTTTCTTGTTTGTTTTTGTTTTTTGTTTTTTGGTTTTTGTTTTTGTTTTTGTTTTTTTGATACAGGGTTTCTTTGTGTAGCCTAGGCTATCCTGGACTTGCTTTGTATATCAGGCAGGCCTTGAACTCACAAGGATCCACCTGCCTCTGTCTTCCAAGTGATGGGATTATAGGCATCCATCACCATGCCTGGCTGTTCCACAGTTTCTCCACTTATTCTCTTTGATTGAGGAACATCTGGTTTATTTCCAGTTTCTGTATAGTACAAATAAAGCAGCTATGAACATAATTGAGCAAATGTCCTTGTTGTATGATGGGGCATCTTTTTGGTATATGCCCAGGAATGGTATAGCTGGATCTTGAGGTAGAAGAGCTCTTCCCAATTTCCTGAGAAAGTGCCCAATTGATATCCAGAGTAGTTGTACAAGTTTGCACTCCCACCAGCAATGGAGGAGTGTTCCCCTTTTTCCACATCCTTGCCACCACGTGCTTTAACTTATGTTTCTGATCTTAGCTGTCCTGATGGGTGTAAGCTGAAATCTTAGAGTTGTTTTGATTTGCATTTCCCTGATGACTAAGGACTTTGAAATCAGTAGTCCTCCTGTATACAAAGGGCATAGGGGCTAAGAAATAAATTAAGGAAACTATACCCTTCACAACAGCCACAAATAATAAATATTATCTTGGTGTAACTCTAACTAAACAAGTAAAGACCTATATGACAAGAATTTCATGTCTGTCAAGAAAGAAATTGAAGAAGATATCAGAAGATGGAAAGATAACCCATGCCAGGATTAAGTAGGATTAACATAGTGAAAATGGACTTGCCAAAAGCAATCCTCACTGAAATACCAACACCTTTTCTTTAGAGACGTTGAAAGAGCAATTCTAAACTTCATAAGGGAAAACAAAAAACAGAATAGCTAAAACAATTCTGTACAATAAAAGAACTTCTGGAGGTATCTCCATCCCTGAACTCAAACTGTACCACAGAGCAATAAAAATGGCATGGTATTGGCATAGAAACAGTCAGGTGGATCAATAGAATTGAATCAAAAGACCCAGAAGTAAGCCCACACACCTACATACACTTGATTTTTGACAAAGAAGCCCAAACTATACAACGGAAAAAGGAAAATATCTTTAACAAATGGTGCTGGTCTTGATGGATGTCTATATGCACTTACTTGTCTATATAATTCTTACTTGATATGATCTTGAATTACCTGGGAAGTGTGTTTAGTGTGTATGTACGTAAGAGATTGTCTGCTTCTAACTGAAACAGGAAGAGCCAATGTCTCAGGCATTAAAAGAAGACATGTGTGATATAGGTGATGTGTTCCTGCAGAAGGATGCCACCTACAAAATGACATACATACAAATGTTAGTGGTCTTAGTAGGCAGGAAGACAGTGTTCTTAGGAACTTGGTAGATCTTTAATAGGCACAAAAGCAACCCACAGCGATGTACCTAGTTACAGCCCCAGTACTATGTGCATACCATATAGTTTCCATTGTCACTGTTATAAAGCAACCACCAGTGGTCCATTTTTGCAGCTTATGAGAGCACCTTAGCTTTGAGACACTTATTTTCTTTATGGTAAAAAAAAAAAAGCCAAAAAGACAACAACAACAACAACAACAACAAAACAAAACAAAAACAAAAAACAAAATTCTGTCACTAAACTGTAACACTAAGCTTTGGGGTAGTAGCACCTCTGTGCAGGTTTCTGTCACCACATACAACCACTCAGTCTTGGACTTATAACTTCTAAAATCATAGACTAAAGTAGTCTTTTGTCCTCTATAAATGAACCAGCCTCAAGTGGTCAGTTTTAGCAACAGACTAGAGTATGTAGTAAGAAACAAAAGGGTTTCACAGTTCAGTTTATAATCAAGGAATGTCTGCAAGACATGTGAGCCCAGACCCCATTCATACCAGACATGAAGACATGTGTAAGGACGTAGACATGCATGAACACATGCACATGCACACAGGTGCCATCTTTCTTCAAAGATTCACTCTGATCTTTAGTGCTACAACTCTTTGTCTCCTTCCACTTTCAAATCTTATCTCATACTTACATGTCTCATTATTCCCCGCACAGCTAACGATTCGTCAGTGCCCAAGACAGCAGCTGTCTGACCTGCTCTGTGCTCATGCCCTCAGCAAGAACAAGCCTCACACACTTTATCTGAACGCCATTGCTTTGGTAAGAGGTAAGAAGAAGCTGTATGTTGGATAAGTTTTAGGAATGAAACCATGTGTGCATGTATCTGCTTTTCAATTTGCTTTCAACAGACATTATGGTATAACAGCATGGGTTTTGTGAATTCACAGATATGGGCAGAGTTCAGCAAATCTCTCCAATTCCTGATTGGAATGATTTTTGTGAATCTTCTCTGAACAGGGGTGAGAGTGGTTACAAGAAGACAAAACATGGGGGTACTGTATAGTTCAATGTTGGTGTGGAGTTTGATAAATCATGTTTTCAAAGGAGTGTGAGTATGGCTGAGGGAATAAAGAGCAGGATCCAGGGCTACAGTCAGGACAACAGTGTGTGACACTATAGTCTCAATGCTCTTTACCAATGATAGTAAGTGGCCATAGTACCAAAGAATCTCTTTAGATAATGTCATATAATCGTATGCCAGTCTAAACAGCAATATGTAGTTAAATAAAGTGCTTCACAGACCAAAAAATTAAATGTTTCTCTCTCCCTCTCCTTTTCCCTTTCTCTCTCCCCTTTACCCTCTCTCTCTCCCCTCTCTGTGTGTGTATGTGTGTGTGTGTGTGTGTGTGTGTGTGTGTGTGTGTGTGTGTGTGTACATAATATGTTGGTGAGACTGAACTATAGCAACTTTTTTTTCAGTTATTAGTACTTAGTTAAAAACTCTTACAAGTTTCTTGGAAATTAACAACTTGTTGGAGGGATTGGGTATAATACATCTCAGAGTTGAGCAAGACTGGAAAAGCCAGAGACAAGCGCACTTTTCACGTGTCAGCAGTACATTGTGTCCTTTCTCTGAAGAGGGGAAGAAGGAGCTTCGAGAAGTCTAAAAGTGATGTCAGCAGAATTCCTTAGCAAAGAAGTCATGCAGCTTATAATTCCTGGATTCATGAATTAAGCCAACACTCTGGTGGCTCATTAATGTGCTCCTCAAAAGAAACTGTGCTGTTGTTCCCCAAAAAGATCTGAGGTCACAGAGCTGCTGATCCAAGACCTAACCCTAACAAGTTCCTAGACTCCTAGACCCTATCTTAGTTCTATTGCTGTGATGAGAATCTGTGATCACAATAATTCTTTTTTAATGTTTATTTTAATGTGTATGAGTACATGTATATTTGCATGCCATAAGAGGGCATCAGATCACATTATAGATGGTTATGAACCACCATGTTGTTGCTGGGAATTGAACTCAGGACCTCTTGAGAGCAGACAGTGCTCTTAAGCACTGAGCCACCTCTCCAGCCTTCACAGCAATTCTTATAAAGGAAAACATTTCAGTGGGGCTGGCTTACAGTTTTAGAGGTTTAGTCTATTATTGTCATGGTGGGAAGCATGGCAGCATTCAGGCAGACATGGTGCTGGAGAAGGAGCTGAGAGTTCTACATCTTGATCCACAGGCAGCAAGAAGAGATTGCCTTACTGGGCTGTAGCTTGAGCATCTGAGACCTCAAAACCTGCCCCTACTGACTGCTTCTTCTAACGAGACTGCCCTTATACCAACAAGGCCACACCTCCTAATATGGTCATTTCCTATTGGGCCAAACATTCAAATGCTTGGGTCCATGGGGGCCATTCTTATTCAAACCACCCAACACTTATCAGTATAAACAAATTTCCAAGTTGAAGAGATTTCTGAGTGTGGCTACAGACTGATGCAGATGCCTCCTCGTCCTGAGTTGTTTTGGACTTGACCTGACTGGTGGCATGAGAATCAAGAAAGGATAGCCAGTATTTGTACAACCTGGCCATTCAATCCCAAACACTGGTACTTGTAGACACTGTGGACATTTTTTATCTGATTGTGTCTCACCTATATGAGGGAAAACTACCACCCTCATGGGTTTGAACACTGAGGCCCTTGACAGGGTTATACTCTTGTCAAATAACACAGATTCACTTTGAACTTGAGTCATTCTTTACACATTCATGCAAGGCTTTCTCAGCACCCCAAGCAGAAGGCAGACCTCTCTGAACACAGGTCTGTGTCTCAAGTGTAGTAAAAACAAAACAAAACAACAACAACAACAACACAGTTTCCCAGGGACAGCTGTGCTCTCCCAACTCCCTCCACACACAAATGAATGCCCCCCTAGCAACCAGAATCACCCATCCTGGAAATCCTACCAGCTAGCAGAAGCTAGAATGGCCTGTGTCCTGTGAACAAAGGATTTCTTCTAACTTTGATAAAACCTCACAGTCTCAGAATTGCACGTTCCTAGCAGGATATTCGAAGTGGAGAATTATGTCCTCGTAAAAGTGATGGAAGTTCAGTCACTTTGACACTGAGAGCTAGATGTCACCTAGCTCCAGAATTGTGATAAAGGACATTCTTGTCCTGGCAGGCAAAGGGGATCAAACCAACAGGCAGTATGACTTCAGGAGAGAGGCAGTAATTCTCTTTGATGCTGCCTCAAGCCCTTCCCTTTGAAACAGCACTGGCCGCCATGTACAAACTTCCTAGTGCTTCAGTTTCTTAAACATCTATGAAACATTTCCCAAGACAAAGAAGTCTTTCCTGCCTTTTCTTTCTAAATAAAGCATCTGCCAGGGTGGTTTAACCTTTCAGGGACTGTGGCCTATCTCCTTGAAGAAGGAGTCACAGGTACACATTAAAGCCTGCCTGCAATTTGACCACCCACTCCATCACCAGGAAATACTCATAAACACATTAAAATTCCTCGTCCTATAATATTTAAATGTTCCACTCTGTTTGTCAGGAAGATTTTGTTGAATGATTAGGATTTTCAGGGTCTTGTAGAAATGTGATTTATTGTGCTGTTTACCGGTGGGTTTCCTTTCAATTATTTAGGCATTGTGACAAAACCATCATGACTATTTGAAATCTGCTAATTTTACATCTGCCTTTGACAAGCACTAATGCATAAATCTACACAGGACAAAGGCTGCAGCCCTAGACAGGAGGTACCTACACATGGTTACAGTGTGTGACTTTGAAAGGGACAGCCATCCTTACAGCTTCATTTCCTTGTATATAAGTTGCTATCCTATAACTCTGGCATGTTAGTCTGGTTTCTGTTTTTCCAACCAAACTCCAGAAGGTAGGTGATTTATAAAGGAAAGAGGTTTCTTTAGATGACAGTTGTGAAACCTGGAAAGTTGCCAGTGGCATACGCATCTGTCAGGAGCCTGTGCTATATCATATGAAAGACAGCATATGTAACAGGTAGGTTTGTAAGGTATGTAACAGGTATGTTTGTAAGGTATGCCAGTTGTTCATGGGAAAGAAGCTGAAAACAAGGGTTCTTCTAGTTTATGACAAGTTGCCCTTATAGTAACCAGTCCAGTCCAGTGAGACTTACCTTATCTCAGTTTCTCAACAAAGACATTAATCTGCTCATCATGGTAGGGGGTGCCCCATGATGTAATTGAGAAATTAAGCCTGGGTATGAATTCTGACAGACACAAAACACATCCAAGTCTTAACACAAGGCTCTCTGGAGGGCTAGATGAGGTCAAAGGTACATATTCAAAATTCTGGTGTAGAGAAGGATGCTGGGGAAGGTACAAGACAAATGGCAATAACTCACGTGGGCACGTAAACAAGGTAGGAACTGAAGGCAAGCCTGCTTGCTATTCCACACAGCATTACCTCAGACCAGGAAATTCATATCACAGCTAAAAATAAAGTATAGCAGGAACCATGAGGAGAATGGTGTTTAATTGCTCATAGCCTAGCAAGCCTTTGTACACAGTTCAGAACCTACCTGCTCAGGGAGTAGCGCTTCCCACAGTAGGCTATGCACACTTAATTAGCATCAAAGCCTACCACAGACATGCCCACAGGCCAGTCGTATCTGTGCAACGTATTGACTCTCTCTGCTTGCCTATAACATGAGGGTTTTGTACTCACCAGTGTCTTTGGACTCTTCTCATTGGAATTTAGCTTAAATAAGATGCTTAACAATGTGTATAGCATTTTACCAACATTAAACAGCTGCCAAACTGGTACCTTGTTAACTCCTATGGTCTGGTCAACCTGTGTGCAGTGACTCAGAACTCCACGTCTATGATGTGAAATGCATGGCAATAACGTCTAAATATTTTTATTAATGAGTTTTGACCATATAAAATAATAATAGCTAATACTAGCACAACCATTTTAATTTTAAATCATTATATCCCCTAATGTACTGTTTGGCTTTAAATGTCTATTTAACAAAACCAATACTTATGTGGGAAGAAAATCTGAATTGAGAAATTGTGTAGATCAGATGTTCTTGTGGGAATGTCTGTGGGGGATTGCCTTGATTGCTAATTGATATAGGTGGGCTCAGGCTACTGAGGGTGGCTCTATTCCCTTGGCAAGCACTCCCGAACTGTTTAAGAAAGGTAGTTAAACATAAGACCGTCTATGTGCCATCAAAGAGCACCCTCTATGCTTGCTTGCTTCTGTACATTTTGGATTGTGAAGTAAGTTCCTTGTTCTGAGATAATGCAGCGTGGAATTTAAGCAAGCACACCTTTCAGGTCCTGACCTGAGTTCCTAGTTTGAGCTCAAGGATGGACTATGACCTGAAATAGTAAGCAAAGTAACCTTTTTATCTCTCAAAGTTGCTTTTGGTCCTTAGCTTTTTACCACAGTGACAGAAAGGAAGCTAGCGCCTTCACCTAGAGTGGTGAGACGGCTCTGCAGGTAAATGTGCTGGTCACCAGGCTTGAGACTCAGAATATGGTTCCCACGACTCTCATGGTAGAAGAAGGAAAATGACTCATGCAACTTGTGCTCTGACCTCTGTACCTGTGATGTGGCTTAGGCACATGCCTCTCCCACACAAAATAAATAAAGAAAAATATAGTGGGTTTTTTTTTTTTTTATTTAAAGAAATTAGTTTTTCCAAATGGTACTTACTTGTACTCTCTACATGCCATTAAGTGGGTTCAGGAAGCAGTACTACCAAGACCATGAGGAAGTTAATGGAATCAGTACCCAGGGATGTGAAATGGTATTCCAGAACACACACGGTCCTTGGGCTCCAGAAACTTAGTTCCAGATTTGGCTATTCAAATTTCACCCCCTCCGCTCTCCTTCTACTGCCATGCCCATACGTAACAGCTTGCTGAGGCCAATAAGCATGAACCAATAAACCAGCAGACTGGCTCAAAATTCCAGGAGGTAAGCCTGAGGATGCGAGTTCAGCCACAGGGGCCTGCACTGTGGAAGGGAAGAAGTGACTCCCGAAAGATGCTCTTTGGCGTGCTCATGCACACCATGGCATACATAAACACACAATAAATGCAATACAGTGCTTAAAATCTGGGTGTTCTCCAGACAACCACTGCTTATCGCAAGCCCCGTGGGATTACATATTGTGAGTTATGAAGTCGCAAGCTAAGTCAGCTTCTCCTCACTTTAATATCCAAAAAGCTCAGAAGTGGGCATTCCTCTAGTATCTCTGAAAGTCTGGAAAAATGGCACTTGAAGTAACACAAGACAAAAAGCTAAGTGGATTGGAGAGATGACTAGGATCTTTCCTGCTATGACTGTATGCTCTGTGTGAGAGTATGCCAGCTCCGTATGGTGTGTAGAAATTATCTTTTTGCTTTTCTGTTTTAAAGTAATTGACATCATAATTGTATTCATTTCTGAGGCACAGTATCACAATCACAGTATGTAATGATCAAATCAAGGTAACTATCATTTGCATCTCCTCAAATATTATTAATTACCTGTATTGCGAAGCTTCAAATGCTCCTGTGGTTGTTTTGAAATGCCTGATTAATAATAGACAATAGTCACTTGCCATACTGTAAACATTAGCATCGTCATCTCATCTGCTAACTGCACTGCGGAGCTTCAACTCCATCCCCACCTCATCCGCCACAAGGCCCCTGCCTAGTCTCAGGTGATCTCTAATGAACTCTCTCCTTACACGTAACCAATATGTCTAGTGTGGGCGGATGAGAGGGGATATGTGGCATTCGTACCTCTGCCTGGTTTATTTCAGCAAAGACACAGCTTCCTCCTTTCCCATCCCAAGGCTGTCCATGGCAGGGTGGTTGGCTAGCATTCCGTTTTGTATTTAAACCACCACGTCTTCCTTGCTCAGTCACCTAAGAATGGACACATTGTTGATTCCTTATTTGTGCTTTTGTGAATGCTACAACAATAAACGTGGCCCTGTAATTTTTGATATAATATTCTCATTTCATTTGAATCTTTACCCAGAAGTGGAGCGGATATGTCATGGGGTAGACTTATTGTGCTGTTTGAGGGCCATCCATATTGTTTTCCACAATGGCTGTGTTTATATACTATCCCAGAAATAGTGTGAAGAATTCTCTATTTTTGCATCCTTGATTACTTTGTTTTGCTCCAGGTATTTTTAAAGTACTATTTTAGCACTAATTTTTAGTTTATTATTTATTTATTCGCTGATTTCATTAGGGGTGAGGTACACCTGCCTGTCATGGCAGATGAGATCAGAGGGATCAGTTCTCTCCGTCCTCGATGTGGGTCCCTGGGATCAAACACATGTCACCAGGCTTGGCAGCAAGTGCCTTTATCCATCTAGCCACCCCTGTGGTTCTCCTGTATTTTTTTCTGATAGGAGCCATTTTAATGAGGTCAGCTGAAACCTAGCTGTGGTTTTACCCTATATTTCTCCATTGCTTTTCCTGACATTGAACCGTTTGTATACACTTTCTGGTCATCCCTACTAGCAATGATTTTTGATACAGAGCTCTTCTGGCCTTACTGATGTGAGTAGGAAGGTTAGGGCTGTCACTCTGTGGTGGGACCCTTTCATTGCATATAAAAGACACTAGGGTTGATCCTTTCTACTGCAAAAGCAAATAATAAATGTAAATGTTAAAAGGTTGGGTGCAGCATGAATTGCTGTGGCTTGTAGAGAAGAAAGGCTGTAACTGTGCCTCAGAGATTCCCATTCCTTGATCACTCATCACAACCTATGTTTAAATTTCATCCCCACCCCCACTTCTGGCATATTGCAACTAGAATGGACCTCCCCACTGTCAGAAGTTCCAAGCCTCTGTTCTAGCTTGGAAACTTAAAAAAAAAAAATCCTAATCATCTGATAGAATTCTCTAGGCAGATATTCCTCCAAATCTGTTCACTTGCTTCTCCTCTCTGCCGTGAATGCATTTTCATGTTTTAAGCTGGTATTAGATTTTGTCTTTCCTGCAGGCTCATTCAAAGCCTTGAGATATCAGAGGTACTTCATTAGAATCCCTGGAGGCATCCAGATGCAAGGAACAAGCCTGGACTTAGACTTCCGTCTCTCCATTCTTTAGGGTAGTAATTGTTGACAAGACCGAAATCTCCTCTGGTTGACCTTTCATAATCTCAGATTCTGCACACACTCATATCTGACTTGTGTCATAACAGGTATGTGAGTAGTGTGTGTTCACCTTTCTTCTATCAAGGCAAGAGTTTCTGTGCCACAGAACGGAGGGTAGAGTCCCACACGCTTCAGGGAGTCAGTCAGTGTTGTATTGCTCACGCCGCTGCTGATGGCAGCAATCACATACTATTTTGGCACTGCCTAAAGCACTGCTCCACATGTGAAAGGAATATTCCAAGAATTGACAATTTTGCAGTACTTCAAAAGATGATAACTTGCCTTTTAAAGAGGATTTTTTCCAATAGGAAAGATTTTGCATAGACAATTTCAGCAAACATCTGAAAACCTCTTATTTCAATCAATAAGAAAGAATGACAATCCTTCAGGGTAAAAACCCACATACATTTAAATTCAGAGGCAACACATGAAAGAGAGAAAGATAGAAATCTGTGTCTGTATTTATATTTCTATTCCATTTCAAACCCAGCGTTTTCTCATACATCATCTTAATTAATTCTCCCAACAATCAAATGAGTTAAGAAAGTAGATGCTCTTTTTAGAGACTAGGCAGTTCATGTTTGCATAAAGTATATAAATTAATCTGTTGGGAAATGGGAGAATGGACATATTAATTGAGGTTGCTGAGGACCCATTTGTCAATACAAGGAATTTCTTTATATATGCTATATTGACGTAAGCAGGTACACAAAGTTGTTTCCTGTTAGTGCAACTGTGGGAGACCCTGGTCCTTGGTCTCAGATGCCCCCTTGGGTCCTGCTTACCATTAACACTTAGCCAAGGACCCTCTCTGTAGGAATGCCTACAGAACCAAGAATGGTGGTGACCACAGAATATCTGGTATGCCACATACTGTCAGTGTCACTGTGAAAAGCCAGCAGCAGCAGAAACCCATTTTGAGAGAAAGTATGGTTACTCTGTGTGCATTTTAAAACAGAGAGGAAACACATTAGTTAGACATTTCCTTAACATTAGGAAACTACTAGGTGGGAACAATCATCTCCCAAAAGGGGAAATTGCTAGAATATAACCCGTGATGTCTTCATTTCCTCCTGATAGCAGGATTCAAGGTATGGGGGAGCTAGGTAGTCACTCTTAATTTTGTCACCTCAATACAGCTCACTGATATTTTTAATGAAATAAATGAAATAACTTGGAGCCATTTAATCAAGTTCAGTTATAAGGCTGATGCAAAGATCAGTGTTCCTATAGTCCAAATGCATGCATGCATGTGTGTGTGTGTGTGTGTGTGTGTGTGTGTGTGTGTGTGTGTGTGTGTGTGTGGTATGTTGATATGTGTGTTTGCCTAGACTTGTTCTGAGTAAAAATAATTGTTCATACTTTCATCATCAAATGCTCTTCCTGTGGACAACTCAATAGAGTTACACACTAAATGGCTATTAGTAGATAACTCTTTGGGGCCAGGTGAGGAGCAGGAAAATGGTGAAGATTGGGATGTGAAGGGAATAAAAATTTGTGAAGCAGCCTACTCATTAGTCTAAAGCTACATATGATAGTCACATGAAAGACAATGGAGGCACAGAAGGAAGAGTGCCTTTTCTTAACATAGCCCTTCTGGTATTCAAATCTGTTGAAATACAGTAGACAGTAAAAGTCTCCTGAAAGTCACCTGTGCACCCCAATGCTGAGGCAGCACGCATATATGCTCTCCAGACACTATTTGCTCTGCAAGGACATCTGGGTCCCCCTTGCTGTCCCTCTGACCTGTAGCAGCAGCCTGGGCTGGTGGGTCTGCATGCTGACTCCATGCTGGGAGGTCTTGCTGCAGAAATAAAACCCTACTAACCAACAGGCAGGATGGCCAGCCACCCAGCTGCAGAGGAGCTTTCCTAGTCACCTCCTGTTCTACAGGCATCAAGAAAACAGTATGAGGCTGCCTTGCAAGCTGAACATAAAAGTCAGAGCAAAGGAAACTTCAGCTTCCCACCTGGGTGTCAGCAGGGTTCACGTTGCAACAACTGGGAGATGATGGCAACTGAAATTTTTTTTTTGTCTCCCCAGTTCCATTTTGAAATCTTAAGATATGAGTTGGAGCAGGTGGCAAGCCTTCCCCATCTGGCTACTCCTCTTTCTTCCCTTCCAGAGATGGGCTACACAGGAAAAGGAGACACTATCTTTGGGGCTTTACTATGTGTCTGGCATTGCCTCAACACTGCTGGATTCTTCCCACATGCCCACCAGGAAGATCTCATTACATACATTGCAAATGAAGAAATTCACTTGGATTACATTTGGTGCATGCTTGCTTGCTTGCTTGCTGAAAAGGTAGATGTGTGACTCAAAGCGGATTCTTTGACTCCAAGGTCAATCTCTGAGGCTACCGTTTCTCAAAGTGTGACCTCTGATATACCCCTCTCACCTTGAACTTGTTCGAAATGTCAAGTCTTAGTAGTTTTCACAGATAAACTGCATCAGATACTTGGAGGTTGGAACCAGCCACTTTGTCTTCAATTATACAGATGACCAAGTTATTGTTATGCTTGGAGACACATGCAGATCATGGGGTGCCAGCCCTTTAGTCGCACTACCTTATGGTCAAAGGGGAGAATTCACTATTCTCTCACTGTGCAATGAATCAATCAATTGCAGTGTGCACCCACTATTTGCCACTTTTGTTTTCCCCCATCCTAAAGACATGCACAGGAACATAGAAGAGTTAAAACATTGCTTTATCAGAAGGCTTGGCAGGTAAACAAGCCAGGAGAATGTCATTGCATTTGCTCATATGTTTCCACCTTCTTTCAATGGTGTCTAGGGATGTTTTCTGGAGATTGCCCCCCCCCTGCCCCCACGCCGGGGACAGTTCCAAAGAGTAGTGATCTGGTATTACTGAGGCAGCAGGAGCACAGAGGCCAGGGCAGGCAAGAGCCTTGCCATCAATTGCACATGCACCAAGCTCTGCTGTGGGGGAGAGGGATTTACATGTGTACAAACACCCAAGTACAATTCGCCTTCTGTCTTTAGTAAGAGGTGGCTTCCTACAGATTGACAGATTTCTTAAAGAAACAAGCCCCCTCCAACTCTTTCACAGCCATCGATCTTTCAAATCCAGCCCCGAACAAGCCCAAGCAAAGTCATATTTAGCCATCCTAGCAACAAGCTGTATTCTCTAAGATTTTTCTCATTCTCATACAGCTCTTTAGCTAATTAGTATTCTCAGTTGTACATTGTAAAAGCAATCTATATTTATCTCAAGCATCATGTCTTGGTCCTCTCCTTAGGTGCTTCCATCTCACAGGGACTCTTCGCCTCCTGAGTGTTTATGTGTTGTCAGCCTACCCAACACATCTTCGAGTGGATGATGCGAGGCCTTAGGGACATCTCCATCTTTCCAGCCTGGCAGGGGCCTCTTTGCTCTTTCTTGGTGTACTCCTCAGGGGGCCAGTCTCAATGCCAACAGTGCTTCTAGTGCAGCTTATCCAGGTTCTCAAGGCAGAAGAGTGCTGTGCTGAGACTGGGGAAAGCACCCACACCCATGTCATGGCCCAAACCTTCCAGTCACTGCACAGAAGCTCCTCAGCACTTCTACGTTACCTCACTGTCCTCCACTGGAAGGATCTCATATCAATGTCTTAGTTAGGAGCGTTTGAATCTGAGGAAAAGTATGCTCTCACAACAAATTAGAGACCAGAAGAGGGGAGACCATCTAGGATGCTAACATTACTCTTCATCTAGGGCCTGTCGGTATGAAGAGTGCATGTGTATTCCCTGTACTACACAAAGGTCTTCCAAGAAGGGAGCCAGGTGACCAGAGTGGAAAATGAAAAGGAGATGAGACTGGCTTTTCTAACAGATACTAGCAAGAAAATCGGAGCACTAGATGGCAGCAGAGCCCCATGATTTCCTTCTAGGCTGCTTAGAGTTTAAGATCCTGGCCAGGGGAGATTCCCAATACTATCACATCCCTCCAAAATCAGCCATTCTTCCTGAATGATCTTTTGCCACGTTCTCACACTTACAATCAAGTTGAAATTTGGCAAGGTCATTCTAACTTCTAGACGCAGGATCTTCCTTCCTTCCTAATCGGAAACACAGTCATTGTTTGCCATTTATTGGGACTGTTGTTGTGCTATGATTTTACTCATATAGATTCTTTGCACCAAAGGCAACAATATCAACAACAACAACAACAACAACAAAAAGAAAGAAAGAAAGAAAAAGTTTTATCATCATCATCATCAGCAGCAGCAGCAGCAGCAGCAGCATTATTTTGAGAAAAGATTTCTCTATGAAATTGTGGCTATCCTGAAACTTTGTCTAGACCAGGTTGGCCATGAACTTGAGGTGGTGCTCCTGTCTCTGTCTCCTGCATCACCATGGCTCTGAAACGAAAAGGGTCTTTACACATGGTGCCACAAAGGAGCCATTCAGTCTCCAGTTGGCAAGATGTAGTGATTCTGTGCAAAGGTATTTGATTTCTCAGGTGACACTAAACATTCCTGGTTGGGACCCTAATAATCCGAGACCATCTGTGAATCCCAGCACCAGGTAGTGGGATTTGGAAATGGTTTTTAATGGCAGAAATCCGTCTTGGTGACATGAGTCATTAGGAGTGGCAGTGGGAAGACAGGACACCATCTCTCATGGGGGGACTTCAGGTCTTCCATTCCTAAAGATCAATGTGTCCTGAGGAGAAGAAGGAGATGAACTATTGGATCTTGTAATAGGTCTTGAAAGTTTCTCACTTGCTGGGGTGTAGATAACATCGGGGAGATCACTTAAAAATCACACCAAAGGTGTTCCTTTGCACTTCCTGTCTACTTCATACTGAAGTCAACACAGGGGCCATCCAGAATCCATGTCTTAGAGAGATATTCTAGAAGTTTCTCCCCCAGGAATAAGAAATGCTCAACAGCAACAACAACAAAAATGCAGATGGATTCCAAGAGAGCACCTCTGGGGGAAAGCAGCCATGTGTTTTTTTGTTTTTTTCCTGGGGAGCTTCATATCCCTAGGAGGAGGAGGAATCCAGGCTGGGTAATTTGCTCTAGGGAGCGGGAGGTCCAACTAGTAATTCTACTTCTCTGGAGTCACTGTCATATCCCCATGTGATCTATGAGATACAGGGGCCAAGAAAGATCCAGAACACTAATGTGACACATTGTTGCTCACTCCTTGACAGTGGACACAATGCAGTGGTACTGCTTTTGGTCCTTGGTGTGAACAACACAGGGTCATCATGGCATGGGTGTTGCTAGGGTGGAGGCGTGAGCTGTCCAAGGCTCCTTCCCTCTAATCCTCTAGAAGTCCCCAGTCTTCTCTGATTAACAATGATGCACGCACCCTTTATATGAACTCCAGTTTTCACCTGGTTTGGACTTTTCAATTAACCTGCAGCCTTTCCCTAGCACAATTTGCTCTCTGTGTTTCCCAGTGGCTGCAGTAAACTTGCTTCTGAGCAATTCCTCCTCTTTCCTCTTTGCGGGATCAGGGGGGCCTTCTTGAGCTTTGGGTTTGATGTTGGGGTTCACTAGAGGTATGCCAATTCTTCTGCTCTCACAACCAGGACAGAGTGGCAGCGTTGTTTTTCACCTTCATTTTGAATCCCACATAGAGCTGGGGTTGGTGTGTGGGTAACCCTAAGGAGACTAAACATAAGCAGAGGAGGAATTGTCCGTGGCTCTTGACAGGTGTAGACAGTCACCTTTTTAAAGGGTAATTTACAATTTATTTTTTAAAGCACCCTTTTAGATCCCAGTTCCAGCCACAGCTGGGCCCACCTGCATTTCTTTCTTAACTTAGGCAGGGGGCTTCTTCTGGATACTAGAGAAAGACTGCTCAGAGGGTGGTGGCCGGTCCCCACCTGCCCCCACAGAGCCCTCAGGCTTGCTTGCGTGGCCAATTGTGTGGTTTCTCCTCAGTGCGCGACGTGGGCTTTTCCCACTCGAACGCCCAACAAGTCTCCGTGCTCCAGCCTGCGCGCAGCCGCGCCGGAGGCCAAACGCAGCGAGCTGGGGGCCCCAGAGCCCAAGGCCAGCCTGAGTCCGGGACTGCGCGGTGCCAGCCTCCTTCCCCTCTCGGTGGGTAGGATGGTTGAGTCCAGCCGCCACAGCAGCGGCTCCTTGCGCCGCTAGCAAGCCTGTCTTAGGCGCTCGCTCCCTGCCTTCCTCCCGCTCCAGCCCCGCTCTCCACCCCCCCCCCCCGCCCCTCCCGCACCTCCCACTCGCTGGCTCTCTCTCCAGCTGCCTCCGCTCCAGGTTGCTCCCGGCTGCGCGCGCTCCTCTCCCCGCCTCGCCCCCTCCCGCAGCTTCTCTGCCTTGGTGCCTTCCTCCCCGGCTCCGCCGGCGCTCGTCCCAGGCCCCGGCAACCCCGGGGCTGCGCTCGGTCGGAGCATCTTCAGCCCCGCAGTGGCTCGGACCCAATGCTACGGGAGCGGAGCGAGCGGGGCGCGCAGAGCTGCGGGAGGTGTCGGATGCGCGGCCGGGCTGGGAACCCGGAGCTCTTGCCAGCTCGCCTTGCCCTTTGGTGATTACCAAGCTGTGTTTAGAGCCCGGTCGTTCCTCGGAGGAGACCGGCGCATCCGAGAAGAGCCATCCGTGTCGTGTGCGTGTGGAATATCTGCAGACATGACTGCGTGGAGGAAATTCAAGTCGCTGCTCCTGCCTCTGGTGCTGGCGGTTCTGTGCGCGGGGCTCCTCACTGCAGCTAAGGGTAAGACAGGCTGGCTCGGTACCGGGGAGACGGCCGAACCCTCGGAGGCCCGGTTTGCGAATGCGAGTGTCTGATCTGAGGACCATAGGGGACCGAGTAGCAAGCACCGGCCGGGTGGCTGTCCACCAGCGACGCTTGGGAACGCAGCGCCCGGATCCGAGCTTCCATCGCGTTCTTCCCACCCCTCATTTGCCCCCGCCCCACCCCCGCCCTTCCTTCCCCCTCACTTGGGCTCAAACGACATTTCTCTGTGTGCTGTGTTCTGTGTGCTGTGGGTTGTCAAGGAGAAGAAAGCCTGACACGAGTTGGGTAGAGAACTGCGCCTTGGCTTCTGGCGCTTGGTGGGCTTGGCGGGTCGCAGGCTGGGGTAGTTCCCACGACTTCTCCCCAGACCCGGCGCACCTGGCAAACCAACTGGGCGCCTTCGGCGCAAGTTCAAGCTCTTTGTGTACCATCCAGTGAAAGCTCCTAGCTTACAGCCTTACACCTCCTTGCACCCTATTCCTCTGCTTCCTCTCCAAGGTACTCAAACTAGCTGTTTCCGTGAGATCGCTCCCTTTTTCCTTCCCCTGGACTTCGCTTTTTGCAAGTTGTAACATCTAGCCAGGTGGATGGAGCCAGCAGGGTGTTCTGTTGGGGCTGGGGGTGTTCCATATCAGATCAATTTTCTGTGCGTACAGCGGCAGCCCCTGTCTAAGTCTGACCTAAGGGAAAGGGACTTTCTAAGTGGTTTCTAGGGGCTTTCGGCTCAGTGAACTTGGCTTTCTCCTTGAAATGAGTTAGGGGATGTTTTCTCCTAAGTCTCTACAAGCTGCAACCTTCTGGTTGGCAACAGCTCCTGCGCTCAGTCTATTCTATGGGAAGGAGGGAAAGAACAGAGGGGAGGGGAGGGGGAGGAGAGAGAGGGGGAGCGAGAGGGGGGAGAGAGAGAGGGAGGGAGGGAGGGAGAACTGATTTTCACATTTGCAAGTACCTGCTTTCTTTTCTTCGTTCTTGCCCTTCTCTGATATCTCTCCAAGTGTCATCTCCTTTCCTAGCGCTCCTGGGCAAACCTATGTCTGTATCTTTATAGATAGATTGTTTTTTATTTTCTTTTTAAAGGAGGAATCCTAGTCTTAGGACTTTTTTCCTTTTTGCCTCCTTTGTTCCCTCCTTCCTCACAAGACATTTCCCTTTCCTCCCTAGACCACCCCATCTTCCATTCTCCCCGTGGTTCAAATTCAAGGGTGATTAAGAGGCGGCAGAGGACTCTGTGATCTCCATCCAACTCCACACCCGCCTGGAGAGAGCAGAGGATTGCAGGAGAGCTCCTGCTGGGGGAGACTGGCCCTTGCCATGCTGGCCCCTCTCAGCGAAGCACCCACCTCACAATGGGTATCTGTAGGATGCACTCCAATAGCTCACCTAGAGAGAAAGGTGGGTCCTGGTTAACTAGAGAGGTGGGATCTCTTGATTTTCTGAAGCACTCTGCAGTTGTCTACCCTCTGATCACACGCCCCCCTCCATCTAGCCTGGGCCTCCACCAACCTGCTGGCTAAGGAGGCTCCACTGGCCAAGCACCAAGCCAGGTTAGGCTGGTAGAGGCCTTGAGTCACACTGGGCACACAGGGAATTGAGAGGCAAAGCACGGAAAGTCGAGGGCTGTGTCCCCAAAACCTGGTGCGGGTGTGTATCAACGTTGGAAGTGGAAAAGATTTGGACACAGGACCAGGCTTTCTCCAGACAAACCCTTGATTAAAATGATATGCCTATCATTCAACTACGCCAAACTTCTTAACCTTTCCTGCACTCGGACTTGATCTAGGGCAAGGCTTCCTCCTCTTCTAAACCCGTGGCTCACCCTGGGAGCCCACTCTCTTCCTCCGAGTTCTGTGCACTCCCAGCTCCCTTCCCCCGCAATTAACAGAGCTCGATGCGTGGAGCTCACAGCCGCTCGCCCGACTGCTTAATAATCCACACACGTGTGCCGGCCGATTCTGCCCCCACGAGGGTGGTCTGCCGCGCTTGGGGGAGGGAGAGGCAGGAGCACGGGTGTGGAGGGACAGGTCCAGGGTAGAGGCTGCACTGGCTAGGTTCAAGGATCTCAGGGTAGGAGCAGAGTCCTGGGCCTGAACTGAAAACCCAGGAGAACGGACAGAGTGCCTCCTGCGCAACAGGAACCGGGGTGGAGACCATGGACGCTAAAGTGAAGCCCAAGGTGCCGCCAGCCCTTGCTTGCCTGGTGTTGGGATCATGCGCGTGCTCGCTTACGGCTGCGCGCGTCCTCGTACCCAAAGGGACTGGGACTCTGGTGGCCAAGATCTTTTGCGCTATTGTCTAGCTATACGCACCCCCCGTGGGTTTGCGCTCCTTCATTAACCCCCTCGGGGCCTGAGCTGCATCTCGTAACACGCATGAGGTTAAGCACAAGCCCTGTGCCTGTGTAGGCTGGCAGGAGGCTGGTGACGCCAGCCCGAGAGTGACCAAAACTGTGGTGGATGGCAGCTGGAGTAGGGTCGCAATTTCCCTTTGAAAACCAAAGCTAGTGGGCCAAGGTCAGGCCTCTGCCAGGGGGTGTCGCCTCTGGGCTCCAAGGCTTGGCCACAGGGTCAGAAGGAGTAGGAGGGCTCCTCCAAGCACCCTCTGGGCTCTGGGCAACTGCCATTCGCAGCTGCTCTGCCTTCACTCAGGTGGCAAGGGCGCTATTGGCAAAAACAGGTTCAGAGTTTTTAATGCCTGGGACATCTTTCATGATCTGTTTATGAAAGGCTGCGAAGGTGGAGGTGCTGTGGTAGAGAGAGGTCTTTGGAGCCCATTACCTTCAACCTTCAATGCCCAAGCATCAGCTCAAATTCATTATTATTGTTTTTGTTGTTGTTGTTGTTATTATTATTATTACTACTACTACTATTATTATTATGATGACAAGGGTGGAATCCTAAGTATGTATTTCTTTTAAAGCACTACATTTTCCAGGAACCACAAGAAAATGACGAAGGTTTTAAGCTTTTTCATTTCGTAAATAGATGGAATGATTCATTTCAGAAAGTTCGCTTAAATTTGTGCCCCCAATCCAGGATTGTGTTGTGTTGTGTTTACAGGTTAAGCAAAGTTTGCTTCGCAGTAGAGTTGTGGGTAGTTAAAGGAAGGTGGCTTTTCAGGCTTAGCTTGGAACTTGGGCTAAAAGTATTTTCACCTAGTGTTACTGGAAGGAGCCTCACCTGAGGAAGCTTGGGAGTGAAGGCAGAGATTTGCTCAGGCGATTTTTTTTTTGGTTGCCGAGCTCTCCAGCAAAGAGACTTTTAAAGCACACATAATTGAATCCCCACAGAACTCAAGGGCCAAAGAGTTCTGCCTGAGCCTTTTAATACCTCTAGATGGTTACACTTTGAAAATTCTTATCACCAAAGGATGCCAAGGCCTTTAATTTGCAGGTCCAATTTCTTTATATCAGGGCTATTCTAAATTTGGCTCCCAATGAAGCTAGGGTCTCTTTTGAATAAGTGTGCTCAAAACCACCCTAAATCCACCATGCATCAGAAAGACTGCTGGTTTACTCTCTGTACTCAACATGTCCTCATCAAATCCTTTTCCCTCTTTGCATTTTCATATATATATATATATATATATATATATATATATATATATATATACACACACACACACACACACACATACACATACATACATACATACAGGTCTGACCATCCAAAAACCTCCTACTGTTTCTAATGAAATGGTTTAGTTACTAGTTTAGAACTCTTAAGACCATGAACAATTAAAGCAAAGCAAATCATGGGGCTGCAGAGGGTGGCTCAGTGGTTAAGAGCCAGGAGCACCTGCTGTTTTTTGAGGGCAGAACTTTGATTCCCAGCACCCACATCAGGCAGCTCACAGCTGGCACTTCAACTCAAAGTGGTTCTATCTCCTCTTCTGGCCTCTAAAGACAACTACCCTCACACATAGAGCACACTGACACATACATAAGTATAAAGTACGTATATTTTACAAAAATAAGGGGCAATCTATCTTCTGATGTCACAAGTTTGGCAAACT
The DNA here is from genome assembly GCF_903995435.1 of Acomys russatus. Lineage (NCBI taxonomy): Eukaryota > Metazoa > Chordata > Mammalia > Rodentia > Muridae > Acomys > Acomys russatus. The sequence goes on along the minus strand of NC_067163.1, from coordinate 11,405,325 downwards.
GGAAGAAGAGAACAATGTCACCCCATTGTACACATTTTCAGCAGAAATAGCAATAGTTCAAGGACTCTAGGACACTTGCTTCCAGGGCTCAAGCACCTTACTAGTAGAGAGCAAAGGGCAGGAAAGGCGGGGCTATCTTTAAGTTGGCTTTCATGTAGCCAGCCAATCGTGCTTGATTGGGACACAACTTACCTCTGGCTCCTAAGTTCCTCCAGGCTAAGCATCTCCTTCCTCAGGGCAAGGCTGCCTCAGTCATTCTCCAGTTTATTGTCTGAAACACAATCCAACTAGGAAGATGTCAAGAAAATGGCTCTGCTTCCTCCCAGAAATAGATCAACAAAGGCTCAGTGGCCACTTAGTGCTTACTGCCGAGGATCCAGCAAATCCAGTGTAGACATTTCTAAGCTGTCAAAATGCAAATGGCATATTAAACACTCCATGCTCTGTTGAATTCTAAATGTGACTCTGGTAGTTTTTCTGCTGAGCTCATGGTGAAATAAGCTGTGACAACTTGCACATGTGCAACTCAGGCTCTATGCTCTTTTGGCCTTTCTACCTCTGTTGAGTCCCTTCCTCTCTATAAATAATTGTACCCAAGTGTGTAGAGGGTATGTATGCCTTTAATTTTTATCTTACTAAGTAAATGCCAAATCACAGCAAGATGTCTGGTAAGAAATGTATACACCCTATCTGCATCTTTGCTCTAGGGAGCATTTTGAAGACCTGCTTACCCCTTAGACATCTAGAGTAGTGACTTGAACTCTCAGACCAGGGGTGGTGATAAGGGAATCAAAACAATTTGATTGTGTGTTCTCCCCACTGCTTGAGCTAGTGGTAGATTTTATTTTGAATGAGCTTAATGGTCATATGCAACCCGAGGCAAAGATTTAGATGCTTTTGGCTTTGCAGAAATGTATTTGTCCTAAAGGAATCAACCATCTGCTGCTGCCTTCAAGTGCTCAGGCATGGTCCTTAGCTCCCAGGATATCTACTCCAGAACAAGCTATCAGTGTGCAAGTCCAATATCCATCCTCAAACAATTACAGCTAAATTATAAGTAAGCAGGTCATTTCACAATGGCTTCAGGATGACCTTAAATGACCTTTGATTGATGATATGAGCATGTTTAAGGGCAACTCTAATCCCTGGTGTGGAGACTGATGGGGTATTTAATATCCTCTTTATTTGAAAAGGAGCACACAGAAATTGTACGGCAGAGCTGGTTGAAAATGGAGAGTGGTTCAGGAGCTTTCTGCAGATCATACAAACCCTTCTTATCCTTTAGTGGATCATTGTCTCCAAATACTAAGTAGAATGTGGCTCCTTTGGGTGTAGTATTCCTTAAGCCACTTATATCAGGCAGGGATCTGCAAGAGAGAAAAATGCCATCCTGATTGGTCCATTTTTTATGATTTGTATCTAACTCGAGGCACAGATGATGTTACTTCCACCTATTTCACTAATGTTGCATCTAGAAACTTCTTGGTGGATGAAACAAAACAGCACATAGAGTCACACACCTGCTTGAAACAATTCTGGGTGTGTATTCTTTAAATATTGTCACTGACATGAGATCAAGAGACACAGAACATAGCTGGCTTGTTTTTGCCAATGAATCACATTGGGAATATGATTACAACCGGGGTGGCTTGGGGGGAGGTGATGTGAGCCACTGGTCAATTTATAAATGTGTTCACTTACTAATTTTGTTCTTTTAGAGAATCTCAACTTTACTAAAATTCAAGAGAAACTATGAGGATGTTGATCCTACAGAATTATAAATAAGACTGGGTGTGGATTATTCAGATAATAAGGCATGTTCACGACAGCTGAGCCGTGATACCTTTTGAGGAAGACTGTTATGGCTTAACTATACTCTTTGCCCATGTCCACAGCATGGGAAGTTGGAATGATCTCATGAAACACTGATTTCACCTGAGAATAACTTGTCTCTTTCTCCTTTCAATTCTGACTCCCACTCTTTGCCTCCAAGTGAGTCCTAGAAGTGTGTGTGTGTGTGTGTGTGACATGAAGGCATTTACGTGCACCTGCAGCCCCCATTCACAGGTTATCCTGATACATAAAACACAGCTCATCTCACACGAATAGGCCCTTATGATGAGGACAAGAAGGCAAGGAAGCTATAGGTCTAACTTAATCTATACAAATTCAAATTCACAACCCTTCATTATTTAGTAATGGAGTGTAGATTCATTGCATTGTAGAGAAAAGATATACCTCACTTTAAACACACATAGATTGCATCTATATGTAACCCATCACTTCTTCCCTTTCAATAAAAGGTATGGGCATCTAATAATCAATTCATTAATCCTTCAAAGGCTAATTAGCCCACACAGATTTCAACATGAATTTGCTTTGTCATGAAGCTGCAATTATTTCAGATGATTCTTCTCTATCATCCATGCCTTCATTATCACTGTCCATCACCCTGCACTATTTAATCTTTTTAAAAGTATGAATGTACAACAAAGCTTCTTGTCCACAGTGTTTGTATTGAGAACAGACTTCAAGGAATAATTATAGCCTTTCATGTAAAAATACTGTTGCAGTGAATTATTCTATACTTTTCCCATTATTGTTTAGTATACTCTGATGTGGTTGGTGTTATGTAAGAAGGAGTTAAATGTTAAATTAAAATTTGCATCATTTGAGGACTGATCCGTGATGATTTAGAAGCCTTTGAAATCAATTGTGAAATTGAAGCACTCATTTTTCCCGATGCCTGGAGAATCCCTATGGCTTTATTCAGAGATATATGTTTCTCTTGTGTTTAACAGGAAGCATCTCCACTAGGCTCTTAGGAGTTGGGAATTTGCCTCATGAGATTGATATTCATGGACTGAATATGGAGGACTCTGTGTGCTGTGTGTGTTTTATAGGAAGGTGGGTGCACAGTCTATTTAGGTTAAGATCATTTTTTAAAATCTTTCTTCCTACTCTGGCCTGTTGGCTCAGAGGACATTTCCACTCCTTTCTGATATGTGAACTCACTGTCCACACCCAGCCTTTTGCTGCTGTGCCCATCTCATAGCCAGGCTAATCGGAAAGCAAAGATGCGTTCTTCTGGGATGAAAGATGCTCTTATGATCTCCTTTCCAAGAATAGCAATGCGGGCCTGTTTTGAGACTATTAGCAATTTTTGTTACCATGATTCAAACCATTTTTGTTTGTTAAGTTGTAAGGAAATTGTTGTATTACCAAGTACAATACTATTATGGGAAACCAAGGCCTACAGGCTTTGTTGCTAGTACTTCTATAAGGTGAAGAGCCCTTAACTGTATAGAAATTGTCACATTTATATAAGGCATTAGCTTAATAGAGCAAATTGATTCCTCTTAAAGTGTAAACCTTTGAACATCAATTATGTATTTTTAATTATTATATAAGTATAATTATTGTGGAAATCTTGAAGTAAAACCTCCCAGAAGGATTTTCTTTGATTTTATGAGGTGATCTGTTCAAGTTAAAAGGACACATTAACATAGAAAACTATAAAATTTTAAGTTTTAACTTTTATCTTTTGGAGAGTAAGACTGAATGTGATGAAAGTTGACCTCAAATTCACTATATAACTGAGGCTGGCCTTGAACTCTTGATCCTCTTGCCTCCACCTTCTAAGTGCCTGTGTTGTAATGCATGTAGTACCACCCTGGATGAAATGTATGAATCTTAAAAACAAAAGTCTTAATAGTTTAAAATAATACAATAATGTCTAGGGAAAGTCAAGTGGGGAAGTTACCAGTGTTGCCTTTGTTGCCAGGGAAATGCCTGACTGACATTCTTAAGGATCTAGCTAGAATTGCCATCACTGCCCATATGCAGTATGCAGCTTTTAGTTTTTTTTGTGATCCTAAATCATTAACCTTGTGGATAAAGTCCTATAGATTGGTTGGCTGCTCTCCTGAGAAGGACTGGAGGGGACATCACTGTGAGTAGACAGTAATGGAACACCCTAATCAGAAACACTGATGGAATAGCTCAGGAGCTCCCTCTCTTCCTCCCGCAGTTAGCAAAGGAGAAGTTGCTATTTGCCTTCCAGGAGCCTTCTCACTGCATCAGAAAACAGGCTCTTGACATAATTTCCATTGATGCCATGGCAACGCTGGAGAGGAGTGTCTGGGAGGTGAAAGGTGCTGGTGACTCAAGGAACTGGGTAGTAAGCAAAGGGACCACAATCAGTAAGAGGAGAGTGATAGCCTTACCAAGATTAGGTCTACAGACAGCAGGAGGCCTTGCCTGGTAGCATAAAGAGACCAGGTTGAAGGGTGCAGTCTATACAGGAACCCAGAAACATCAAAGCTCAGTCATCACCATGAAAAGTCATGTGTGGCTCATTAAAGTAGAAAGACCCCAGAAGAAGGTAGGAAGTACAACTATGGAAACCATTTCCCAGACATATACAGTATGCATATATGAAGCTTTACTACATTATTTTCTCATGCCTCTACTTAGTCAAGCACTCATTTGAATATCATTTATTTCTTGGGATAGTCCATCATTTTGGTAATAGCTTTGGAGATGAAGACTAGTGAAAAATAAAATGTCAAAAGACAAGAAGCATGGGGCTTCCTGGAAGCATGCTCTTGCTTCTTGAGTCCTACTTAGACTTCTAGACAACCCAGTGCACTTCCCATAGCCAGACTTCTGAAAGTCTCCACAGTCCACAGTTAAGGTTCAGTCTGGCCTTCTAGCTCATTCTCATGCTGTACACTGGGGTCTTCGCCAAAACTAGGGCACCTAACCTTGAGTCATCCTGGCTATTTGTGTTTGTCACCATCTTTGTTTATGCTGGTACCACAGTGTGCAAGCTTTGAGTTGATGTCTAGCTACCTCCCATCAATGAACCACCAAACTCATGCAATTTCTGCGTCTCTTATTGTACAGGGAAAACATTAGTCATTTGTAAGAAACTGCATATCTAGGAACTTGGGAATATATTCACTGCTTGAATGAATGAATCCATGGATGTTCAGCCCATGGAGTTGAAGACCTTCTATGCTCTAATTTTAGTGGATTCAAAGTGGTTTTGGATGTTCTGTAGAAAACTTCAGGGCAGAACTGATAAGAGGTATCTTAGTCTCTGCTTTAGACATTACTTACTCATGATGAAACTTGAACTTTTCCCTATAAGCAGCTGCAAAACATTAATTCAAATTATTCGGGTTTTTTTTCTGCTTATTTGATTCATTGGGCATCTTTAGTCACCTTTTCTCTTTGTGTATCCAAAAGGGTTCAGAAGTGTCTGCATATTTTTCTTCTCTGGTGACAATAATTTAATACTAGAATGTATTCAGCAGATATTTTTCAATCTACAATTGTCATTTTGATCTTAACAACTATTTTATCTTCCAGCCTTTTAATTTAAAAGAATTACATAAGAGGATTATGGAAGAAAGATGAGCTAATCATGCCTTTCTTTGGCAAATGCATGTACAACATCACATTTCTGGGGTCTTAGAGGCAAGGAGAGAATTAGGAAGGATGTGCTGTTAGTATATTGCACAGATGCTGGATCTTCTGCCTTTAAAGTATAAGGAAAATAATGAAATTGAATCTTTGGGTTTGTTTTATATCTCCTAGCAAGCTTGTTTTTCTTGCAGTTTTCATAGATAAATAGTATAAGTAAGGTCATTTACAGTGAGCTGGTATAAAGCAATATATAAAATGCAATATGAAAAGGAGAAGCAGCTGTTATTTTTTTCTGTAAAGTGAGCTCTAAGACCTTTCATATTTTAAGACCAGAACCTCTGTGAAGAAAGCAGTGTATGTTAGTTACACATTCTGGCATATTTGCTGCCAGACACAAAGTCAGAATGAAACACTTGGTGCAATTTTTAGAGCTCGTTTGTTGTCCCCAAATAAGAAGAGGGAGGAGGCTAAAAGCCAAAGACAGTCATAGCAAACACGATACTTCACTGATAACCTTTGTTATCAGTGCTTTCCCTTTCTATGGAACCAGATGCCATGAGGGACAACTGGAAAAGGGTGTGTGCAGAAGAGTCAGGGTCACCTTCCATCCCAGGGGTTTATTTAGCTAGACACACTGGGTGATTCCACTGAGTGAGAGCCAGGATCATCTCTCCATTGTCTCTGATTCTGTGGTAAACAGTGTCTACACTACTTAGCCGGGTCCTCTCTGAAGGACCCACAAAAATATAAACAAGTGCTGATGGGGACGTTGGTGTCATCTGAGGTTCAACCAGGGAAGAGGCCACTTTTAGGATCACTCTGGGGAGTTGTCACAATTCAGTTCCTTCAGTGGCTTGACTGAAGTTCTTAGCTGTCTCTTGGATAGAGTTTACCCTCCATTTTTGGAGTCTACTTGATGTTCTTTGTGTTGTGGGGCTTTCCGATAAGACACATAGCCAGAGAAGAAGAGGCAGGAGAGAGAAAGATGAAGAGAGAAAGGGAGTAGAGTCAGAACTGGATGACAGAAATGGACCAGTTAGATAATGCATGCTTGTATGCAATCCCACAGTGCTTTGCAAACAGCCATGTGCTCCTCATCACTTTTGCCATGTTACAACCTATTCCATGTCATGCTTAGATGCAAGTCAAGACTCATAGTAGTCATAAACAGCAGAAGGTAAGAGGCTAATGACGCTATTAACCATCTCTCCATTGTTTGCCCTCCATTTTATTCTGGAAAAGGTAGAAGAGTATCTCATGACGAATAAGCAGTATTAAGTACCTGACTAAACATAAATGTGAAATAGGAGTACATGTCTTCACATTAAGAAGAAGCTTAAGAAATAAGTGTCAGGAAAGATTGATGAGTCACTCACTGTAAACCATGTACATATTAACCATTGTTTTCCCCTACCCGAATGAATATATATATATATATATTGATAAAGCTGTAGCTGGTGATTCCAAGTCTTACCAAGATCCCCAGGGAAACATTTCTGTACATTGTTGTAGTGTATCTGAAAAAAAAATCAGGATAGGTTAGAGAAGACAATTCATATATATCAATCAAGCATCTAAATTATGAGACTTTTTAACAGTGAAAGGTGATGCATTTTGCGGTAAGATGTGCTTATTTATTTCAGCCTTCTTTATAGTAGAAACAATAAAAAAAAATAGACAAGGCTTAGATGTCCATCATCTTAACATAGCTGAATGAATTGTTGCATAAGAAATTGTATTGCTTACATGAAAATCTTTCCAGTTAAATTGTTGACTTGAGAATTTGAAGTATCATGTTTATTTCAGTCCAATCTTTCAGTGTGATGGAAGAGTGTGATACTTATGCTCGTGTAAAATATGTAAAAAGGTATCCACACCAGTACTGGTGTATGACTGAGAGATCTTTTTCAATGACATTGTGAAGTGTATCCAAACACAACATGTCTTTAATTTATTATTTGAAGCAAGAATATTCAAGCTAAGTGTCTTTTATGAGACCCATGATTGGACAAAGTAGAGTGGGCAAGATTTTGAACATTGAGTCGTATTCAAGCTTATAGATTCAAATATCTCTCTTTATTTGTGTTCACCAAACTCACACACACACACACAAAAATCTGAGGAAACCTTAACCTGTGAGCTTTCTGCCTGGGGATGGGAAAGATTCTCTTCCCAAGACAGGCTTGTCTCGAGACACCCATCTTTCCTGTCTGTACAGCGCCTGTGGCTTTTCTTCTGATACAGTGAACCTTTGGCCTTTACACCCTGCTTGAGGCTGCTGTCTTGGAAAAGCGGTATGTCTCAGAAAGTCTGGGCTTATGTTTAAGACTTAAGATAATCCTGACAGCTGGAAAGGCAGCATTCCAACCTTAAGGCTCAGGAGAGCTCAGAGGCACTGCTGGTACCTGACAACCCTTGCCTGGGTTAAAGGATTTTGTGACTTGTTAAATACTTGACTACAGTGATTTCTTCTAGTCCACTGGAAAACGCTTTGCTCCTATGTTCTTGTCGTCTTAGCTACTTTGTACCTGTAGAGCATCGTCATTCCAGAATGTTTAACCCTGCAACTCTCAGCCTCTTTGATCCCACCACCTGAAAATATCATGTTCAGACCACTTAAATAGACAAATCGAGGTAGCTGAATGGTGTTGAGTTTCTTAGTGTTTAAAATGAACTCAGTGTTCAGTTGGCTTTGAAGCAATGAAAGACAGTGTGTTGTTTTGTTTATAAGCTATTGGCTCAAGATGGAAAACTTCATCCCAGTGTCATGTGCTCATGGGTTCCACTTTGGTGAGGATAGATGTATGTGAAACCTTTCGTATGCACCAACAAGTGACAGGCTTTGCAGACACATCCAGGGCTTATCCTTCAGGGTGTAGCCCACAAATACACTAGACTCTCTATTACTCGGCTTCCTTGTTTCTACAAATGGCTGCAGAGAGCTGAATCAACAGCTTAAAAGTTGCACAGCATATATTTAAAAGGTCCTGGGGAGATGGCTCTGTCAGGAGATGCCTGCTGCGCAAGCATTAGGATCTGAGCTTGATCTTCTGCACACAATTAAAAAGACGTAGTGGTGGCATACCTGTAACCCCAACAAGCTAGAAAGGTATGAAAGCAGAGGCAAGAGGTTGCCTGAAATTAACTGGTGACCTGTTTTAGACAAATTAGTGAGTATTAGGTTCAGTGAGAGATCCTGTTTCAAAAACTAAGGTGAAGAGCAAATGAAGAAGACACCAATGCTGACTTATAGACTTTATATGAATGCCCACACATATGCATATGTACATGTGTACACAATAAACCACACACACATACACACACAGACACACACACACACACACACGGCAATTAAGCCGGGTGTTGGTATCTGTAGATAAATGGCAGCAAATATTTTGTTACAAGGCTAAAAAGTTAGAGTCTCAATTCTATTAGATGTGGCCTCAGATTCTATGTCAAGTTAGGTAGTGTCATTCTGAGGGTGAATAGTTTGTAGATGTAATTCAGTAATCCTGTGGATACAGTATTAGTTATAAGAACAGCTCTGACATTGTTCTTTAAGAATGCTCCAAATTTTGCAAAGTGATCCTTACATTCTATGGTTTACTTAGAGACAGGATCATGCATTACTCATAAGTCAAGTGAAGGTTTCTGTCAAGTTCACCTCCTCAAGTTGGCCATGAGGTTTGGCCCAAGTGACTGATGGACTCAGACAGTCTGGGAGAAATGTGCCTTTGAAATATTATTTAAGACCAGGAGACTCTCAAAGTTAGACATGATCATGGGGAGAACAACAGAGAATATGGCAGAAAAACATACAACACACTTGGAAGTGTCAGTCCGTCTGCCACCCGGGTTGCTGATTATAAATGCTTCCACAGTACCAAGGGATTTTATGATCCAAATTGATGTGTGCATCTTCTAACTGCTTAGTGTTCCCCAAGAAAATCATATGTGGCTACTTTTTAATGCTTTCACTAGTATATACTAATTATGCAGAATGATGGCTTCAATTATGACATTTCCTCACATGTACATAGTATACTTTGATCATATTCACCACCCTCGTTACCCTCTTATGTTCTCCTCCAACTTCTACTGATTCCCTGTCTCTTCACAATTAGTTCCTATACCACTTCTGGTGTGGGTGTCTCTCTGAGAGAGAGAGAGAGAGAGAGAGAGAGAGAGAGAGAGAGAGAGAGAGAGAGAGAGAGAGAGAGAAGGAGGGAGGGAGAGACAGTGAGGGAGGGAGAGACGGAGAGAGGGAGAGACGGAGACACACACACACACACACAGAGATAATGAGCATCATTCAGGTTGCTTATAGGAGCATGGTTACAGAAACATGAGCATCTTGTTAATGACTAAGCCACTGAAGAACATCCTCCTCCCTCCCTTCCTCCCTCAGTCCCTCCCTCCTTCCTTCCTGCAGCAATGATTACCTGCCTTCAGACCTCAGAAAGGAGTGGGGACTTACCAGCTTCTCCACCTCTGCACCGTGTGTTTAACATGATGTTGATGGACCCCAATCTTATGCATTTAATCAGAGCCACCACCATGGCATGACTGGAAGAATGTATTCTACAATACCCCAAGCCATCCCACTGCTCTTACATCCTTTCTGCCTCATTTTCTATTGCTGTTCCATGAATTTGGGTGATAGGTCATGTCATGGATGTCCTGTTTATGCCGAGCATTCATCAGTCACTTTATGTCCACAATTTGACCATTATTGAATGTCTGTAGGGTCTGACAATCATGGAGCAGGAGTAGGGTCACATTTGTTAGTTCTATTTTCTCAGTGAGGACTTCCTTCCACTCTTGTTGCTTTCTTTTTCCATGTGTCTTCTGCTGAGAACCAATTGGTAGCAGCTGTCCTGGGGATCTGTCTCTGGAGTCAAGGAGATGCTCATTCAGACTTACCACAACAAGTGCTTTGTGAGGGTTCAGCCTATGTGTCTGTGTGCAGCAAAGGTGAACACGTTGAGTGGATGTATGCTCAGAGAGGGACTCTAGAGAAGACACTGGAGCCGTAACTACTCTGATGTCACAGTTCAGAGACTTTCAGATCTTCAGGGTTGCTGGCCACAAACCCGCTTCTTATACACTATGGTTTCCTCTTGCTTTTGGGGAAAAGCAGCTGGGGCGAGGTGGGGGGAGCTCACAGACTGGGTGCTATGTCTTCAGACAAGGCTATTGCAGCACAGCTGCTCCTGGATCTTGAGTTCTGATCTTGCCTTTGAGAATTGTTCCTGCTCAGTGCTTCTTTAAGGAACAATGGAATCAAGCACACTCCTCTGCCTGTGTGTGCTCTCAGATAGAACAATTCAACAAATCACACTGTAACAGTCTGTATTAACAGATACACCTAGCATGAGAAAACAAAATGACCAGTGACCTTCATGAGGGCATGAGAAGGAGCCTTTTCCCCATGTTCATGACTGTCAACTCGAATATGGAGACAACTGATAAATGGCCAAATAGGAAACAAACAAACAACAAAACAACAACCTCACCATAGGCCTTAGTTCAACTACTTGAGAAAGCCCTGGAGTCCAGTGGCTTTTTTCTGTGTCTGCAGCTAACTGGGCTTGTTTCCACATCTCTCTAAGCACAGTGGTGCCCACTGAACACTTACTCAGTGCACATTTAATGACAAGAGAGACCAGGGAGGAAAGTGATGGGCAGTATGTGTCTAACAGTATCAAATTTACTACTTAAGTGAAACCAGAGTTCACCTAGGACATGGAGGATGTGGAGATAGGGCTTATTAAAACAAAGAAAAGTGCTACACTGAGATAGCATCTTATCTTCTTGTGGGTGGTAAGGGTAGGAGAAGTAGGTTTTAAAACATGATGTATTAAGTTATTGGAGCTTTTTTTAAAAAGTCATTGAAAATCAATCTGAAGAGATATTTCATGGTGTGAACTTTGTGACTGCAAAGATATGGCAGCCAAACACTATATGAAGTTACAGGAACATTTTGCACCCTTTATAGCTTTTTATGCAAATTCTTTTAAAGGAAAATTTTGCTTACATTTTCATTAAACTCCCTTCAGTGCATTGGTGGTATGTGTGCTCAGAGAGAATAAGTTCTTTAAGATAAATGAAAGTAATCTGAAACCTAATAGCTGCCGCTTTGACACCAGAAGCCCCAGCACTTCTAACAATTAAAGGGCATGTGATATCTTGATGAGGATGATCAAAAAATGCTTGGCTTTATTAATTACCCACAAGTGTTCAGAGAAGCATAGGTGACCACCAGACATCTGCTTTGCAGGCAACAGTTTCCTTAGTAAATAAAATTATTTTTATCAGATATAGCCAATCTGAGAAACACAGGAAGCAATATTTAATCCGCACTGGATGGTTCTGAACCCTTTATGGAGCATCTGCTCTTTTTTTCCTTCTTGCCTGCTATTATAAATGACACATATACAATTTATGATTCTGTCACCGAATTATCATCTTTACTCCTGAAATACTTGGCCACTGAGTTTAGTCACGCTGCATATCACAGGAAGACATGGAAAGCTCAGGCTATCAAGGAATATTTTGGCCAGTTCTTAGGTTGCCATTATCTTATTTTAAACATCACTGGCCTTGCTCAGCCAGATTCTTTAGCTGTAGTCTACTTGAGAGAGGCTGGGACTGAGGATGGTGGAGGCTCTTGCTCAATATCTGCTTTGTTTTCATCTTGGTACCTTCTTAGACCCCAGTGTCTTCCTCTGAGAAGATGTGGTTTGAACTTTCTCCTTTCAGCCTTGACATTCTTGGACTTCTATTCTCAGTACAGTGGTGATTGTTCTAATCAATAAATAATCAGAGGATTGGAACAGAGTAGGTTGAAGGAGGAAGAGAGAGGAAGGATGGATGGAGAGAGAGAAAGAGACAGAGAGACAGAGACAGAGGAATACAGAGACAGAGGGAGAGCATGTACACACGCACACACTTTCCCTGATTCACTTTCTTAGTTCTCATTAATTAAACTCAATATACAGCGTATGTCCTCATACACAGGCAGCAAATCTTTAATTGGTAAAAATGTAATTAATAACCCTTTGAATCATTTTCTGGTGCCTTCACATAAAGTTGGAAAATTTGATCACAGCTTGGAGATTTGAAGCCATTAGAATCTTGGTTTTAGATCAATTTCTGGGATGCCAGGCAACACTTAATCATCTCCCTTGTGCCCTCTGCCCATCTTAGAAGCCCAGTGTTGATTGCAAATTTAGCATAGAAGCCTCCAGTTCAAGCTTGCCACTGGAAGTGAATGCCTTCTTGCAGAATTTCAGGAAAAATCACAAACTTTCTCAGATATTGTCTAATATAAATAAAATTTGGAATTGAACTGAGCATCTAAAACCATTGTTTTAGCCAGAAGATGGAAACAGCCTAAGTGTCCCTCAGTAGAAGAGTGGATAAAGAAACTGTGGTACATATACACTATGGAATACTACTCAGCTATTAAAAACAAGGAATTCCCGAAATTTGTGGATAAATGGATTGAGCTAGAAATGATCATAATGAGTGAGTTAACCCAGAAGCAGAAAGAATCAAATGGTATATACTCACTTATATCTGCATACTAGCCCAAGGGGCATGTCCCACGAAAGCCTTCACTTACCAGGAAACTGGGACAGAGGGGAAGGCATCCTATTGGGACTCTAAATGAGAGACGCATGGGAGAATAGCAAAATAAAAGGATACAGATGGTCCTAGAAACCTACAAGTAGAACAATATGATAGGCAGATTTGGGCCCAGGGGTCCCGCTCAAACTAAGGCACCAGCCAAGGACAATACAGGAGGTAAACTTTAAACCCCTTCCCAGATCTAGCCAATGGTCAGAATATTCTCCACAGTTGAGTAGAGAGTGGGGTATGACTTTCTCACGTACTCTGGTGCCTCACATTTGACCATGTCCCCTGGAGGGGGAGACCTGGTGGCACTCAGAGGAAGGACAGCAGGTAGCCAAGAAGAGACTTGATACCCTATGAGCATATACAGGGGGAGGTAATCCCCCTCAGGAACAGTCATAGGGGAGGGGAATAATGGGAAAATGGGGGGGAGGAATGGGAGGATACAAGGGATGGGATAAACATTGAGATGTAACAAGAATAAATTAATAAAAAAAAATAGGAGAAAAAAAAATCTCAGTGTTAACATTGATGGTCATGTACTATTTAGAAGAGAGTTTGTACGACCACTATATAGATAAGATGCTTTGCAGCATACAGCGACCCTGGGAGGCAGCCCAATGTTCTTGTTTATCATATCATATTTTCCTGACAAGAAATTTGAGGCTCAAAAAGTCACATTGTCAGCCACATTCCCTGGGTTGTAAAACAAAACCAAGGACACTGTCTTCTAGCCAGTCTTAGTGTTCAGTGTATGAGTGTGGTTGTCATTTTGTGAAACTCTGTTGATGTTTGCTATCTCACAGGATGCTGACACAGGTCTTATCCTGAAGAGTTATACATGCCTGACCAATTGCTTCTCACATTATTTCCTTGAAACCATTTTCTCTGATTATGATTCTCCTTCCACACTTAATGGTCAGCTGACCGTGATGTAGCATTTTCTAACAATCTGCCAAATATTTAAATTTCACCAGACTCCTAGCTAGCATACTGAAGCAACCAACAGGCATGCTAAACATCACAAAACTGTGACATGACCCTTGTGGAAATCAAGCTGTGTCCAGGAGGCTTTTGATCATTTCTCTCCAAAGTCTTTTCCTTGTAAAACATTTTACCCAGCAAGGTGTTTGTATTGGATTGGCTTTGTTGATGTGAGAGAACATTGCTCGTCTTAAAGGAGATGCAGTCACCTCATCTGTAGAAATCCTTTACTCAAGGCAAAGATGCCTCATCCAGGAATCATGAAAATTAGGCAAATAACTGCTTGAGAAATAATCTAGTAACCTATTTAAGGTTTTATAAGTTTATTTTGGAATGAAATCTTTCTTTAGGCCTAGCCAAATTCTTCAGTCCTAGGTCCTCTTTGCTCGTGTCTCATTTGTATCTGATTTACTCCTCGAACTCATTTCATCAGGTAACGCTGAAAATACTGGAAGATACTAGACTTTTCCTCTAGCTCTCTGCCCTTTCTTATACTTCCTTAACATTTTTAAAAAAATATTGTTGACTGCTACTCTGAAGATGAATGTTGATCACAATCATCTATTTATTGCCCCTGAACTGTATAATGTCTGTCTCCAGTAAAGTAAATTTATGGACAGTGTCATAAATCATTATATATTAAAGTGTATGAGCTAACTGACTTAATTGGTTATCCTCAAAATAGAATTAATAAGAGAGGTCACTTTATCTTTGAGTTTGATATATCGATCAATAATAATAATGTAGATTAGTTATAAGAGAAATATTAATTTGATAACATTTTATAAAAATGATTGTAAAATTTGACTTAAAATTTTTCAAAATATTTGTTACTCAGATAAGTGTGAGGAAGTAAGAATAATACCACAAAATTTTTATTCATGTATTTGCAATTAGAAATTATAGTCTTTGAATGTGTGATTAAACACAGCTTACTGCTAAATACATTTCTGACTTAAAACTTGAAAAATTATGTCAGATAAAAATAAATCTTCCTTCCTTTCTTTATTTAGACCATAATAATTATGGCAAATAGCACCTGTGTGCCAGCTTTCATTCCAAAAGATTAGGACTATGCAGATTTGAATTATTATAGAGTTAGAGAAGAGGGTCTCGTCCAAACACTCCTTCATAAAATGAGTTTGGTCTGCCATGGGGTTTCTAAAGTTGAGTGCTTTGCAAAATCAAAGTAATTCATGGCTCAAGAGCAAATTAATTGACATCTATGTAGGAGCCACTTTTAAGAAGTTTAGGAAATGTGATATTTATCTATGACCCTTTCATGTTACAGGCACTTCTTATGATTAAATATTACTTTTTAATCATTTATTGTTCATTTTTTTATATGCATTAGAAAGCTATGTATGTGAGAGCATGTGTGCATGAGTGCATGCGTGTGTGCATGTGTGCGTGCGTGTGTGTGTGCGTGTGTGTGTGATGGAGGTCAGATGACAGCTTGATGGAACTGGTTCTCTCTTTTTTTTCCATTTTATTATTTTATTCATATTACATCTTGATTGTTAGTCCTTCCCCTGTTTCCTCCCATTCTTCCCTCCCTCCCACTTCCCCCCTTCTCCCCTCCCCTATGTCTGTGATTGAGGGAGACCTCCTCCCCCTATATATGCTCTTAGAATATCGAGTCTCTTCTTGGTAACTTGCTATCCTTCCTCTGAGTGCTGCCAGGCCTCCCCATCCAGGGGACGTGGTCAGAAAAGGGGCACCAGAGTTCGTGTGAGAGTCAGATCTCACTCTCCACTCAACGGTGGAGAAAATCATGATCATCGGCTAGGTCTTGGTAGGGGTTGGAAGCTTACTGCCTATATTCTCCTTGGCTGGTGCCTTAGTTTGAGGAGGACCCCAGGACCCAGATCTGCCTGTCATAAAGTTCTTCTTGTAGGTTTCCAGGACCCTGTGGGTCCTACTATTTCCTTATTCTTCCATGTTACTCTCGCCTAAAGTCTCAATAGGATGTCCTCTCCTCTGACCCACTTTCTTGGTAAGTAAAGATTTTCATGGTATGTATTCCTTGGACTAGTGTTTTGATATAAGTGAGTATATACCATTTGCCTCTTTTTGCTTCTGGGTGAACTCGCTTATTATAATAATTTCTAGATCAATCCATTTGTCCACAAATTTCGAGAATTCCTTGTTTTTAGTAGCTGAGTAGTATTCCATTGTGTAAATGTACCACAGTTTCTTAGTCCATTCTTCTACTGAGGGACACTTAGGCTGTTTCCATGTTCTGGCTATTATATATAAAGCAGCTATGAACATGGTTGAGCATATGTCCCTGTTGTGTGATAGGGCATTTTCTGGGTGTATTCCAAGGAGTGGGATAGCTGGGTCTTGAGGAAGCCCTATTCCCATTTTTCTGAGAAAGCGTCAGATAGCTTTCCAATGTGGTTGTACTAGTTTGCATTCCCACCAGCAATGAAGGAGTGTTCCTCTCTCTCCACTTCCTCGCCAACACATGGTGTCATTTGAGTTTTTGATCTTAGCCATTCTGATAGGTGTAAGATGGAATCTCAGTGTCGTTTTGATTTGCATTTCTCTGATGACTAACGAGGATGAGCATTTCTTTAAGTGTTTCTCGGCCATTTGATACTGCTCTGTTGAGAATTCTCTGTTAAGTTCCAAGCCCCATTTCGCAATTGGGTTGTTTGGTTTTGTGGTGGTTAATTTCTTGAGTTCTTTATATATTTTGGATATTAAACCTTTGTCAGATGAAGGGTTGGTAAAAATCTTTTCCCAGTCTGTAGGCTGTCGCTTAGTTCTACTGACAGTGTCTCCTGCCTTACAGAAGCTTCTCAGCCTCATGAGGTCCCATTTCTTAATTGTTGACATTAAGGCCTGGGCTGTTGGTGTACTATTCAGGAAGTTGTTTCCTATGCCTATGTGTCCCAGGCTCTTCCCCACTTTTTCCTCTAACTGAATTAATGTCTCTGGTTTTAAGTTAAGGTCTTTAATCCACTTGGACTTGAGTTTTGTGCATGGTGACAAATAAGGGTCTAATTGCATTTTTCTTACATGTAGACATCCAGTTAGACCAGCACCATTTGTTGAAGATGCTATCATTTTTCCATTGAATAGATTTGGCTTCTTTGTCAAAAATCAAGTGAGCAAATGTGTGTGGATTCATCCCTGGGTCTTCAATTCAATTCCATTGATCCACCGGCCTATTGCTTTGCCAGTACCATGGTTCTCTCTTTCCACCAAGTGGATTCTAAGGTTTGAACTCAGGTCATCAGACATGGTGGCAAGTGCCTTTACATACTGAGTCACGTTGCCAGCCCTATTGTGCTACCTGAAAAAAAAAATGGTGAAACCCAATAGGGACCTTATGCTTGGGTTTGTATGAAGACTTAATTTGACTTATGAGACAGATAAGATCTACCAAGCATAGCAGACATAGGTAGGACCACGTTTAAGCACCAGGGATGGGTGAATATTCTCTAAGACTCTCAGGTCTCAATGGTATCTTTCCCGCAAGAAAGGCATAAGCACAGGAATGAGCATTTACTCTACCTCCTCCCTATGTTCTTTTCTCTTTTTTTTTTTATAATTTAAATTTTATTAATTTATTCAGATTACAACCCAATTGTTATCCCATCACTTGTATCCTCCCATTCCTCCCTCCCTTCTGCTTTTATCGTATTCCTCCCCCCCTTTAGGTCTAAGACCAAGGGAGACCTCCTCCCCCACTATATGGTCATAGGCTATCAAGTCTCATCTTGGTAGCCTGCTTATTCTTTCTCTGAGTGCTCTTTTCTTGAAATACGGTTTTTCTTTGTAGCTTATCCTGACTTGAAGCTCTCAATCTTTAGGTTACCTATATGTGCCACCTTGACTATGAGGTGTTGGCTATCCCCGTTGAATACACAGTTGTCAGAGAAGAACATAGACTCTTTATTCTATCATAGTGCATTTCCTTGATTTTCTTAATAAAATACTGAAAATTTATAGAATGTAATACTTACATTTCAGTGTCCACAATCAGTTTTATCTATCTTGAGATACTACAATTAGAAAGAATACAAATGTTCTTTCATTTTATAGATTAAAATTCCTAAGGCTGGTGTCATACGAGAGTGAGAGAGTACCTGATTCGGGTATGTGAGGTCCTGGGTTCTTTCCCTAGTGCCACAAAAAGGGGGAACATGCAAATCTGCGATATTTGCTGTGCTTGCTAATCTCATGAGCTAAGTTGACATTTTCAAACTATCTGTAACTTAGTACTATTTTCGAATGGAATAGCCACACAAGCTACCATTTCCTGTATTAGAACGACTGCTGTGCATATATCTAAATGATTACTACTTATTGTTCACATTTTTGCTGAAGGATGCAGTGATTGGCCATATGCATGGTGATAGATTATGGCTACACAGAGATTGCACCAAAGTGTAATACTTGCTATATGAAAATAAGGTGGTGGCACCTGATGAGGAACACCATCTGCTTTGTTCATATTGACAAGCTCTCTGGAATTGTGTTTGTAATTTTTTTTTTAAAGGATATTAGCAATGGGACTGAATAAACACTTCTAGAATCCTCCTGTTCCAGGTGTCTTGATGTACGTCCTCTTATAAAGTTCCCATATCTCTGCTTCGCAGACCCATGATCTCTTGTGTAATAGACAGATCAAAACACCTCATGTCCTCCCAGCTCCTGAGGTAAATGAATGAGAGAAGCAGGAGTGAGCTCAGGTCCTGAAGGTGGGCTTTCCCAACACATTGTGACTTCTTTGCTCTCTAGCATTTTTAACATGTGATTATGTCCTACATTCATTTTAAGTGAAGTGAAAATGATTCATTTTCTCAGTTATGTCTTTGACTTTTAAATGTATACAGGAAGGTAAAGAAGAATCAACTGGCATAAGCACCAAAGAAAACAGGGGTATCTGAAGTACACAAGTGTATACTTTTATGCAACATTTACCATAATGCAAAATTAAAAACTCTACTAACCCCATTTGTGTGAGTAGGTAATTGATATACTCAGAACAAGTCCAATACTTGTTCTAACGCAGACTAGATGCTAGTAGGTGAAGACCAGGGAAAGACTGTTGGCCAGGCACTTGAAAACAAAGGGAAGACTTAACTGAGGTCTACTAAATTCACTAGCAAATGCATCTGCTTCAGGTGAGTTATTTGGGCATCAGAAGCAGACATGTGAAAATGGTTGAGTTTGGCATCAGCTCCGGGAAGACTGCAGAGTCCCCACAAGCTCAGGCAGTGAGAGGATCCCACCTTGAGCAGCCCTCGAAAATCCTCTGAAACTATGTCTGGCATGAAAGGTAACAGAAACTTGAGTGCTGTCCCTAGTCTTGGAACCACCTAGGAGGCTGATGGACCAGTGGAAGACTGGTGGATGTAAGAGTCAGAGTCATGTCTGTCGAGGAACCACAAGGAAATGAAAGGTAAGGTTAATCACAGTTTTCTATTTATGAAGAATTGGGCCAATTGGGACCAAACTGTCACTAACCATTTCATAAGAGTGCAAGTAAAATTAATTATTAAGAACCACACTTTCTTATATGTTAAACCACTGAGCAAAGACCCCCCCCCCATGCTTATCAGATCTTCTTATAAAATATGACATCTATATTATCCTTACTCTGTGTAAACTGGTTGTCATCCATATTCGAGTGGAAATCCATCATGAATCAAATTGCATTCCTCAGATAACTCCAAGACTCTAATTTAGCAAGGTTGGCTTGTTTTTCCAGGTTCAAGATTACTGAATGATACCATTTTGAAGCCCAATTTTGTATCTTTCTATCATCCTTCAGTGTGAGAAAAAGACACCATTTTCAATTATTTTGAAAAGTTTATACTCTTCAGCTTTCACAATGCAGTGTGGCGCTAGGGGCAGGCATGTGTCTTTTGAGGTGTGAATTTGTTATTTCTATTGTTACATCTTCCTTTTATCCTGGGAATCAGCTGCAGTCCTAATTCCAACAGTTCTTTAGCTTTGGGAAGAATGTGACAAAATAAGTTTCATTGTCATAGTGATGTTAAACCAGGGGGCTGTGCATAGGCTTGCTACCATCCGAACAAGAATATTAACTCAGATTCATGCTAATTGAAATGGAGACTAGGGCTAGTGGGTAACTCAGCTATTACAGTCACCTGCCACCTGCCTTTTTAAAAGTTTAATTTATTTATTCCCTTTACATCCTGATCATAGCCCCCTTCCCTGCTTTCCTCCTGGTCCTTCCCTCCCACCCCCTTTCCTTTCTCCGCTCTCCCCAGTCTCCTCAGAAAAGGGGAGCCGCCCCCCACCAAACCACTGCAGCACATTAAGCATTATCAGGACTAAGCTCAAGTTTATCCACTGAGGCCAGACAAGGCAGCTTCATTAAGGGGAAGTGATCAAAAGCAGGCAACACCACCTGGCTTTAAAATGTGTTTAACCCCTAGTGCTTGCATGTGAAAGGAGGAAAGAAAGAATTCCTGCAAGCTTTCCTTTGACATCCACATGCATGCTCTCTCCCCCTCTCCCTCTCTCTTCTGCTCCTACCCCCCCACCCCGCCCCATAAGAATTTAAAAGCTTTAGACTAAAATAATTTAAGACCCTGATATGAATTTTGGACACTTCTGTGAAAATGAAACTCTTTTAAATTAAAACATTCCACCAAGGCTAGAGAAATGGCTCAGTGGTCACCAGCCTTGGCTGCTCTTCCAAACTCCTATTTATATCCCAGCACTCCCGAGGAGGCTCACAACGGACTGTAACTTCAGTTTCAGGGGATCTAGCGCCCTCTTCTGGTGTTCATGGCCATTCATTGTGCACATGTGGTGCATATCCATACATAAAGGCGCGCGCGTGTACACACACACACACACACACACACACACACACACACACACACACACCTTGAGATTTTTGCATGGAAGTATACAGCTGTCCTTGAGGAAAGGCTCGGGCTTGAAGTTTAGGTGTCACGATGGAGTAATGATAGGCGAGGGTAACACTGAAGAGTTGATGTCCCTCTTATTCTAGCAGGAATTATTTGCTTGGCAATTGCTTGTAACATGCTATAGAAGCAGTGGCTTTCTCACGCTAAATGGTCTTACCATGGCTGTCAGAATACTGGAATATCTTAGAGCTAATTGTTCAGCAAAAGAAAAAGTTCATTGAAAAGTCTAAAGATGACAACAGAATTGACATAAACTCAATTCAAGTGTTTTCTAGTGCCAGTTCTTTCCACTCCGCATTCTCTTTGCAAGCAAATGCCAAGCAACAGCTCAGAGTCTTCAAATTGTTCTCTGAACACAAGGGCTCCCTCTCTTTGATTGATCCCTAAAAGAAAAAAAAAATGAGGATAAGTTTATCTGCTCAAACATTTCCAATCAATGGCTAATTGAGTTCGCTCTTGCCCTCTGGAGAACTCCAGATGTCTGGTCAATTTCTTTCCACGCAATAACATCAGAGGTTCAAAATGGCATAAAGCAAAATGGCAATTTGTAAAAGGCAAAAATTCTCTATGGAATTTTCAACGGTAGATTGCCAATGCTTCAGTCGCTCTGGCTGGTATTTTTAAACGGAGCTTGTGAGAACGGAGAGGATGCTTTTACATAACCATCCTCAGTTATTTGAAGGCTGTGTTGACAGCACAGCATAAATTCCTCAGGTTTTTACAGTTGAAGTAGATCTGAGTTATTTTTAATCAAGGCACATGTTGAATCCAATTCCATAGTTCTTTTTAATTTTTTTCCAAACAAAAATTATTAGAAGGATAATTTGCATGACATTACTCAGGAACAACACAGTTCACCATATAGGTGCTGCTCTCTGGTCCTTTGGTTTCACAGTGAGTTAGTCTGTTAGGTCCTGGTCCTGGGTCTCTTAGGGGTAGGCATAAGAGCCAGCTGCCTGGGATCTGCACTTGGGGGTCCTACAGTGAACACAGCTTCATAAGCTGGCTTGGTCCACATTCCAGCAGGTCCTTCTATCTATAGCTTCAACAGTGATCTCTTGGCCAGTTAAACAGCATTGGATCCTTTGTCAAGTGAGCCTCCGATGAAAGGTAAAGCAGATCTCGCATGTCCGCACCTTTGCATATGGCTACATCACATTTTTGCTCTTACTAGGGGCCCAGCACTGTAACCTGTTTCAGATTTCGTGCACTTGGGATTGTTGAAAGCCAGTCATAACTTTCATGTGTGATGCACAGCAAGCTTCCCCTTTCTCTGGTATAAACATCCTTAAACAGGATGCCAGAGGCTGGGTAACATAACCAAAAAACAAGCAAATTCTCAGAGGCTGGAAACTTAAACTTCAGCCTATGCAGGAAGGGGAGTGGACTTCATCCTTCTATCCAGACTCTGCTCCCTGGGACTACATCAGTCTGATGGTAGACCTCTCATGTGCTAATCAATCTCCTGAGGTCCCATCCCCTAGCCACTCTCCGGAGGCTCCACTTCCTAGCACAGGCAAACTGTAGCTCAATTTAGGTGTGAGTTTTGAAGAACAGATTTACATGACATATTTTGGCACATAAAATTCAGTAAACTTTAGGGATAAACCTAACTATTTCAATCTTATTGAAAGAAAGTAACAGTCAGCCTGCACTTAAGCGTTTGATGTGTGGCTTGTCCCTGTTCCTAGCATTTGCTGAGGCAGAAGCTCAGATGTTCTTCTCACTCCAAAGTTCAGACAAACCTGAGTCTCCAGGGCCGGCTTTCTGCCCAAACAAGTCATCTGTCTGCATGATATACCATCCGGGTAGAAGAGGATAATGTCTAGAGAGCCGAGCTCTGTGCAGAATTGCTCTAAAGTAGCACAGAGGCTGAAATCTAGGACCGTCTGTGACTATATCCAAGACACACAAAAGATTCAGTAAATGCCGGGTAACTATTACCAGTGAATGATTCATTTGTCTTTAAATATGTCACATATTCATTTCAGAAGTTCTTTATATTTTTCCCTAAGACATTAAATCATAATTTTCTGGTCCTTCAATATAACTATTTGTGTGCATATCCATGTTTTATACTTTACTTGCCTCCAAGAGATATTTTGCGGCCCCTCACTAATACCTCATTCTGTTATTTTTTGTTGTTGCTGTTGTTTTTGTTTTTGTTTTTTTAATAACTGTGATACCCACTGTGGAACACTGCTGTTGAAGTGACCCAAAGAGATAAGGGTCAACAGATTAATAACAAAGCATGGTGGGGGTGGGCGACAGGAACAAGGTTTCAAGTGTTAATGTGCAGAAACCTTCAGGCTCCAAATCCTATTTCAAAATCATAACATGTATTGGTGCAATCAAACCAGGCTATGTCGTTTCTGAGTGAAGAGGCTGATGTGTACATAGCAGCCATGAGTATATGAGCAACAACAGGGGCTTTGTCTCAAAGTCGACTTTTGTGTTATTGTGTGACAACGCCTGTCACTGATCTGACTTCAGCTAGGGACAGTTGACTTTTCTAGCCTTCCAAGAAGAAGGCAACTCAGAGGGAGTTGTAACATTCCTTTGTGAAGCATGTGCCCTGACTATGTCTCCAGTTAGTGCATCCCTGAACTGTGCAGGGGTTACTACCAATTCATTCACTTTGTTCTGTGTTTATTATCCTCTCCTCTCAACCATAGAAATTGGTCCCCAAGTCTTTGGGATAGGGGATGCATGATGCCAGTGTACCTAGAAAAAGGGAAAGCCAATTCTAGAGTGAAGAAATGTTATCTGATCTCTGATGCCTATAGCAGCTATGCCCAAGTGCCAGAATTTGGTAGGGCATGAGCCATAGAGCCCCAGGGTCAGCACATGTCATTCTTTAAGTGCCAGGAAGCTCAGAGAGCAAACTATAACATAGGAACGGAGAGTGGACATCTGTAATCTGTGATGCAGACCACACAGTTTAACTTCTCTTAAGTAGTGAGCAACTCAGTTAGATGGTACAGTGTTTGGAAATGCCCTGCAGATGATGCTGTTTCTTGAAGGGACCAAAAGTAATTTTTTTAGGGAATCAGAACAACGGTCACAGAGGCTCTTTAGACACAGGTTACCGTATGAAGCAACTTGAGTAGCAGAAACACTTAGCTGCTCCTGGTCCTTCCCCTCTGAAACTACTTGAGTTATTGAAGTAAATAATAAAAACAATAAAATGACTGGAGGGTGGCATCTAGGTCCTTAGGACTGAAGTGGTTCCAGTTAGTTAAGCAGGACCACAGGGGAGCATTGTTATAGGAGAGACAGCACGGAAGTTTAGCGCTGGGAAGAATGATTAGGCGTCTTGTCAGCATTCTGTTTTATCCTTTCGTGCTGCAGGTGTTGGGGCATGGTCTGGCGCTTTGTACTTGACTACTAATTATTTCACCTCCCCCTTCCCGCCCCCCCCAGGTCTGTTTGATGTCTTTTTATGAACAGACACTCAAGTATCATCTCAAAGCTTGCCTAAGAAATTATTCCTGATTGGCTGAGTGAAAGGCCAGAATGGGGTAGGTGTGGCCAAAGTTTGTGGGCGTTGGGAGAGAGGAATCTGTGGAAGGGGCAGCAGACACGCATTGAAAAAGAAGGAAGAACACATGGCTGGATTCTGCATGGATGGAGAAAAGCAACAATGATGGAGAACATTATTATGGATGGGCGGGATCCCGGATAGAATTTGTTAGAGATGATGCCATGATATGTGGGGGTGGGGGAGGGCAAATAAAGATAGCTTAGGAGGTCCTATCTGCCTTTGCCCAGATGAAAGTAGGGTATTCTAAAATATATCAGGTGTCTGAGCCTTTATTGATTGTGAAAGTAGGTTAGATAATACCACTGTAATAATTACAATCCTAATAATAAGCATTTATTAGGTCATAGCACTAAACTTACAGCAACATAGTCTTCATAATATTCTAAATATAGTGCCCACGCCAGAAGCAAGTGTGTCTATAACCATATGCCACTCCAGCATTAGAGAGGGTTAGTTATATTTTTTTTTTGCTTGTCCTTTTGCTCACTTTACATCTGTATTTCTTGCCTGTCATCCTTTGCGTCTACTAGAGCAAAACTGCCTAAGAGGGTGATCTTTGGAAAATTGAAAAAGAGTTTGTTGAAGGCTTGGTGCATACGTGATAATGAATATAATGCATATTTCCTCAAAAGTAATCATTATTTGGAAAGTATTTTTGCATTCTCCTGTGGGGCCAGGCACTGTTTTGCTAATGGTGACTTCTGTATCCTGGAGTGACTGTGAAGTAGTCAGAGCTGCGCCAGTGACATGCGCATGAGTGCATGTTAGTATTTTGGAGGACAGCAGTTGTTACCTTAAAATGGAAATAATAAGATTAATGATGAGAAAATATTTCCAATTTTAAATGAGGGAGGTTATCTCATGAAGAGTAAATTTTCTTTGTTGGAAAAAAGAGAAAGTGATGTTTTGAATTATTTTTTGGATGGCAGGCATTTATAACATTCTATTAATAACCAATAACAATAACCAAGTTGTATGCAGGGAGATGCATAAAATAAGGTAGTTGTTAGGGCTCTGTCTATTAGTGAACTGGAATCATTGGAGGATTTGAATTATAGTAGATGTGTTGATTACTTTTCATTGTCAACCTGAGAAATCTAGAATCTTCTGTGAAAGGTGACTCAGTGAGGGCTTTCTTGTCTAGATGAGGATGGACTGTGGGCTGTCTGTGGAGGTTGTGTTGACCAGGGTGGAGACCCACCCATTGTGGGCAGCGCTAATCATTGATCCTGTTCTGTGCAAGAGTGCAGAAAGCGGAGAAGAGCGAGTACGCATGCGTGAGTCCGTGTCTGTCTGTGCTGGTCTGTGGATGGAATATCCTCTCAGTCTCCCGCCACTCTGAGTTCCCTGACCCGATTGGCATTAACCTGGAACTGACAGCCAGATAAACCATTTCCTCCTGAAGAGATGAAGTAAAGACCACGGATAAAATGATCAAGGGGTTTAAAGTAGATAAATATTTACAGGGAGGACCCGGGAGCCTGAGGAAGCCAGAGAGAGGCCTGTAGCAGCCAGAACAGCAAGACTGCCTTGTCCAGAGAGCGCACATGAAAGCCCCTGGGAACTGGCCAGCCTCCTCACACATTTGGTGATAAAAACAAACAGGGTATCAAGGACGTACCATCCTCAGCTAGCTGCATGAAAGGGTCCAAAGAGGTGCTGCCATTAATATATTCATGATGCTTTTACAAATTTCTGAAATCACTGGCCTCTGTGTTCCTTTTAAAACTACAGGACAGCCGTGTTTTGTGGCAGTAATGTTGAACACGACTTACTTGGAAGCGCTGCCATAGAAACCAAGGGAATTTGCAATTTCTTTCCATATTGTCATCTAACATTTAAAATCTATATTAAAAGAAACCTGAGATTCAGCTATTGGTGAAGTCACCCTCCATGAGCTATCTGCCCTACAGCTGTAAGAGAGTCTTAGCTGGAACACTCAGTCAAAATTGAAGAGTCCGTGAGACTCATAGTTTTAATTTGCTAATACTCAGAGGACCCCAAGAAGTAGAGGGAAGCACTTTATATAGTTTCCCCCTGAAAATGTTTTTCTCTCATTGTTGACTGCATAAGAAGTCAATAAATTACCTATTTTCTTTGATTTAGAGGACATGCAGTTTTAGACATTTGTCAGGAGCATGGGATATGTTTTCTGCACGATAGCTTTGCTTTTTCCCTTTCACACTTTAAAATGGGAAATCGGTGATAGCTTGTTGAAAAAAAAAAAAGCTTCATTTATTTATTGAGTCACTAAATCTAATTAGGTCTATTATTCTTAAGAAACTCCATGGTAACTCAGCAAGCCCAAGAGACTGATTCACATAGCTCCTGCAGCAGAGCTCAGAGCTCTGCCTCACTTAGAGAGCTGTCAGCATTTCTATTCATTTCAAGAGTTTATAAATCAACTGTGGGAATATTTCTGGATGAGCTTTGGAGAGACTTGAACCCGTAAGCTCTGATGTCTTCAATGGCTGCCACATTTTTACCCTGATTACCTTTAACCTACCTAGACCGTCACAAGAGATTTTTTGAGAGCCTTGTGCAGTGGTCAGGGAACCTCTTCGTGGTGGTTAAGATCTTGGGTGCATATGAAACAGTGACATCCACCTTTCATTTGATTTTCACATTTAGAAGTACGTCTGAAAATTTCAAACAACGGTGGATGTATCAAACAGGAGGATTTCTATTGGACCGTGCTTTCTAATATTTCATTCAACATGTTGAGTATCTGTGAAGACTCCGTGATGTGTAAACTGCATGACCTACAGCTAATAGAGAAAAGCGTTGCTTATAGACTATAAGTGCAAATATGTGAAAGGCCCCTCTCCCAGGGCCCCAGAGAGGCAGGTTACTGATCATGAACTACCAAGTACTCTGTGCTCTGTATTATCAAATGACTGCTGAAAATCTTTCTCTCTCGACTTCGTGACTGGTACCATCTGTTGACATCACACAATTATGGGAAAAAATAACATCTTAGTGAGGAGAGAGGAGCAGAAGGCGTACTCAAGTAAGTGATTCAAATGCTCCTTGGTATAGGCAGTGGTTTTATCCATGTGCGCTGCCTGTTGTGAGGGCTGGCATGGTTGTGGCACAGAACAAGTAATTCTGCTCGTACCTTTGATTGCCTAGCATATGTGTGTCCTGTTTAGATTACTTATGAATTTAAAGACAAGCATGAGGAGCCCTCATAAGGAAGAGGGAGGGGACATATAACATAGAGTGGATACCAAATAGTAATTGTTTTCCTTAGTTTTGCCCTATTTCACTATAGAAGCACAGGGGTAACTTCAGCTCTTCCTGTCTCTTCCTTCCGCATGAGTATCCTTTGATAAGTTATTTTTAATCTTCTACAAAGATACCGACATCACAATCATTTCCTCACATAAAACACTACACAAAGGTTGGCAAAATCATTGCCATGTCCATCCTAACGTATCTTCATTCTCTCAAACCATTGAAGTCCAACCAAAGAACAGACGGGATGCCTTAGATAAGGTTTCTGTTTTGGTGACTAGGGATTTGTATTTAATTGCTTATTAAAATGGTTTTTTAACAGATTCACATTTTTTTCCTGAAGATACCTTAATTCTTATGATTTGCTAGAACCATTAGCTCATCTTTTGGGGGTGAGAATTTCAAGTCTGACCCTTGGATTCCTGAAGGTCACACAGTGACATGTATGTTGATGTCCATCTCAGAAACACATGATACCTGACACTTTCCACACTACCAAAACTTCAGTACTTCTCAGTTAGCAGAGAACATATTTTATTTAATCATTAGATTCCATTTCCCTTGGTTACTCTTGGTGGTGCTTTAATACATGTTTTTGCACTTGTATTTCTGGTTCTGTTAGCTGAAGTCTCACACTGTATTTCTTCCCTCTCAGCGAAGGGATCATTTTTTTCCCACAAAATTTCCCCTCCTATTTTCTCAAATCTCTACCTGTAACTGTGGTCCAACGTTGGCTGAGACCAGAACAGAGAGCTCTGTTAGGCTTTCTCAGACTGGCATCTAGCTCTTTGTTAAAGCTGCTTACAGTTTGGATAGACAAGAATAAGAATGGGAACCCATGTCTGGCCCCAGGACCCCAGGACCTCAGGACCCCAGGAAATATCTTGGCATTATGGGGATTTCCCAAGATCCCATGCAGAACAGCAGTTGGGCAGAGCGTACCTCTGTACCTAGCAGTGGAACTGTCACCCCTTGTCAAGCAGCCTGTTCCTGATCGACATTAGAGTGCTTACAGAAGCTTTTTTGGCATAGGATCCTTTTTTATCACCAGTAGTTGAATGCTGGTTTTGTTCCCTGTCTCCATTTCCTCATACAATGTCCTATAGTTCTCTGTAATTGTTACTATTTGCCTATTTGATCTCACACAGCCTGCGTAAGCCGTTTGTGTTTGCAGTTAATTATATTTGTGTCCTTGTGTGTTTCGGTTGATTATGAAGACACATAAGGGTTTGTTCTTTAAATTGAAAAGGCGAGTTTGTTAGATATTAACGAGGACTCTAAAAGCACAGGGCACCTTAATGATGACCCCTCAGAGGAAATCTGTTCTTCACTGTGGAGAAGGGGTAGTTAATTAGACAACCTCTTCCTGCTTTCTAAAAAAAAAAAAAAAAAAATAACTCTTGATTGGTTTCCCAGGATAAATCCTAGGGGTTGTCAGTGTTCATCCGGAACATTTTAACAGTGAGTTTTGGAACTCTCTGTTGGCTGCCGATCACCAGGTCAGCCTCAAAAACGTGAGCTCTCCATAACAGCATGCAGCAGAGTTCAGATTCATGTCGCTGATGTGTGTGATTTCTGTGGAACACCAAACAACCACCCTCTGGACAAAGAGGCCCTGGCTTACCTAGGACATTTGCTATGGTGTAACATTCGCAGGCTGGCCAGTTCCCAATATTAGGCCACCACCAGTTCACATAGAGTTTGAGCTTAAGGCACACAAGGCCAGCATCATATCCTATGTCCCGATGGCTCAGTAGCTGTTGATCCCCTTCGGAAAAATTAACAAATAAGAGGCAAAGGGTCATGAGATGCTTAAGAAATGGTGTTTGAGTACCAATTTTAGTTTTTAAAATAAAACAATATGTAGTGATAGCTTTTAACTTTTTACTTTTTAAGTACTCTATTTTCCTGGCAGCTGGCAAAATTATTGAAAATGTCTGCTCTCGTGAGCAGGTCAGAGCCAACTTGGGTAGAGCACAGGGTTTCCTGATACAGAGTGCAAGCAACACTCTGAAGATTCCTTTTAGTACCAGTTTCCCTGGTGTTGTCAGTGTTATTTAGGATGCATCTGCATAAAGCATTAGAGGCAAAGAAACCAGAGCTGAGTTCAGGGAATGGTGAAAATCCAGAGCCATCAGGACCATTTTCAAAGACACAGACAGGCCACGTTTCTCTGACTGTTTTAATCGAGTAATTTGAAATAAAATCTCAAATTCCTCAAATGATGAGTTGGGTTGTCCAGTCTGGTTAACACCACGTAAGGAAAAAAACCAAGCAAATACTGAATACTTTAAAGGCAGTGTGGAAAGTTCCATGGGGCAGTGACTGATGTGAGCATTGCTGTCCCTCTAGCTGTTCTTCCTGCTCTGAGCTTGCAGCATCTACTATAATTTAGACTGGAGGTCTGCAGCACATTAGCTCCCACAGGACTCAGCTCTGGGGCCACTCTTCTTCCAATATGTAGAATGAATACACAGATAAATACAGTGTCATAAGAAATACAGTTTTATCAAAAGGAAGCCTATCAAGCTAGAAGTATGGGATTGGTTTATAACTTATTTCATTATTCCAGGAGGTAGCATTGAGTCACCCTGTAAGTCAACAGTCAACGTCAGCCATCCTAACAGTGTGAAGTGCAGAGGGTGCTAGCCTGGCATCCAACAGCTTCCATCCAGATTTAAAAAAAAAGGGGGGGGGGAGTGGAGTTGTAACTTTCACGCTACAAATGGAAATGTCACCTTAATAAAAACAAGCTTCCGCTATTTAAAATCTGTTAGTCTCCGCACCGAGACACTTATCACCATGTATTGTAATTTGAAATTGCTGGTAAAAATAACTGCTGAAGTCATGACTCCTTGAGGTTGGAGAACTCGTATGTACTGCCTGATTTCTTCACATGTCATACCAAGAAGTAGATTCCAAGTATTGTTAGTTTGAGCAAATCTGAGCAGAAATACATGGAACAAACATACATACAAAATTGGAGAAGTGGCACCCAGGCCTTTCTAGCTGACAGGTGTCAGGCTAACATGTCTCTGTTTGTGCTGTTTCTTACCTTCAGTGGGGATTCAGCACAGCAGCGGAGCTTTTTCAAATGCTGAAAACTTTGACCCAGAGTGGAACAGGGGTAGGCTGACTCACAGCAAGGCCTTGGACTGGAGGTCTGCATTTTGGCCACAATTTCAGAGAATTATTCTTGATACAGGTTCCTCATAACCCAAACTTCCAGAAAGTCACTAAAGGCAGCCAGACAGAGTCACAGTTATCGGTCCCCACTCATTCCCCGCAAGCGTACCACCACATAAAGATCGGATATTTGTAATTCTCTTGAAAACAAGTTTAATGATTAATTCTGACAACTTCTCTGCATGTCTTGGCATGGCCAGTTGTTTAATTTGAGGAGTAGGTAGGTAGCAACTATGTATCATTGGTAAGTTGACCAAAATCTGGATAAGGGCAAATTTTGGGTTGCTTAGCAACTGCAAGACGCTTACTGTGGTTCCCAGGTGGTCAGTCTTCTCAGTAATAGAGTCACTAAAACCATGGCATCATCATTATGCATTGATTTGTCACTAGTACTGATGACACAGGTCTGATCGAAAAGGCGCTTCTCTATTTACTCCATGTTTGTTGACAGATAATTTCTGTCAGTTCGATTTCAAACAGGCATGTGCTTTCAGGGTGACTGAATATTGCTTCAGTTGTTTAGAATTACATATTCAAGACAGAACAGGAGGTATCATTATCAAGCATGTCTTGGGTCCTCAGAACTTTTTCTTTTCTTTTCTTTTTTATTAATTTATTCTTGTTACATCTCAATGGTAATCCCATCCCTTGTATCCTCCCATTCTTCCCTCCCTCCCATTTTCCCCTTACTCCCCTCCCCTATGACTGTGCCTGAGGGGGATTACCTCCCCCTGTATATGCTCATAGGGTATCAAGTCTCTTCTTGGTAGCCTGCTATCCTTCCTCTGAGTGCCACCAGGTCTCCCCCTCCAGGGGACATGGTCAAATATGAGGCACCAGAGTACATGTGAAAGTAAGACCCTACCCTTTACTCAACTGTGGAGAATGTCCTGTCCAGTCAGAGCCTATGGATTCACTTTGAGTCATTTCAGTTATGCCCCAAAATACACATTCAGTTATTCACTCTTCATGGGAGGTTTCAATGGCTCATTTCTTTTCTAGACAATTGGATGGATGTTCCTTTTTAAGAGGTGTCATTTTTTTTTTTATCCTTGATGCCTGTTTCTATATTACTGGCAACTCCCCTCTTCCTAGTGGAAAAACATAACTGTAGACATGAAGACATGGCTATTGTATGAAAACCTCACACTGCTTATTAACAACAGCATTGTCTGTTAGTGTGGACCAGTGATTCAGAGGCTTTTTGTTCTTTATACAATCTAACATGTCCGTTACATCATGGTCCACATGGAATGGTCTCACATTCTAATACTGAGTGTTTCATTATTTATCAATTGTTTTATTTTCATGTTGATCATACATAATGGTGGATCTATAATGGAGTTCTCACCCATACCTATGCTTCATTGGGTTCACCCCACCACCCTCTCCTGCTCCCTTCCTGTCCCCATAGGTTCTGACTCCTCCTCCTTCCACTTCCAGCCTTTATTAGTTTTCTGGTGACCCAGTGGGTGTCAGGAAAAAGTGAATACTGTGTAAAGTTTTATAGTTCCTTAAGCATTAAAGCTAATTTTTGCTTTGAACCCCTTTGTTGTGGTTCCAGGGTTCAAACTCAGAACCCTGTATCTGCTAGTCAGGCACTCCACCCCTGCATTACATCCCCCTATGGCACTTCAGAATACTAAGTGCTCCACAGTCACCATTTTCACAGTGAATACTCATCGGAATGGCTCCCCCCCTGGTTTTGCTTCACATAAATTTTAAAATTCACATTAGAATTTCTATTTCAATAGTATTATTATAGCAGTGTCCAAGTGTAATGGAACACAGATCTATAAAAACAGGCACTTTTACAATTAAAGTTTCACATTTTTATTGAATTTTTATAATTGAGAATTTCAACAATTGAGAAAAACACATGAGCCCTAATGCCATTAAAATCTTATATTTCCATTGAAATCCAAAACAAATGACTCATTAATTTCATCTACCTTTTTTGTAGTTTTAAAAATACAAAAATGTGCGCTGCCTTGAGTCCACACATACATTATTCAATGTTCCTCTTTAACTGGAAGGTTTTCTCCCATTTAAGAGAAGATTTATTTCATTAACATTTTGAGAAATTAAATTCCAGTTGCCACACCTGTGGCCTCCCATAATCAGTTATTTTTTTTCCTACAGAAATGACATCATCCAAATAACAAGCATTATTTCTTAATTTATATTATGATTACAGTGGTTTGAATAGTTTTAACTTCATTAGGTGTTTATTCAAGATATCTAATGAGATTAATGGAATTCAAATCTATTCATTTTCTAAGAACATTCTCCAGAATGCGTCTTATTGGTACATGTTTTCTATTTGTCATGCATGAATCAAACCTTCAGTGTTGGCATATTAAGGATCTGGGAAAGCATGCCTCTTTCTCTGAATCTATAACTAAAGAGAACATGCGAGCCCTCACACAGTTAATGAACTCTGAATATCACCACGCTGCAGGCTGAGAAGAACACACCTTGGAAATACCTTCAAGAAAAGAATGTAAATAGTATATGGATAACATGGGGAGAATGTTCTAGAAATGTCACATCCAAGAGTTTTACATTACTTATCAATAATAAGAAAACCAGGTGAAACTCTTTATGGCTGGCTCCACACATCATTCAAGAAGCTCAGCATGTTTTTCCTAGCAGGCTTTGTTTTATTTTGCCAGATGTAGTGAAGGGATCACACCTCAGCACTAGAGTGGCTGGGACAATTAGCAATTAAGAACAGAGAAATAGCAACAGTGATAGATGGTGGCTCAGAGGTCTGGGATTGCAGACCGTTCTGAATGGTACTCCTCAGTCACCAACAAAAGAGAGTGAGTGCTGCCTTATTCCTAGGTGAACTCGGACTAGTATGGCAGGTGAGATCCCACAGGGTACCCAGAACCTGCAACAATGCATAATATAGAACCAGGGCCCCTGGAGGAGAACTTTAATGTCAGAAAAGAACTCTTTCCCTTATATGTGCTCTGGCTTCATAATTCACCAGCATCGTGAAAAAAAAAAAGGGGGGGGGACTTGTACCATTGAAAGTTATTTTTCAACAGTTTTCTCCCTTTGCTCTTTTATTTATATGTGTTGGCGCCAGCCTCTCTTAGGTTTTAAACCCTTTCTTGTCCCATCACTGTCAATGTTTTCCTTTTGTTAGGAAGCTTCAAGTTCAACAAGCACTTCAGTTTCTGAGATGAGTGGTACTTGAGGTTTTAACCTTTGCTTGCAAATCTGGTGCTCATCTGCAGGTTGGGCAGATGCAGCAGGTGTGAGTGAAATAGTCGCAAAGATTCGGAGTAACATGAGCACGGGGCTTGCTTTAGCTTCATCTCTTTTGCTGGGATAGACTGTCCCTGCAATAAACAATTTAAAAGAGAGAAAGGTGCGTTTTTGCTCAAAATTCCAGGTCACAAATCCATCCCTGCCAGGAAGTTGTATCAGCCAAAGCCTGAGGCAGGCAGCTGTCCACATCAATCCCACAGTCATGGGCGGAGACTGAATGCATGCTTATTTATGCTTCACCCAATTTCTCCACTTAGACAGTACAGGGTCCTCTACCTAGAGAATGGTGCTGCCCAAAGTGGGCTGGGGCTCTCCACATCGAACAACACATAATCCAGACAACCCCCTTCATCTAGACTCACAGCCCTACATGATCTGGTCAGTCTCACGTGGAGACTCTTCTTTTCATTCTTCCCTGTTGTTCTGGGATGCATCACATAGGTCAGTACAAATAACTGTAGCGATGCTCAACACAGATGCTAGTTTGCCATTTGAAAGAGCCTGGCATTGGAAGACCAGATATTTTCAGTGTCAGTGTCATGAAGGCAAGTCCTGTGTTCTCTCACATTACTGTGTAAAATGGAAAATGCTGACGCAGAATGACTTCACATTGTCCTTAATTTATCAGCTGTGTTTTAACTTAGTGAGACTTTACTAAAGACGTGAATGCTGTGTGGTAACTAAGACTGTAGACTGAAGCTCATACATATCTTGTTCTTTATTGAACTACCTTTCTAAAGTTCAATCACAATCTCTAAAATGTTAGCACCTTCAACTCTACTTTTAAATAGCACCCTTTGAATTAGCCACTGCTCTGCTGAAATTTTAAAAGAAATCACACTTTTATCAGCAATTTTAAGTGTTTTGTGGAAGAGCTATCTACTCCCCACTCCGACTAACCATGATGGTCTGAAGGTGTTTGCTTGGTGGAGCTACTGCTTTGATATTTTTATGTCTGTGTGTCTGTGTATGGTTATATGTATGTGAGTCCAGCAGAGGGCAGAAAACCCCCTGGAGCTAGAGGTACAGGTGGTTGTGAATGGCCCTATATGGGTTCTGGGACCTGAAGTTGGCTCTTCTAAAAGAGCAGTAAGTGTTCTTGAAGCCTGAGATTGTGTGTGTGTACACACACAAATGTATATATATGTGTATATATTATATATACACGTCTATATATATATATGTATATATAATACAATATATATATGTATATTAGTGTAAGGAAATGTTATACTGCATTCTAGAAACCTAAGTGTATAAAAGATTGTGCAGTTGCAGTATTAAATCGTGAATCTCCATCTTCATGTATCCCCCAGAGTACGACTCTCTTCTTCAAACCACTTTGTTTTAACTCTAAAGGACAGTTGCCATGGATTGGACCTAGTTTTTGCTATTCAAAAATCCTGTTGTGTTAAGAATAAATAAAGCCCTTCAATTTTGCTCCATGTTGACTTAAATACAAAGTTAGACAACACCACGAAGGTTTACATCAATTTACTTGGAAATTAAGATAATATAGATCCGTTTCTAAGAAATTCTAACTTACTAAAAAGACCTTATTTGACTCTCTTTAGTAGTTCTGTTGAGTCTTGAGGATGGCTCTTCTTGGTTGAGGTCTGCTAAGGAACCTAGGATACTTAGTAATAGCACTGGGCAAAAGTTAAAATGCTTGGCAAATAAAAATATCTCACATCATGCTTTATGATCCCCACAAGGCAAAATGGCCCCTGGCTGAGAGACACTGAATAGGGATGAGGAGAGAACGGAGACTGTGCTGCTGAGGCTGCAAAGAAATTTCTGAGAAAAATACCATAGGATGAACTCCCAGATGAGTATCGTTTGTACAAATGGTTTTAAAAATGGCAAAGAAAGGATATCAAGGTATAGGGCCAAGTGAACGTTGCCATAAAAACACATGTAGTTAGTATGGAGAAAAGGTGATCTCCAGGATACCCTCATTCATAAATATAGTTGTAAAATAAAACCAAGAACACTACCAGTTATTTGTAATTGGATATAATGCCACACAAGGTGGATTTTACCAGGCAAATAAAGGAAGTTCAACACAAGAAGACTCTTACATTTGTCACATTTACTGAATAAAGTAAAAGAGAAAAGTCATCTGACGGATCCAGGAGGAACAGAAAAGTGTGTGATCGCAATTTTACACTTGTTTAGAATTGAGACATTTGCAAACTAGGAACAGAAGGAAGCTTCCCCAAAGTGATAAATTATATCAGCCTTGCTATATAAAGGGTACCTAAAAATTACATCTACCCAAAATTGTCAGGAAGCATTATTCTTAATGGAAACACATGGTTCTATTTAAAAATCAGAATTAAAATGATACCTACCATTACCTTTTCAAAGAAACTGCATTAGATTTCATTTTAGGGCCATCAGAGAGTGTATATAATCTATAGAAAGTTGATAGAAAGTTAGAGTTATAAAGGAGTAAACAAAACTATGGTCATTATTATCTGAGTGGAAATATTCTAAAGTTTATCCACTCTAATTATTAAAATGTGAGATTATCAGCCTTGCAAAGATTACATATTTGTAATTCACTTCTTTGGTGATAATTATTATTTTGATCTATACTATTTTACATATGTATGCCTTAGATTCTGACCTAGCTACTCTGCCAGGCCACACAGATGTCTCTTTCTCATCCATTTTTTTTCCTGTTATCCACTGACTTTAACCAGATCCATCTGTATGATGTGCACTTGACGTCATCCCCTGGAGCCCAGTTGACTCAGCAGAGGGTACAGAGCTAAAGACATTGGCTTTCCATCTTCAAGCATCTATCATTAGCCAGTCATTTAAACGTGAAGGGTAGGCCAGCCCTGTGAGTTCCTCCCCTTCCTTCACAGAATGCTGGTAGGGCTGGTCCTGTGTGTGACTGGTGCAGGTCACTTTACAATTGATGTGTGTTGAAAATCTCAGTGGCCATATTGAGTCTAGCTACAGAGTGGCCTTTTATAGCCCTTTACCCTAGCTTCCAGTTCTTGCATAGTTCTAGCCCTCTCTTCTACAGTGTTCTCCAAGCTTTAAGGGATTTGGTATAAGTAACTTGTTTAGGGATGGACTCCCAAATGTTATTCCTTCTCTGTATCTTGGGCAGCCTTGAGTCTGTATTCACCATTGTTCACTGTAGGGAGGCATCTCTGATTTCAGCTGGGAGCTTCTTAGAAGGAGATTTGCTGCTGCAGTTTGGGCCCATGATTCCCCCGGACCTGGGTCATTAGCTGAGTTATAGTACTAGGCATTGGAACCCCCCAATCTGGTGTGGGCTGTGAACCCATTCAGAATACAGTTGGTTACTCAACCCCAACACTCAATTTACTATTTCACAGGTGAGCACATCTTAAAATTAAATTATAAGGTTATTATCTCAAGTGGCTATAGAATCTGAAGTTACTAGGTTATATTTTAGAATATGCTTTCAAGAACATTATTTAAATCTTGTAAGTGAAATTCAAAATGATACCAATAAAAACATTGGAAAACACAATTATAAAAATATAGAAATAAGTTTTGCAAAAATTTTAGTGTGAACAAAGACAGGCATTACCAATAGCTTTAAGTATGAACATTAAATTTTAGAAATTTGTCAGTGCCCTAGCTGCGCAGGGTGGCCCATGTCTGTGCTGCCAGTACTCAGGAGGCCAAGGCAAGAGTCTTGTAAACTTGAGTCTAGTCTGGGCTAATAGTGAGACCTTGTTTCTAAACAAACATTTCCTAAGTCTCCCAGTATATGTATGGGTTAAATGCAATTGCAAAAATAACAGCAAGAGGTTCTTCTGGAGACTGATAATTAGATTTAAGATAAATTTGGGAGAATAAATATGTCAACAATGTTCAAGATAAGGAAGAGTTACAACATGCACAGACTCGGGTAAAATAGTTACTATGGTTGCAGGGGAGCTGGAGAGATGGGGCAGTAGTTAGGACCATTGGCTACTTCTGCCAAGGACCCAGGTTCAGCAGCCAACACCCACGTGGCAACTCTCAACCATCTGTATCTCTAGTTTCTAGGGAATTCAACACCCTCGTATGGCCTCTGTCGGCATGACACACATGTGCACGGATACCTGCAAGCAAAACCATCATGTTCATACAATAAAAAGAAGTACAGGTATAGTGAGTAAGAGAACACTTTGTCAAACCAATGACATCAAGCCAATCCAGTGCACCAGTGACCCACGTGGTAGTTCATGGATTCAGCAATAACATAAAGGAGAAAGTAATTTTGGCAAATGTACGGTGGCAATTGGCTTTCAGATCTGAGGAGGCAAGATCTACCTCCTAAGCTCCCTAGACTTTTGACCTTATTATGACTTTTCATCTTTTTTTTTTTAAACTTCTGAAATGAAACAGCTAACAACTCTCATCAATTTCCTTTCGTCTGTGCATTTTCTCTCCCCACAATCAATATTCCAGCCCATTTCCCCATAGC
The DNA here is from genome assembly GCF_903995435.1 of Acomys russatus. Lineage (NCBI taxonomy): Eukaryota > Metazoa > Chordata > Mammalia > Rodentia > Muridae > Acomys > Acomys russatus. The sequence goes on along the minus strand of NC_067163.1, from coordinate 11,366,636 downwards.
CCAAGTTCTATCTGGCATTGAGATTCTATTTCACCTCATTCTGTTCTATCTTGGCTCCTGTTTGCTCTGAATACAGATGCTGCCAAATCTTTCTCCATAAAAGACTATTTTTATCATGTAGCTTTTTAAACTTTTTTTTTTTTTGAAAAGCAGCTACAGCGCCTCTTTGCTGTGATATCAAGGTATATCTCTTCATGTTAAGCAATTATGTATGGAACTTATTTGTAGAGGTCCATGAAGTATAGAGAAGAAAACCAGGATGGAGTCATAGAAATTGCATAGGCAGATTTTGCTTGGGACTTGGAATATGTATCCGTGACCAACACAAGTATTTATAACTGCCACTAGTTACAGAGAGATGGTAATTTTCAAACAAATGCAGATGAGCTTTGGGCACA